>NW_020954591.1:11630781-11766743 GCF_900497805.2 Vombatus ursinus | reverse complement strand
TCTTTCTTTCTTTCTTTCTTTCTTTCTTTCTTTCTTTCTTTCTTTCTTTCTTTCTTTCTCTTTTTTTTGGTGAGGCAATCAGGGTTAAGTGACTTGCCCAGGGTCACACAGCTAGTGTCAAGTGTCTGAGTTCAGATTTGAACGTGGGTCCTTTTGATTCCAAGGATGGAGCTCTATCTACTGGGCCATCTACCTGCTCCTAGAAATGCCTTTCTGGAAATTTTCCTAAAGTGCACACCTGACCCTTAGCACCTAACTGAAACTGCTCTTTCCAAAGTTACCAGTGATCTCTTAGTTGCTTGATCTTATAGGCTCTTTTGGGTGCTCATCTTTCTTGATCTCCGCGCCATTTAATGATGTTGACTGCCTTATTCTCCTGGATATCGTCTCCCCTCAGGATTGTTGGGGCTCTGCTCTCTCTTGGTTTTCCTCCTTTTTTGAATTGGATGTACCATAGGTATCTCAAACTCAACATCTCCAAAATAAAATTCATTATCTTCCTTTCCCTCCCAGACTGCCTCCTCTTTTCAACTTCTGTATTAATGTTGAATCTCCCAGGTTCAAAACCTTGGTGATATCCTATACTCCGCTCTCTTGATCACAATACATATCTAATCAGTTATCAGATTTTGTAATTTCTTTCTCTACAACATAACTCATATGTCTTCCTTTCTCAATTCACATAGCCACCCACCTAGTTCAGGCCTTTATCACCTCTCATCTGGATTCTTGCAATAGTCCTCAAATTGGTCTTCCTGCCTCATTTTTCCTCACTCCAATTCATTCTCCACTCAACCGCCAACATGATTTTCCAAAAGTGTAGTTCCTAACACATGGGGAGATATATTCTCTTACCATTCCTATTTTACAGAGAGGAAACTGAGGCCCAGAAGGGTCAAATGACTTGTCTAGGGTCACACAACTAATAAATGTCTGAAACAGGATTTGAAATCAGGTCCTCTTGACTCCATCCTTAACACTCTGTCCACTGTAGCACTTAACTGCCTAGCATAATTAGCTCCTATGATACTTACGGTATTACACACTTCAGACGTGGTTTGAGTTAAACAGGCTTTTTCTGAGGTGAGCTGGGTGGGAGCCTAACCACTGTGTGCGATAACACTGTTTCCACGTAAAATGTATTCAGGGTTCCAGAAGAGTGAATGGCAAGCAACTTTTTGGAACAACGGGTCAGAACATGACTCGTTCAGAAACTTGGGGCTTCATGAAAGTGTGTTGCTTATGGTTTTTGAACCCCTCTCCGATTCTCATAAAATTCACCCTGATTTCTTTTAGCTCCAGGTTCATGGATAGATTATATTTACATGCCTGCAATAGGCATTACTTTTACAATTTAGAAAAATTCACTATAATTTGAAGTGGAAATACCTGGTATTGATAAGTAAAACTTTATAATTTTAGAAAAAAATATATTAGATTTTCAAGGGTTGGGAGAAAGTAAATCTTCCAACTGGTTTAGAAAAGACTGTTTAGGGAAGCTCCCCGACAAGGAAACAATATAATAGACAAAGAGACAACTGAGGGCAACTTGTAATGCTGTAACAAAAAATTTTATGCAAAAGCAAAGTGGGAGAAAGGGAAAACAGTCAAATGGAAAACGGATTGCTGGTGCACAGAGTAGGGGAATTGAAGCATTAATTTTATGCCATGCTTCCAAGCAAGGTAAGCATAAAGACAGACACTGTAGGGTTTGATTTCAGAATTAATTTTGCTGATCAGTACACTTCTCTCTGACTCTTCCTGTTTCAGCATCTGTGGGCCTTGGGGAGTAAGCTGTATTTTACATTGCCCTTGCTTTCTATAGGTTGGATAAACAACTAATAAATTATGATATCTTTGGGAAGGTGGATTTTGAACCTGCTCAACTGTAATTTAGTGAGCTCTGTGGTTGTGAAAGTTCTGTGCCCTGTGCAGCCATGCTTGGCTTCACTTGTGGGGCATTGTCTTGGAGAGTATAATCCTAGTAGGACTAGCACGTGTCTTTCAACACCTGCAAACACAATGAGTACTGTTTCTGGCAGATGATTTCAACTCTGAATGAAATCCCTGAAACACTTTTGGGAAGAGCAGAGCCTAGAAAGGAAACTCCGGTTTCTAGAGCTCCTGAACCACTTTCACAATTCTTCGTAGGTATCCAGAAGGCATATTGCCCTTTCCTCTGAGGATGCAGTCGAAACCAGAAGGAATAGACCTGTGCCAAGTTCCATGTGATCTGGTCTGGGTTGATTTTCCAGGGATATGATGATCTTTAGGGGGATGTGGCATCTCGCTACTGACTGCCCTTTTGTGCTGGTGCATGCAGCTCCCACAGAGCAGTAAAATGTAATTAAAAGGAAATGGTGAATGAAGAGGGAATATAGATTTGATTTAATCTTTTGGGGAAAACAAGAACTAATCTGGCTAAGACAGCATGATTATAAATATGAAGCCTTCTAGATAGAAGCCTCATATAAGAAACCATTTTAAAAGACTTATTAGACTTAGCCATTTAACTGTGGTTATGACTGTCACTTGCAGTCTGATAAGTTCGACTCTGAGACCTATTGCTGTCCATCTATCATCCTGGCAAAGTTTCAAGGATAGGATGTTAGAATCAGACATTACTATGAGCCCCTGTGGGTGTCTTTTGTTCCATGTATCGTTTAGTTACTAACTATTGATTGCAAACCTCATTGTGAGAATACACACATAGCTAAGGTTTACAGTCACGCATTGGGCAAAGTGCAACAGTGGCATCCTTTGCGTCTGATTTGGTAGGTCCCATGGTAGACCAGGCTTGCCGTGCTCACAGAATGTTGTATACCTTCTGTCTCCCCTAAGCACCTTCGACTTCTGGGAGTTACCGGAAAACTCCTGCTGGCTCTTTTTTTATTGTAGAAGAGGCTAGTTAGACTTTTGTTCAAATTTGCCATTAGGGTCAGTAAACATTTATTGGTATCTGGGCTACTTCACTTGAAGGAACAATAATGCTTTTACTATTACGTATAAATCATCAATAGCTTACATTGTTTGAGTGGCCTGGGAGGAAAGCATTTCTAGCTTGAAAATCCATGTAGTTATGGGGATGGAAAAGGGGAGAAGGAGCCAGTAAAGAGCTCTCAATGAAATGGGGATAAACTATGAAAATGTTTATTATATCAATGATTTCTTTTTAAAAAATGATATGGATTGACCATTAAAATTATTTGTAGGTTTAATAATAAAAATGATAGCTAGGATTTATGTAGGACCATAAGGTTTGCAAAGCATTTTATTATACAAACATGTATTATCTTTTTTGATGCTGTGTGGTCATTGCTATTGTTATCTCTATTCCATAGACGAGGAAACTTAAGCAACTTTTTCAAGGCCATGTAGTTATTAGTAAGTATCACAGGCAAGATTTGCACTCAGGTCTTGATTCCAAATGTTGTGCTCACTACTCCATGCCCACTTTCCTTGTTGAGTGAATTAATCACATTTAACTATGAATTAAAAACAAACAACCCAAAACATCTAAACCCTCTCTCCACTGAATGAGTGTTTTATTATATGCCAGGATCAAAATGTTCTCAGAGGGAATATTCTCAGAATTTATACACAACTTCTTAGGATTATGTCTACAGAGTACAGTGAGGTCAATGTGTGTGTTAAGGTTTTAAACTTATCTGATCTTGACTCAAAAATAGATGAAATTATGAGTCATTGGCTTGTCTGGACGTACCTCAATGTCTAAGACTATAATAGGGATGGTTGCTTTGCAGCAATTCCTGTATCAGTCTGTTCAGGCATTGAAAATAGCTGTAGGACTTAGGATGAATGGTGCTGTCCATATCCAGAGAAAGAACTGGTAGAGCCTGGATGCGGATCAAAGATATTTTTTTCTTGACTTTCTTTATTTTTCTTATTTTTTTTTGTCTTTTTTTTTTTTTCACAGAATGACTTACATGGAAATGTGTTTTGCATGGCTACACATGAAACCTATGTCAAATTGCTTGTTTTCTCAAAGAAGGGAAGAGGGAGAGAATTTGGAATTCAAAATTTGAAACAAAAAGAATGTTAAAATTGTTTTTACGTGTAATTCAGAAAAGAATAAAATATTAAATAAGATTAAAAAGTACAAAAAGTGAATAGCTACTGTAGCAGAGTGCCCTAGTATGTCTCACAAGCGGGGGGAGGGAGGGGTGAAGGGTGGCACAAGTAAGAAGGAAGACCCAGTACTATGACATCCTGACTCCAGGCTTTTCCAACCTCTCGAAATAGGCTGTGAAGTGCTTATAGCTCAGCTGATTATACAATGGGATTAATTAATACAGGATTGTGGGTTCAATCTCCATATGGCCCAATTAGACATGCTTAGAGAAAAACTCAATTTCATGGTCACAAACAGCATTCCTGATACCAGCCAGCTGTCTTACAATCCATAGTGTTGGCCATGAGAGTTCCCTTGAGAGTACGGATGGCTCAGTGTAACCCATCATCATGGCTAGAAGTCTCAGTGTTTATCCTTTTGATGGGGTAGTATTGTTCTTTTATGTCATTGGGCGGGCATGTTTAGTTTTGTATTCATAAGCCATGTAATGAATATGCTTCATATTATATTATAATGCAAAAAAACAAGGACTTGTTGTATTTCTATTGGGTTTACTCCTCTTTGAAAAAATCTCTTTTCTCTGAGTGATTACAAGCAAACCTTCATGAATTTGATGGATAGACCAAGAGGAGTATATTATCCTTTCTTCCATCAGTTCTCAAAGTGTGGTCCAGGAACCCCTGACATTTCCTGAGATCATTCCAGGGGGTCTGGGAGGTTGACACTATTTTCATAATAAAACTAAGGTGCTTTAATTTCTAATACAGTAAACACTTACAGATACAACCCACATAACAAAAATTCTTTGGAGGGTTTTTGGTACTTTTGAGTACGCGGGGTCCGGAGACCAAGAATTTGAGAACCTCTCCTGTTTTGTATAGCTCAGGCCTAAGTGACTTATCCGTGTGTGTTGACAATTATCACAGTAGAGGCCTTCAGTGTGCAAAGGAAATAGAAGAAAGGGTTTATTTTCCTTTAGAAAGACACTCTAAAAATAATAACAAAGCAGGCATAAAATGAGGAGTCAGAAGGAACAGAATATTCTAGAGGTGCATTCATTCACTCAATGTTTATTTGAGGGCATTTTAATACCAGCATGTGCTGCCTTGCATTGCGCTAGGCTCTGTAGGAGATGGAAAGAAATATGATAGTGATTTTTTAATATGCTTACCAAAGAAAGAAAGTCATCAGGCACACGTGAAGAGACATAAAACTGAATGAGAAAATGTTAGGAAATGGTTAAGGGCTTCCAGATCATCCCTTATTATGAGGATGGGTCAAAGTAACTAGGTTGAACCCAAGAGAAGAGATGATATAAGGATGGGGTAAGATAACTGCATTTGAAGGGTAGTCACCTAGAGTATAGGAATTAATTTTGCTCTCTTTGGCTCCAGAGGCTAGAAGTAGGAGTAAAGGAGAAGTTGAAAAGGGGGGAATTTAGGTTTAATTAATGGGGGAGGGGCAAAGGGAAAGGGGGTTGGGAAGCTTCCCAGCAATTAGAACTGTCTAAAAGTGAAAAGGACTACCTTGGAAGATAGTGGATTTTCTGTCATTGGTGGGCTTGAAGGGAAGGCTGGATGATCACTTGTTAGGTGTATTCAAAGGTTCCCAAACTTATTTGGCCTACCACCCTTTTTTAAAAAAAAATTACTCAGTACCCCCTTGGAAATCTACTTTTTTTAACCCTTTAATGTCTTTTTTTTTGAAATTTGTCATTTCAAAAAAAATATAAATTTTAAAAAATGATGCATCTTAAATTTAATAATCTGATGTAAATTTGTGGTTTTTTCCCTGCATTGAAATTTTGATGTTGCAATATTGCATCATGTAACTGTGTAGTATCGTACTCTAAACAAGTCATTAAAAGCACATTCCTGCCAAGATATGCTGGACTTCCTGACAGTGCGTGACATGCTCTCCTGCTAACACTTGTTTGCTAAAACCTGTCGGTAGACTTGACCACTGATAGGTTATAACTTGCATTTTGTGCGTTTATTGGAAAATGAGGTAATCGCTATGACTCTGTCACCCAACAGATGAAACATGTATGAATGGTTTTTCAAAATTTTCCTTCTCTTTTCCTTTCCTTATGTTTCCATCTCCCCCTTATTTTTATTCAGTGCCCCCCAATTGCACCCTCTTCCCCCAGGTCATTCTAGCGCCCCACAGGGGGTGGTATCACCCACTTTGGGAACCTCTGGGTGTGATTTAGAGGGTTCAGGTATTGGTTGTACCACATGAACTCTGAAGTTACTTCTAATCATAGATTCCTTGATTCTGAGCAGGACCCATAATTCCTTCCTCTGGGAGTTCATGGGGAGGGTGATATCACTATGGGCTGCTGTGGGCTAGAAAGTTTCATTGACCAGCGGAAGTCACCAAATGGGTTGCCTGAAATCCTGAACTCAAATTCTGGGCTGATCAACACTCAGAATACTCAATGTAGCTTTTATGCATCATTGCCGTTCTCTTGTTCTGATATTTCCTTCCATGGCCTTTTTTGTTCCAAGTCTTGCATGTAAAGCAAATCCTAAAGCATTAGCCAGCAGCATGAACACTGAGCTTTTTGGAGGCTAGTTATGGTCCTTGCTCATTCACCTTCTGCTTCTGGCTCTTATTTGGTGCATCTGAGTCAAATCAACACTGTGTAATTCCCGGAAAGGATTAAATCTGTAATATTACGTTAGCAACCTGCCATGCCATTCAAGCCTTAGGCTTCCAAGTGTGATGTTATGGTTCTATTGTAAATATATAATGAGAGCGTATGCTTAGTTATGCAAATGATGTTAATATCTCCTATCTACTGTATGCTATCAGATTAAAGTTGGGAAGAAAATATAACTGCTGTGGTGTAACATGCATTCAACAAATCAGTCTTGGCTGTTGGCTTTTAGTAGGTGATGTCTCTTCTATAATAAAATAAGTTATGGCATTTCCAGGGTATTTCATTTAGTTAGCCAAATGATGGTAGCTGTGTGGAAGGAGCCATTGTGTCTGGAGCTCCTAGGATAGCTCGTTTTCCCCATGGTGACATTCTAGTGGGGAAAGGGTGTCCTGGAGTGAGGGAAGAGGCTGAAACACTCAGCTGCCACAGTTCTTTGTAATTGCAGCTCTCTGGTGATTTCCTAGCTGAATGAACTAGAATGTTTTCTTGCGAAGAGATCTGAGGACAAATCATCCTTTCTCATCTCTGGTGGAAAATTCTATCTAGCATGCTATGGTTTATGAATGTCTTCTGGCTTTCCTGTTTCACAGGTTAAACAGGATGATTGTGAATAGTTTCATTTTCTTTTAAAGACCCCAATTGGAGCAAGGGAATGAGAGCTTCTCTTTCAGTTGGTGATGTTTTTAATTTTTTATGAAGGGCACAGTGTAGTGCCTCCCCAGGTAGGTGGCTCTGATGCTGAGAGCATGGAGAGGTTTTCCATCTGTGTGAGACACATGTATTTTGCTTCTGTTATGTGCTACTGAGCCAGGGGTAATTGGTGCACTTGACTCCTGTTTAGATTCACAATTTGAATGTAGCTCTTTTAATGTAAGTCTAGCTGACCCTCTACTGTATCACCTTCTCTCCTCCTCCCTTCTTCTTCTTCTTGTGGTTCCAGGAAATTCAGATGGCTGGAAAACCATAGCCTTGATTTCCAAATAGCTGGTAAACGCAAATCCACCTTAAAATGTTGGTCCAAGTGATTGTGTGGTGTGAACAAAAAACAGAATTCCATTACTCTTTTTGACCTTGTTTGTTTGTAGGCAATGGGGTTAAATGACTTGGCCAGAGTCACACAGCTACTCAATGTCTGAGGCAGGATTTGAACTCAGGTTCTCCTGACTCCAGGGCCAGTGTGCTATCTACCTGTCCCTATTTTTTTTGACTCTTAAATGAAGGAAGGCTTCAGTGATTGTTGTTATTGGTACCTATATAGTTGCTGTAATTTGGTTTCTGAAAACTAGGTAGCCTATACTTTCTGATATAGAATTATCAATTTCATAATCCCAGTTTTAAGTGAGAAACAAAAAGTTTTAATCTTTGTATACTTTTGACAGAAATCATATTCTTTGAAATAGATAATTTTTTATACTCTTTTATTTAAAAAGAGTTTTATCTGAGAATTGGGAAACTACCTCATCGGGAAATGGTTCAAGAACACTGATGTGTTGTTATTTTCGTACTTAAATTTTGCTGTGTTTTTCTTTTTCTTTTTGTTGAACCTTTTAGAGCAGGAGTTCTTAAACTTTTTTTCTGTTGTGGGCCCTGTTGGAAATCTGGGAAAGCCTCTTCATCCCTTCTCAGAATAATGTTTTTAAGTGCAGAAAATAAAATACATTAGATAACAAAGGAAGACAGTAATATCCATATATTTTAAAAAGCCCAAGTTCATGGACCTTGAAAAAGAACCTCTGCTTTAGAGTTTTGTTTCACTATCATTTGTTTATTTGGCCCAAGGATTTCCCATCTTAAACTATTTTATGACTGTTAGCAATTCTAAATTGTCATATGTTCCTTTAAGAAATTACAAGTTTTTTCTTGGTGTGGTAGCATATATCTGTAATCCCTCCTCCTGGGAATACTGAGGCTGGTGGATCTCTTGAGCCAGGGAATTCTGAATTGTGGTAGGCTAAGCCAATTGAATGTTCACATTAATTAATAATAATGTTTTCTTTTTTCCAATTGCATAAAAAACAATTTTTAACATCCTTTTTTGATTCCCTCCTTCTCTTACTCCCTCTTTGTCTTCCCTCCTCCCTGAGACAGTAAGCAATTTGGTATAGGTTATACATGTGCAATCATACAAAGCATTTTTCCATATTAGTCATGTTGTGAAAGAAAACACAGAACAAAAATAAACCCATAAAAATAAAGAAAGTGTGCTTTGATCTACATTCAGACTCCAGTTCTTTGTCTGGAGGTAGATAGCATTTTTCATCATGAGTCATTTCTTTTCGAAAATGAAGGATGAATAATAACATGAGTCCTTTGGAATTGTCTTGGATCATTGTATTGCTGAGAATAACTAAGTCATTCACAGTTTTTCATCGTACAGTATTGCTGCTACTATGTACCACTTTGTCCTGTTCTGTTTTGTTTCACTTTGCATCAGTTCATGCAAGTCTTTCCAGGTTTTTCTGAAATCATCCTGCTCATCATTTCTTATAGTACAATAGTGCTCCATTATAATCATAGACTACAACTTGTTCAGCTGTTCCACAATTGATGGGCATCTCCTCAACTTCCAGTTTTTTGTCACCATGAAAAGAACTGCTATAAATACTTTTGTGCAAATATATCCTTCCCCCTATTCCATTTCTAAAAAATCTCTTTGGATTAAGTCTTGCATCAATATGGTGAGCCCTCAGGAGAAGTAGTGGTGGTGGTGGTGATCAGGTTGCCCAAAGAGGGAAAACAGAGATTGTGCTGAGATTGTGCTGTAAATACCTACTGCATTTCCAGCCTAGGTGAAATAGAGAGTTTTTTTAAAAACAGAAATAACAAAATTCTTTATGCCTATGATAGGAGATTAAAATTGTAAAAGAAAAATATTTATTCAGGTTGCTTCCTTTTGAAAGGTGATGATGGAGCCATAAATTCATGAAAATTCATTGTATTGACCACACCTTTCAGGTAAATTTTAGATTGTTTCCAAATTCCTCATAAACTTGTGAAAGGATGAGTAAAAGAATTAACTGAATCCCTCCTCTAGCTTAAAGTTATGGTTAGAAATTAAGGCCAACATACTGAATGATCAAGTCAACCCTATCCTGTGTATCCTGTCTAGGTATAGAAGGAGAGAGAGAGGGGGAGAGAGGGGGAGAGAGAGAGAGAGAGAGAGAGAGAGAGAGAGAGAGAGAGAGACTGACTCTATATGGCTTTAAAAAAGAAAAAAAATGCTCGTTACCTGGTATTTCCTGACTATTGCCAATGTTGTCATTTCTAAACAAAACTGTTCATCATTGCAAATAAATGGATACTGGTCTCATATGAAACATCATTAGCTTGTTTCAACAGCTAATGTCCTAGGTGCATTTAAAAGTGAAATATCTGTTTGACTTATAATTGGAGGTAATTCTGAGCATCCCGGTAAAAGACCTCAAGGTTTCTCCCATGGTTGTCTTAAGAGTCGTTGCTTGACATTATCATTTTTTCATTCCTACATCACATTTTTTATTCATACTTATTTTATAGTCCACTAAAACACCATGATCATTTTAGATGAAATGTTAACTGGCCATACTTTGGCAATCTTGTACAATTAAGTTGCTATTTTGTACCCAAGACTTTACATTTTATGCTCATTAAATTTCATCTTCATATATTGGGCCCAATATTCTAGCCCATCAAGATCCTTCGGAATCCTAACTCTGCCATTAAATTTTGTTAGCAATACCTCCTTAAAAAAGAGTTGTTGCTCAATTTCAATTTGTTTTGTTGACATAGAATGGAAAAATGACAACCACAATTATGGGAATTCCACATTAATGGGAATAGAGTAAAACAATTTCATGAAGGGCAAAGTGTACCACATAGTATGACTTATGGAGAGATTTCATTCAGTAAAAATGTTGAGAAATAGTCTCAATGCATTGACCTGGTGGAGTTTCTGTGGTTTTTCACGTAAATAAATTAGCTACCTAGAGGATATGATTTTTGTTTCATTTGGGTTGTTTCTGGCATGCAGATTCTGTACTCAGCTGGTCCCACTCAGTCTTAAAGACTTCTGAGTTCGTCAAACAGCAGCAGGGTTGCCCAGCAGAGTAATTATAAATAATTTAATTGTTCAGCACATCTGTCACCTCTGTGGAGAGACAGTAGGTCTGTAGTGTGAGCTACTGGGCTAGCACTGGGTTTGAAGCCTCCTTGTATCAGAACACCAACGACACCTGGAAGAGAATCCAGGAAAGGGTAACCAACACAATTTCTAGATCCCCTAAGTATCCCCCACACCACCCCAAGGAATTCAAAGTTCTTTCCATTTATGTAATTTATTCTTGGCTGCTTGTGGCAGGGATTAAGGGATCACAGGGACTTATTTAGAAGGGGAGAAAGAGTTTTAGTGGAAAAAAACCCACATTTTGGCCCAAGTATGGTATTTAGGGAATTCTTACATGTGCAGTTTAGCCTAATCAAGCATTACTCCAAAATTTAGTCTTCAGTTTGTTACTAGTTTAATGTGTTATAGCTTATGACTGACCATCCATCCATTCTTTTGTGTCTTTAGGGCTTTTGTCACTTTGGTTTAGCTTTCAGCTAGTGACATCAGAACATAAGTGGAAGGTCTGATGTTTCAGCCCAGGGGAATATTAACAAAGCCGCTCTAGGTTGTTGATAGTGGAGGCCTAGAGATGGAGAGGAGGAGCCTGAGACTTGGGGCCGAATCTCAGTGTTGGATTCTGCTGGCAGCCAGGGTGGGGAGGGGATTTTAATGTCACTTGAGAAAACATTTGAAGGTATCAGGGAAACCTCTGAGGTTACTTACATCTGTTATTCTGTGTTTAATCTGGTGAAGGAAAGATTGAAGAGAATTTAAAAGGAAAGAGGGCTTGGATTTATACCTAACTTCCTGCAAGGTAGATTTGGTCCCAGTATGAGGAAGAAATAGAACTGTCCCAAAATGAGTAGCTTTATGAGAAAGGGGGTTTCCTGTCCCTTGATCTCTTCAAGCAGAAGCTACGTGACTTGACTTGAATGTTGTAAAGGCTTAGGTTAAGTTTGAACCATTCCTCCGATGTCCCTTCAAGTCTGTGATTCTTTAATTCCTTGGTTTTAATTGTTGGTATTTGAGGAGCAAAGTAACAAATACTGAGGTAATTTCTTTTCTTTTTTTATTTTTCTCTCATTCCATTTGATGTTGGGGTAAAAGGATGACTTAAAGGGCTGATGCAAATTATAATAACGATTGAATTGATAAACATTTGTTTATTTATTTATCATCTATCACGTACCAGGTGGGGCATATGGGGTGTCCAGGGAGGACGAGCACCTCTGGTGGGAAGGCTTTCAGAGCCCTTTGCAGGGCTGCTCGTCCACCTTTGTGTCCACCTTCACCCAGCTCTCACCTGTGACTCCAAGAAGCTGCAGCATGCTTGGTGTCCACACCCCAGTAAAACCGTCTCAGGAGATGGGCTCGACCAGGTTAAGAGCAACTGACAGGCTTCATGCCTGTTGGTGAGTTAGGGGGAGTCATCCAAGCAGGTGAAGACTTCCCCTGGTAGAATGGGGCAGATGAGAACAGTGTTTCAGTGGCCAGGAATGCAGCTAAAGCCGCACTGTGGTGAGTGTAGAGCTAGGTCAAGCATCTGAGTTATCTCTGGTAGCCAGGAGTTAAACGTGCAAACACACACACACATCAAACTCAAATAGAAATGGGGTCTACTAAAGCGTATATGAGGCAGCTAGATGGATAGAGTTCCCAGCCTGGAGTCAAGACTCATCTCCCTGAGTTCAAATTTGGTCTCAGACATTTAGCAGCTGCGTGACCCTGGGCGAGTCATTTAACCTCATTTGCCTCTGTTTCCTCATCTGCAAAATGAGCTGGAGAAGGAAATGGCAAACCACTTCAGTATCTCTGCCAAGAAAACCCCAAATGGGGTCACAAAGAGTTGAACACAATTGAAAACTCAACCTCAATAACAATTTTTATTATATAATGGTTATTGTATAATAATTTAATCATATAACAACATAACTATTATATCATTTGCTGCATATTTATATAAATATAATTGGATAATATAATATGATATCATATGTATTAGAAATTATTTACTGTTGTTATTATGATTGTTGTTATTTCAGGTGTGAGGGATGGAGGTGAGAAACAGAATGTCACTGTCATTTATGGCCTAAGGCCTTCCCCAAGGACTTTGAACTTATGCTGGGCTAGGTTTGATTTCAGGCACCTAGCTACTCTCCCCACACCCAAGGTTAATTTTTCTCATTGGTTTGTTATATTCAGGCCCATATTAGAACTCCAGGGAAATCTCTAAAACAAAAGTACCGACAAGGTCCTCATTCCCATATAGTCATTCACTGTACCATATAGGTGTTGAGTTTGAGGGCTTATTTCACCCAGTATAGAAAATGTTCAAGATGCAGAAGATTCAGAGGAGCCCTTAAAACAAGAGAAAAAAATGAAGCACTCAGTCTATTTGTTACATTCATTAGACTTCTCTGGAAGGTAAAGACTTTTTGTGGAACCGCTGAACAGCTGTTTCCCATTCACCTTGGACCTGCAGCATCTGAGCAACTCCTATCAATACCTTGGAGGGCTGTCCAGAATTCCTGGACCCTTGTGGCATGGCTTTAGGTCTTTAGCCGAAGGGCCATCTTCTGTGGAGGGTCCTTTTTTCTTCTGTGAATCTTGCTATTTAAGTAATCTCTTTCTGAGAGGCCAGCGCCTAACTCTAGAATTTGGTTTTTAAATAGGAGTATCAAGAGATGTAATTAGTGTTTTAGGCATTTTAAAATCACATTCCCTTTAAAATCACCTTCCCAGGTCTCAATTCTCTCATCTGAAAAATAAGGAATTTGGACTCAGTAACATCTAAGGTCCTTTCCATCTCTAAGTCTGTGACCCTATGATTTTGTGATTTGGTACCAGTCTAAGGTGGAAACTGGAGGCAGAGAGACCAATTAGCTCGTTGTTGTCATAGTGCAGGTACTAGAGACGCACAGGGAGAACCCTTGCAAGGTTGGTAATGGTAAATAGTAAAGAAAGGAAGGCACAGATGAGAGACAGATTACAGAGAAAGCACATATTAATAATAGTACGTAGTATGGAATACCATAGAAATGAGTTGGATCTGTGTTGGTGAAGCTCAGCAGGTTCTAAGGTTAGGCTAAATGGATCAAGAGTTTGTTTTTGTTTTTGTTCTATAGCTGTAAGGCACATCCATATATCTCCTTCTGTAAGGTCATAGTTGAGACATTCTGGCTTATTATCTATGGTAAATTTCCAGAGAGATTTGCCCTTAAGGACAGGAACAACACGTAAATAAACAGATGAAGAAGATTAGCTTCTTGCAATGGAGAGGAATGTTAGAGTTGAATTATGGGATGGATCGCTTGATGTCCCAGAAAAATATTGATTCTTCCAATAGTTTGGGTCAGAAAAGAGGATGAACTTATGTTTTCCAAGATAAAATTGGTTGGTTTGTTTTGGGAATATTTAATTAAGTAAGAATATCTATTATCATTTAATCAACTGATAAGGATTTATTATGTGCTATTGTGTGTTAGACACAGGGAATAATATGAAAATGGAATGGAAACAGTTCTGTTTTCACTGACTCCTTGAGGTTTTTTATTCTACTGGGGCAAACGACGTGTACACATGTAATTGTATATAAAGCAGTTGCAAAGTAAATGCAACACAGTTGTGTTTTTTCATGTGATTATTTTACCGTAATTTGCAGTATATTAGTACATCAGCATATTAATTTATTTTGCCTAATTGAAGCTGTTTTTAAAACACATAGGTTACGCTTAGATGCTAGAAAGCATAGAATCCTTCTAGCTTCATGATTTCTGTTAGTCTGAGACAATTTCTGGTAGTCTTATTTAAGTGGTTTGTTTGAGAGTTGTGAATTGATTCACTATGGAGTAAAATTCCTGAGTGGCCAAATTCATTTCAGACTTTAGTATCTTATGGAAATGCAAATACACAAAGATGTAATTGTTCAGGTCCTAATGTTTTAAGGAAATGATAAATTGATGTTCTAAGGAAATGATAAGTTGAGGTTCATTTGTTTTTTATACTAATCTCATATTCACAATGAGAATTCAAACAAAAGTGGAAATGTTACATGAAAAGGATGGTTAGTTATAGCTTTAGTACCTTTTAGGATGCCAGAAGTTGAAAGTTCATCTTGGCAGTGACTGTCCATGCAGTTTTCTTTTCTGTAAAGGAAAAACTTGTTAACAATTAGAATAATCTAAACTGGGATGGACAAGTTTGGGTCATAGCCCACTCTTCCCCCAGTGAAGGCAGGGTTTCAAGCCGATGCTGGACCTCTTGTTAGGACGTTGCAGCTGGTTGTATTGTGGTGGTGGTAGATAGGTGTCCTATAAATAGGCTGAACTCTGGGGTCCCTTCCAACTCAGATTCCAACTCAGTAATGAGTCAAAGAGACTTGCAAACTATCTTCTCTGAGGCAGGGTCTCTTTTTTCTCCAGCTTGCCTCTTCCTCAACCCAGCTGTTGTCATTCATTAGTTAACACAGACTTTCTTCATTGGTGTTGTAATGCAGCTGATCCCTAATTGGAACCTGGGAGATAATTAGCAGAACTACTGGTGAAAAGTGTCAGGAGGAAATCTTTCTTTGAGATTCAGGTGTTGCCCAATACTTGGGATCCATCCTAAACCCATCCTTTCCTCCTCTTCTTCATTACCCCAATTGTTAGCACTCTCTCCCTCTTAAATTTCCTTTATTTGAAATCATTTTGTATATGCTTTGTTTTTACCTGTGTACAAATTGTACCTTCCTAGTAGAATGTAAGCTCCTTTAGGGAAGGGATATCCCTGTTGTCTGTTCTAGTGCTGTAAAAATAGCAGTAATTGTTTGTATTGAGTTGAATTATGCAGAATTTAGTCTAAAGAGATTAAACAAATACAGACAGCACAAAGATGATGATTAAAGTGAAAAGTAAAACTTGTTTTGATTTCTTTTGCATCAGCTATATTAATGAGCTCTGCATGGAGTTATAATCTCTGCATTGATCCCTGAGAAAGCTTGGCTTATGTTCATTTTACTCCTTAGAAGCCAAGTTCTGTGACCTGGGAGCTTATGATCTTTTGCTAACCATCATTATAATGGTGGAGGACTGGAGTGATTTATGTTGACTTCTTCACTGTCACGTCTGCAGTGGGTGGGAAAGATTATTTTTTCTTCGTGGGCTTGTGTAAAGAATCAGATGAAGTGTGTGCAAATGTGCTTTGAAAATGTACATAGGTGGAAATCGAGAGGATGCCCATCAATTGGGGAATGGCTGAGCAAGTTGTGGTATGGAAATGTAATGGAATACTCTTGTGCTATAAAAAATGATGAACAGGCTGATTTCAGAAAAACCTGGGAAGACTTGTATGGTCTGACGCTGAGTGAAGTGAGCAGAACCAAGAGTATTGTACACAAACAGCCACGTTCTGCAATGACTAATATTGATAAACTTAACCCTTCCCAGCAATACAAGGCTCTAAGACATCTCCAGAGGTCTTGTGATGGAAAATGCTATCCACATCCAAAGAAAGAACTATGGAAGTTGAATCGCTGTTTTTTTTTTCTCTTCTGTTGAGTTTTGTTTCCTCTTTCTGATGGTTCCTCCTATTGGTTTCAATTTTTACTTACAACATCACTAATGTGAAAATATGTTTAATATGAATGTAAATGTATAGCCTATATCAGATTGTGCACCGTCTTGGGGAGGGTGGTGGGGAGGAAGAGGGAGAAAAATTTTAAACTCAAAAGCATATGGAAGAGATTATTGATAAATCAAAATAAATTAATAAAAAAATACCAAAAAAAGAAAATGTACATAGATACATACTATACAAAATAAATTTACCTTGCATTTATTTTGTGGTACAGTGGATAGAGTGCTGGGCCTGGAGTCAGGAAGACTCATCTTCCTGAGTTCAAATCTGGCTTCAGACACTTACTACCTTTGTGACCCTGGACAAGTCACTTAACCCTGTTTGCCTCAGTTTCATTATCTGTAAAATGAGCTGGAGAAGGAAATGGCAAACCACTCCAGTATCTTTGCCAAGAAAATCCCAAATGGGGTCACAAAAGTTGGACATAACTGAAAAATGATACGTGTTCTGACGCTGGCACATAATTAGCTTGCTTGTTACCCTAGGCGAGTCACTGGATCTTTCAGGGCTACTGACAACTCTTTTACACTATAAATTGCAGAGATGGTCCTGACCAGCATTGGTAGAGGAAATTTCCTTAATCTAGGAGTTCTTAAAACCAATGAAACCACAGTTCCAGTTTTTGTTCCCTGTAGATATGTACTCTCCATGCATACATACATATGTGTATATATACATGAACATATATATAATTTTTTCCTCTGATAGAATGTACTATCTTTGACGTGAGAACCTTTCATTTATGTTTTTGTATCCCTAGGACCTAACTTGGCATATACTAAGCACTTAATAAATGCTTGCTTGGTTAATTGTTCATATGTATTATTGTTAGATTTTGAGCTGACATACCTCTATATGAGCATCAGCCATGAGAGAATTGGGAAGAAAATGGTATGTAGGTGTGAATCTGGTTTTGAGTTCAAGGGTTACTAGGTGGCAACATGATAAAACAGAATAAACATTAGATGGGGAATCTGGAGATCTTACTTTTGGTTTTTGGCTCTGCCACTAGTAATAGGATGTTTAGTTTACTGTCCACAAAATGAGGAGATTGGACTCAATAATGTCCAAGATCCATTCCATGGCTAATATCTTATAATTTTATGAGTCTATATGGTTATCTCAGTTTTAAAAAAATCCCTGCTACTAGCAAAATAAGTTTAAAAAGATATGTTAATCTATTCTGGAGGACAATTTGGAACTATGCCCAAAGGGCTATAAAACTCTGCATACTTTTTGATCCAGCAATGCCACTACTAGGTCTGTATCACAAAGACATAAAAAAGGGGAGAAAACCTATTTGTACACAAGTATTTGTAGCAGCTCTTTTTGTGGTGGCTAACAATTGTGTGATGATTAAAAAATTCTGAGGGACATAGTTTCTGGGTAATTTAATCATTTTATTAATAAGGCCAGTACATTTATTAACAAAGGGGTGGTCATTTGGCTGTCTCTCTAAGACCAAGACCCATCATGTCAGTGGGCTCACAGTTTATATGCCCTTTAAAGAGTAGGTGTTCCTGAGGGGTACCAATCAACTCTGATTGGGTAACACAATCATATAGGTGGGCTATATTAACATGAGGGTCTTGGGGTATGTGACTTGGGTCACTTAAATCTTGGTCAACAAGACAGCAATTTCCACATCACCTGTCTTGACAAAAGGGAGAATCAGCACTTTCCCAGACCTCTCTGAGCAAACACAGTGAGCAGGAATGCACCCATTGGTCCAGACTTAGAATTTGTTTTACTTCTGATTGGATCTTGGTCTGGGTAAATCTTTAAGAGAAATTTTCCACACTGGTTGGTTCCTGGATGAGAAAGTAGAAGAGTGGAAGAACCTTGGTCCTGATTCAATAATTGGTTATTAAATACAAGAGAGAAATAATTTGTTTCTCACAATTGGAAATTGAGGTGCTATCTATCAGTTGGGGAATAGCTAAACAAGCTGTGGTATGTGGTTGTGATGGACTATTATTGTTCTAGAAGAAATGATGAGCAGGATGATTTCAGAAAAACCTTGAAAGACTTACATGAGCTGATGCAAAGTGAAGTGAGCGGAACCAGGAGAACGTTGTACACAGTAACAGCAATATTGTTTGATGAAGAACTGTGAATGACTTTACTATTCTCAGCAATACAGTGATCCAGTACAATCCCAAAGGACTAATGATGAAGCATACTAATTTGAATATAGACTGAAGCATGCTATTTTTCACTTTCTTTCATTCTTTTACAAAATGACTAATATGGCAATATTTTACATGATTATACATGTATAACCTGTATCTGATTGCCTCCTTCTGAGGAGGGGAGAGTGGGGGAGGGATAAAATTTGGAACTCAAAACTTTAAAAAAACAAATGTTTAAAATTGTTTTAACATGTAATTGAAAAATATGTATATTTTTAAAAAGATATGTTAATGATGATAGGTTAATAGCCTCATTGTCATATATGGGCCCACAATGCTAATATATATTTTGATTCTTTCCTGAGATCTCAAGATTTTCTGGTATTTGATCTTGAAAAGAGAAAACTGGATGGCACAGTGGGTAGAGGACTGGGCCTAGAGTCAAGGAGACCTGAGATTTACTTCCTGCTTCAGACCGTTACTAGCTGTGTGACCCAGGACAAGTCCCGACCTCTGAATGCTGCAGTTTCCTCATCTGTAAAAGGGGAATAGCTAAAGCCCATACTTCAGAGTTGTTCTGAGGGTCAAATGAGATAATCCATGTAAAGTGGCTTTACCATAGGCTCTAAAGCATAATGTAAATGCTAGCTATTATTGAAAATTTTCTCATAGCTTATAAATACATACAATTTAGCAGCAGCTCCAAACAGCTAATTAATTAGCAATTAATGATCCTGTCAAATATGATTTAAAATGGCTTGGTTAATATGGATTCAGACAACTTTGTTAGCATATTCTGGGCATGAGACTCATTCTGTTAACACCAAGAACGAGACTGTGACCCATTATTATAATTTGTAGGCCAATGGAAGGATGTTATAGAAATAGAATTATATTGATGGCATTTGGTAGGCACTACTAAATCCCTCATTACTACAGGATTGTTCTTCAATTATAAGATACTGATTTTGTGAAAGATAGCCATAAATCCTGTAACTAATGCAATTATCTCTCATGTGACACTTCTAAATGAATTTTTAACAAGATCTCTTATTTAGAAGCTGTCTTGTTGATACTTGTTAATGAAAGTATATGGACATTTTCATATCTTGGAGAAATAACCACAACTATATTTTCATGTCACCAATAGCCCTTTTCTTTCAATTTAAAGTCTATTTAGCATCCAGGGACAATAGTACATGGATAACACTTTGTACAGGTTCATGCATTTAAAAATGGAAGAGATATTGGAAGTCATCCACAACCTGGCCCCAATTTATCTTTCCAGGCTCACTGTACGTTTCTCCTCTTCTGGCACTCAGGGCTACAACCAAACTAGCCGTCTCTCTGGTCCTCACACGTAATACTTCATTTCCCATTTCCATTGTTTTGGCACTGGCCAAAAAGCCATAAGGCCATTCCTTATGCCTGGAATACACCCCATCTTCAAGTCACAGCTCAGATATTTAACTTTCTGCATGAAGCCTTCCCTTATCCTGCTCTGTCCCCAAAAGCTAGTGTTCTCCTTCTCTTCCTTTCTATTTATTTTATATACATTTGTATTTATTCTTTCTGTATATACATACATACATACATACACACATGTGCATATACACAGATATATACATATATACACACAGATATACACATACATATACGCATTTACTTATAGGTAGATGTATACACATACATACACACAGCTATATATATACATATATATACATATGCACATATACACATATATATATATACCTATACACAGATATATACATACATGCACTAAGATGTAGATATGTAATATATATGTATATATAAAATACACACAGATACAACACACATACACACACACACATTCCATCTCCTCTTGCTGTCTCCCCTGTTAAAATGTAAGCTCTTTGAGATTAGCAGTTGTTTCATTCATTATATTTGTATCCCTAGCACCTAGCATGACATATAGTTAAGTGCTTAATAAATGCCAATTGGGTCGATTGGTCTAGTCCAAACCCTTCATTTGGGGCAGCTAGCTGGAGTCATGGAAAGAATGGTAGACTTAGAGTCAGGAAGAGTTTACTTTTGGGGAAGACTGAGTGTCACTTAGATGAGGGTGGGTAGAGGTCCCCACTTATTTCCTGTAATGTCTGTTGCAGTTCTTCTGGTTATCTGCTCAACCGTCATTATATATCCCAGTGATATTTTGGTGTTAAAAGTCTTCATTCTTAGTGAAATGGAAATCTCAGTGCACTTCAAGTACTTTTTATTGTTTCCTTTTTGCACACAAATTGGATGGTAACCAAGGAGTGAGAAATGTTTGCACAAGAGCAGCATCAATCAGTGTATTACCCCTCTTCCTCCCAAAATGTGTGAAACTCAGCAGCTATTAAGCCAGATGAAGTAGGAGAATCATCCGTTCCTTAGATTTTGTGAAGTGGAAATTTTGGAAAGAATTCTGATGCCCTTGTACCCCTCATGCACATTGTAATTATTCATGATGTGAATCATTTCCTTGAGTTTTGCCTTAAAAACAAAAAAAGAAAGGGACAGGGAGGAAAACAATTAAGCTGAAGAGATGTTTATGTTTTTCCTTCAAAAATAAACTATTGTTCGTCGTATTTCAATGGTTTATGTTGCTTTCCATTATTCATGAGATAATGAAAGGAGAGAAACATGATGAATTCATGTGTAATTAACATTATATTCTAAAATTAAATAAAGATGATAAAAACATGACTCACAACTTACAATGTAGCAGCATGCTTCCTTTCTTTAAGAATGCTTATTCATATTCATATGCGCAATATTTCAAGGATCTGTGATTTAATTTGTGTGGGTACTCTACCAATACAGATTGTCTTCCCTTACCCTTCAGCAGATAATTCAACTGTCTAACTTGCTACACTCCAAAGTCATATTTGTTTGCACATGAGTCTATCTGTACATATATATGCATGCATATCTTTATACTTCGGTATATTCATGCTTTCATTGATGTGGGTGTTGCCTTCATGATTCCCTTGCCATGCTTTTTTCAACTTGAGTAATTCTTGTCTGTGTGCTCCCTAGGATCTTGTATAGGATCTGTCCAATGTTCTAGAGTCTTTCCTCTAGGATCTCACACATTTTGAAGGTAGTAGTGCATCACTCAGTTTCTTCATCTCTTACACTTTGCTCTCTATGACCTTTTCTGATCACAGAATTCTTAGTTCTCACTGATGTGCATATAAAAGTGTAGAGGACCGTGCTTACAGATATTGACACTGGGGCAATTTCTGGGTTCCATTCAATAAAAGCAAACTTTGCAAATAGTTATTAGGCTTTTTTACATCTTCCTTCATATCAGTTATCTATCCAGGCAGGAAATGCCATTTTAAGGAAAAATTTCTTTGTTTATTTGAGGAGTAGCCATCCAAAAGAACCAGCCTGACATTTTGTCTAGTACATACAGTAACAGCTTTGGAGTGACATCAGGTCATACCATTTCCCAAACCATTAGTACTTTTCTAATGTAAAAGGCATCGTCTGAACAGATTTTATTTTGATTTAATTTAGCATGTTTTAGGAAAAGTAATATTCATCTGCTTTTTTGTCTTGCTTCATAATGATTGTATTATTTTCTCACATTCCTTAAATATTAATGAGAATTTTTCTGAAGAATTGTTCTATTTTTTAAAGTATGTTTCCATAGTTTTCTAATTTAATTTCCCTTTGTTATTAGGACATTGTAGGGGAAGCAGGTTAATAAAGTATATAATAGTTGGAGATTATAGGTAGCATTGTCTTGATTAATAATATATTCTTAATTACTGAGTGATATAGAGCTGTGGTGTCAAACTCAAATGGAAATAGGGACTATTAAACTATATGTAAAGATCCCTGCAGTATGCATATTGACTTAGAAACCACATGTTAACATTATCTGTGTTCTACTCTATTTTTATTTATCTTGTTAATATTTCCCAATTACATTTTAATCTGCTTCATGCTGCATTCAGGAGTGTTGAACGCACAAATTGGCTCCAGGCAGTATGTTTGACAGCTCTGGTGTAGAGGAATGTTGATTAATCAGCAGCCTGGCTATGGACTAAGTACATCAAGTTGGCTTCCTGGGTTGTTCTGCCTTGGCCCTAATTCTGAAGCCCAGGAATTCCCAGATTCCATTTGGATAACCCTGGTAGTGGGCACAAAGTAGACACAAAAGGTTTTCCTAGCTTATACTTACACATAACTTTGAATTGATACATACCACCCTTCATATGGACTATTTGTGCCTGACCTGTGATAGAACCATCTGAGCTTCTATTGGTCAGATCAGCCACAGTCGGACACACTGTGCCTTGAACCCAAGATAGTGATGGCATTTGTGTCCTTTTTGATCACAAAGGACAACAACCAACCAACCTTCAACCAATTAATGTTTTCTGAGTTTGCTTTAACCTGATAGGGCATACAATGAAGCATAAAACTTAGTCTCTTCTTGCCGTTATGGATCTTACAATCTGGCCTGTGAGATGAGACATACATAAAATGATGATTAGCAATGCAAGGTAGTATGTGATCAGTGGTATAGACCATAAAGGCTATCAGAGCACCAGTATGGGAGAGAGGTCCTTATCATGAGGACTTCATGAAGGAGATTGAGTCAGAGCCTTTCCTTGAACAATTGGTAAGATATAGAAAAATGGAAATATTAAATTCAACCAACATTTATTGATCAGTACCATGTAAGGTAATGTGCTAGAGGCTGCAAGATACCAAAACAAGACAATGCTCTCTTAAGGAACTTATATTCTGTTGAAGAGAAAGCCTTTTGGGTGAAAAGATGGGCTTAAACAGAGATACAGAGGTGGGAATGATTGAAGGACATTTACTAGATGAAGTTAGCAGGAGTCACGGATTTATGTTGGCAAGTAATGGAAAATAAAGTTGGGGCCAAATTTTGGAATGCATTGAATGAGGACATTTAGGCTTCATTCTGTAGGTCACTTTGCTCACGGAAGGTTTTTGATTGAGGAATCAACATGCGGAAAACAGTGTTCTAGGAAGATTGTTCCTTCTTATTCGTGCATGAGTGCGCAGACTGTTTACCTCTATCTCTTAGAGTGTTGACCTTTTTTTCAGGCCTCAGCTTAGATGCCAAGATTTTCCTCATCCCCTGATCTCTCTAATCAGTCTTCTCCCCCTCCTAAATTACCATGTATTTACTCAACTGTTTACGTATAACCTATCTCTAGAATGGAAGCTCTTTGAGGGGAGTGACTTTCTTCATTTGAGGAGTAGCCATCCAAAAGAACCAGCCTGATGTTTTGTCTAGTACATTTCTTTTTTATTTTTTTTCTCCAGGACCTAGCACCATATTTTCCACATAAAAAGATATAAACAGAATTGAATTCTTAAAAGGGAACAACCTGTGATTCCTGAAAATAATTCTGGAACCACTACATTAAAATACGTTGGTTTTTCAACAAAAAAAGTCAGATTACCATTTGACAAGCACCATATGCATAGTACCCTTCTTTATTAGGACAAATTCTTAAAAAAGGTCACATTAGGTAGAGAATCAGGATAGTAATCTAGAGGATGATTTATGCCAGACAAATGAAGCACATTTATGCAAATGTTTAATTATTGTTATTTTTGGTCCGGATTTGTGATTTCATCTGTGTAAACTCCCCACGTCAGAATTCTAATTTGTTATCTTAGATGAGCGAGATAAGTGATTTGCCCAGGATCGTGAAGCTAGTTTGTGTCAGAGACAGAGCTTGAACCTGGGATTTCCTGAATCCAAAGCTAGCCCTCTATCCACAGTGTCATATTGTCTCTTATTATCATAATCACGATAATCAACATGACAGAGACAGCTTCATATAGTAGATAGAGAGCCAACCTGAGCATCAAGCAGACCTACCTCCAAGTCTAACTTCAGGGACACACTGGCTGTGTAACCTGCAGACATTACCTTGCTTCTCAGTATTCTGGGCAGAGCATTGGTAAAGGAAGTTTCCTCACTTTGCATCAATGAAATGAATGTCAATGGAATCACAGATCTGGTTCGAAAATAGCGTCATTATCATCCACCTGAGACTTTCTCTGGGAGCCTTACTTTCTGGGTATGCCAATGATTTTTTTTCTGGCTGAGTGCTTGCATGGACCTTGAGTAGCTTTAAAGTTAGTGACAAGATCATCAGAGATGGAGAACTAGACACTAGTCTTTATAGATTTTACAGTCAGTCTTATCCTTGGCAATCAGAGTCATATTATCAGTGGCTAGAGCAGAGCTAAAGGGCTGGGAACATCATTTAGAATGACTGATTAAAAAAGCCTGACACAATTGTATGCCAAGCTGAACCCTTCCCTTCCAAAGTGAAAATGTTAATTGATAGTGAAATTTAATAACTGAAGAACCTACTTAGGAAGTAATTATCATTTGCTGAGTGTTACATGTATCCCATTTGTTTTAGTTTATTTTTAATTCTTTGTGGTGATGTCAATGACAGACTCATTGTATCCTTCTACTTGACTCTTTCCAAGAGATGTAGTTCTCCATGCGTTTACTTCTATCTGTGTTTGAAATAAAAACTTTAAAAACCGTATGGTGCTATAGCTCCATTCAAGGGGGAAAGAAAGGCTTCCCTTCCTAGGCATTCATATGGCTTGTAAAGCTGATTGAATTAAGACATGCATTCCTGGCGTAATTCCACTTATTTCCTTACCAACCTTTTTTCTCCTCAGTGCTAGAACTGAGGTTGTAAGTAAACTTGTGGTTATATCTGACTTTCCAATTTTAGCTAATCCATTAAAGATTAATGAGTGAGTCACATAGTTACTGTTGATGATGTATAATATTCCAACGTGGAAGTGTAAGAAAACTGACATTTATGCTGCGTTTTGGCAGGTGGTCCTTATCTTTTTCTAGATGCATTGCCATTTTTCTCCCTAGCTGGTTGAAATTTTATTAAAAGCTATCATTCATTCAATACCCTCAAGGAGAATGCTGTAGAGCAGGTGTTTTCCACCTTTTTTTTGTGTCATGGCCCCTTTTAGCAGTCTGGTGGAGCCTTTGGAGCCCTTCCAGGGATATGCTGGTAAATGTTTAACAACCAGCTCTTGAGGGGGGAGCAAATGTAGGCTTTTAACACTTTTGTATCGCTTTAAAGCTTAATCTCCATTATTAACATTTTCCTCCATAACTTTTATAAGCCTCCAACGCAATAAAACAATAAATGAAGCCCTGATAGTAGCATTTGCTGATTTTCTGAGATGTAAATATTCACACTGAAAATCTAATAGTTGGCTCAAGGATTTGAGCCGGCTCTGGAACCTTTCTAAATGCCCTTTTCAGAATCATGTTCTTTAATGCATAAAATAAAAATGTGTAAGATTTCAAAGGAAATCAATTATATTGAAATATAGTTATCAAAATGTAAAAGACAAAAAAAGTCATAAACTCTATGTTAAGAATCCCTGCCAGAGCTTGCTGTCATTAAATTGCTTAATTAGAGAGATGGTCCTATAGAGAGAACAGAGTCTCAGCATCAGATGTATCAAATTTTCATTTTTCTTTCTAAAGATAATATTATTGGTCCAAGTTTCTTGGACATATTGCTACTTGGATAGTTGTCATACATTCTTTTTGCATGATTTCAGGGAGATAATAATTTTATTTTTTTTTCCTGTTCAAAGATTTTGTACCTGGATTTAATTTGTTCCATTAGATACTTGTCATCTTTTACCTTAAGTGTGGCTTGTTTTTTTTCTTTCCTTTCCTCTCACCCCTCCCAATAATCCTCTGGGGAAAGATATTAGTTTAGTTTTTGAGAGAGATTTTATTTTGACATCATGTTCTTGTTGCTTTTAATTTGAATATTTCTCTGAGATTGTGACATTTTCATTTCTCAGGTGTGTTCATATAAGTTGGGAGGATGGAAAAAAGAGAAAATTTTTACATTTAGAAGAATTGTAGCATATTAGATAATAATAACTAGCATTTATGTAGTCCTCTAGGGTTTGCAGAGCACCTTACATATATCTCAGTTGATCCTCACAACAACCCTTGGAGGTGAGTGCTATTATTTGCCCTCCCCCCCCATTTTACAGGTGAGGAAAGTGAGGCACAGAGCATTTAAGTGACTGACTCAGAATTACATAGCTAGAACATGTCTGAGGCTGGATTTGAACTTAGATCTTCCTAACTCCAAGTCCAGCACTAAAGGTATAACATCATCTAGCTACATTGAGTAGAGAGCTGGAATTAGGAAGTCCTGAGTTCAGATCCTGCACCTAACACAACCCAGCTGAGTGACTATTGCCAAGTAACTTGAACTTCTCAGATTTGAGGTGTAGATGAAATACCCTACTGAATTAGTGGAGAGAGTTTCTTATGGTAATTAAATTACAGATCAGGACCGAAAGAAAGTTACATTTTCATTCAATGATATGGGGAATGAGAATGTCATATCCACTTTATTTGGAAACAATTTGAAATCATATTTCAGGACAGTTATAGCCAGAGATGTTTGACCTGAAAAAAGGCCACATATAGAGAGGGGGGAATGATAGCAATCTTCAAGTATTTGAGGTGTTGGCTCCAGAGAATGGAACCAGAACCAGTGGTTGGAAGTTACAGGGAGGCAGATTTCAACTCTGTCTAAGGCCAAACTTCCTAACAACCAGATAATTCCTAAGAAGTATACCCAAATGGAATCAAGAGCCTCAGCTGATAGTGATTTCCCTCTCAGTGGAATTATTCAGATAGTGCCTGTTAAGGATATTAAAGGGAGGATTCATATTTCAGGCATGGCTTATACTACAGGTAGTGTAGGATAGTGGATAGAGTCAGGAAGCTCTGGGTTTAAATCCTGTCTCATCACTCACTTGTTGGGTGACTCTGGACGAATTATTTACGTTGTCTGTGTCTCAGTTTCTTCATTAGTAAAATGAGAGGGTTGGACTTTGTGACTTCTGAGGTCCCTTCCAGCTCTAATTCTATGATCTTATGATGCTATTGCCTCTAAATTCCCATTCATTTGTGGTATATAGTGACTCTGTGCCTTGGGAGGTGGACATTGAGTGGACTTGATCCATCACTCTGCCTTCTGCCATTTGTAAGAGTTGATCCTGCTCTGTTTGAGATGAAAAATACTGATGATGACTTTGGCTCCCCCACTTCTTTCTCTGGGCTGATGGTGTCAAATTCAAATGGAAATGGGAACCCCTAAATCATACATAAGGATCCTTGCAAGCCACATATTGACTTAGAAGGCTGCATATTAATATTGTCTGTGTTTTATTGTATTTTTGTTCATTTTGTTAAATATTTACCAATTACATTTTTAATTGGCTCAGGCCAAACTTAAGAGTGTTGTGGGATACACACAGTCTATTGATTGCTTGACATGGGTGTTTGACACCTCTGCACCAGGCCTATCCTAACTTATCTTGTTGTTCAGTCATTTTCAGTCATGTCTGACTCTGTGATCCCATTTGGGATTTTCTGGGCAGAGAGGTATTGGAGTGGTTTGCTGTTTCCTTCTCCATCTCATTTTACAGATGAGTAAACTGAGGCAAACAGGTTAAGTGACTTCTCCAGGGTCACACAGCTAATAAGTGTCTGATCAGGAAGATGAGTTTTCCTGACTCCATGCCCAGCACTTTATCCACTGTGCCACCCAGCTCTCCCCAGATCTATCTTCCAGGGAAGACCTTCTGGACTCAAAGTGATTTAGGGGCATTGGAAAGAGATAGATGTAGTGAGACCAAGCAGATCCAAAGCGAGGACCTGCTACCAGCAGGGCAAGGGTCTTTTGGATATTCTTAATTTTGTTAGCAAAGGGGTGTGTGTGTGTGTGTGTGTGTGTGTGTGTGTGTGTGTGTGTGTGTATTTCATTCTATTGTATCAGTTTTTCTTTCTGGAATTGATCTGTACTTGATTATAAGGGAAAATTTGGCATGCAGGTGTGCAGATAGTAAATTATTATTGTGAAATCTTGTTCAGTAAAATCCAATTTACCTGATCCTAAGGTGGGTCAAACCCCCAACCCACCACCACCATTCTTTCAATTGAGAAGCCATAGCTAGGAGCTTGGGAGAGGCTATCACTATCAAAAGCCAGAGACCTGAGACTCCAGGAAATCTTCTGAACAGATAAATTGTCTTAGAAAGGAGGTGATAAGGTGAATGGAAAAGAATGCTGCTCACTTGGGAAGATCAGGAAACCTGGGCTCTATTATTGTTCCTTCCCTTTATGTAGTCATATGACTTTGAGCAAATCATTTAACCTTTTTGCCTGTCAGTTTATAAGATCATAGGATGAACCAGTCAAGTATTTATTGAGTGTCTACTATTTGCCAGGTTCTGTGGTAGGTACTGCAGATACAAATACAAAGAATGAACAATCCCTCTTCCCAAGGAGTTTATGGGGGAGATAAGTACACAGACATGTGTATATATATGTGTATATATATATATATATATATACACACACACACATATATATATATATACACACACACACACATATGTATATATAATTTTGATTTATGCATGCAACGAAATAGTTAAACACAAAGTAGTTTGAGGAGTGCAAAGCAATTGGGAGGAGTAGGAAAGGCTTCTTGTAGAAGGTGATACCTAAGTGCATCTTGAAGAAAAAAAATGACTACGAGGCATGGAGTCAGGAGAGATCAGTGTTGTGAATGAGGAACAGAGAGAAGGCCATTATGCTGGGATTGCAGAATGCTAGAGGAGTAACATTCAGTGAGGTTGGACAGTTAGGTTGTGGCCAGGTTGTGCAATGCTTTAAAAGCTAAACAGAGGAGTTTATATTTTATTTTAGAGGCAATAGGAAGCCACTGGGGTTGGTTATTAATGCATCTAATGGGTTAGTGGATTAGCATGGTCAGATATCTGCATAAGGAAAATTATTTTGGCAGCAGTGTGTAGGATGGACTGGGATGGAGAAGGACTTAAAGCAGGAAAACTAGTTAGGAAGCTATTGCAATAATATAGGTTAGAGGGGGCAGC
Source organism: Vombatus ursinus (assembly GCF_900497805.2). Taxonomy (NCBI): domain Eukaryota; kingdom Metazoa; phylum Chordata; class Mammalia; order Diprotodontia; family Vombatidae; genus Vombatus; species Vombatus ursinus. The sequence continues at coordinate 11,737,137 of NW_020954591.1, read as the reverse complement.
TAGTGTGGTGCAGTGGATAGAGCACTGGCCCTGAAGTCAGGAGGATCTGAGTTCAAATCCAGCCTCAGACCAAACACTTGACACTTACTAGCTGTGTGACCCTGGGCAAGTCACTTAACCCCAACTGCCTAAAAAAATAGGTTAGAGGTGATGAGAGCCTGAACTAAGGTGTTTGAATAGAGATGGGAGAGATATTATGAAAGTACAAACACCAAGACTTGGTAACTGACTATGTGAGGTGAAGGAGAATGAGGAATCAAGGATAATATTGAGATTATGAACTTGAGACACTGGAAGGATGGTGGTTCCTCAACGGAAAAAGGGAAATTTGGAAGAGGGGAAGGATTAGGTTAAAGATGAATTCAGTTTTAGACATGTCAAGTTTAAGATGTCACTGCCTTAGATCTGGAGCTGAAAGGGACCTCAGAGACCATGTAATTCAGCTCCTTCGATTTGACCCATGAAGAAACTGAGTGTCAGGGAAATTAAGTGACTTGGTCAAGGCCACACAAGTAGTGAATATGAGAGATAGTATTAGAACACAGGTCCTTTGACTGAAGAGCCAGTGCTTTTATCCAGGTCACTATACTGCCTCCCAATCTGTAAAATGAGGTGGTCTCAATTATAGGTGGGGAGGAGGGAAGAAAAGAAAAAAGAAAAAAAAAGAAATTTACATGATAATGTTATTATATATTTAAAAGAAATAGCAAGTTGTATATAATAGATTTGAGGTTTCATATGCAATCATCTTTTTTAAAATTCTAGTATGTTATGGAAATACTTGCTTTATTTCATAAATTAAAAAAAAATAAAGGAAATTTAAAAAAGAAAAAAATGGTCTCTAAGTCTTCCAGTACTAACATTTTTTTGTGTCTAAGAACTAATAATGAAGTCAGTATTGTGATTGGTTTGTTTACAAACCAATAAAAGTGGAGTCCCTCAGGGGCCAGAGAACAGAAGAGAAGAGATGTCTAGGTGAGAGAAGAGAGATAATGTATCATCTTTCTCAGATAGGCGTCTATATCTTATCCTGAACTTTCCTTCGTGTGATATTTCCATCCCTGATTCATTGCCCGTCAGATCCAAATGGCATTCCCTATTGAGCCTGTGGTTACTATTCTTTAATATGACATTAAGCAGTGAGAGGCTAAGGAGTGGTAATTAAATTCAGCTCTTCCATATGGCAACACAGATCCAGAATTGTCCAAGAGGGATTGGATTGTCTTCAGTATGCTGTATTTACCAAGGCGGAAGAATGGAGTAGACAGGCTCATCTTAGAAAAATCTTCCTCAAGGAAAGAAAAAGAAAAGACCGTGTTGCTTAAAGAATTGGTCTTAAGTCTATGAATCATTTCCAGCCATTCTGGTTAATGGAGGTGTTACTGTAGTAGAAGTTACTTTTTAGAGACTAAGCAGAATGGATGGGAGGCAGTTTCCCTAATTGGCAAAAACCTAAACGATTGAAGTTATTTTAGTTGGTTTTTTTTTTGGTGGCCTCCATACTTCTGCTCTGGAATATCTTGACAGCTGTTGTCCTTTTGTGACCACCATCTTTTCTCTCTTTGCCTGGGAGCAGCATCCTCCTCAACTCTGCCTTGTAGAATTCTTGGCTTCCTTCAAAACTCAGTTCAGGTGCTGGCCTTTGTAAGAAGCCTTCTTGATTCCCCTCCTCATTAGTGCTTTCTCTCTTCTCAATTTGGATGTCATCAACCAATAAATGAACTTTCAGTTATTAAACACCTACTATGTGTCAAATACTGGCAATATAAACACAAAGAATGAAACCATCCCTATGCTCAATACATATATCTATGTATATTTAATATATGTCCCCTGGTTGAACATAAGCTTTTTGAAGGCAAGGACTATTTTGTGTCATTGTATCTGTAAACTTGAAGTACAGTGCCTGGTACATAGTAGGTAGCTAATAGTCATTGAATTGAATTTTTAATTTTTCTCTTGGTTCTTATGGCAAAACATCATAGTTCTTTAGTTTGCTTCCCTAAAATAACTTAACAGTTTAGGAGAAGGCTTGCACTATTTTCTCCTTTTTTCCTCCTTTTATAGGAATATCAGAAAGGATGGAACTTCCATAGGACAAACTGTTCTATCTTATTATGTATTATAAATAGTGCATTATATAGTTTCTTATGGTTATTCATTTAGTTGGAGCCTGTGTGGTCATTATTTTAGTGGTGGGTAGAATCTGTATACAGGCTTAGTCAGCAGGAATGTCAGCCATCTTGAGAAGCATTCTGAAATATCCAGAGATGAGAACACAGGAAAGGATTCTTTTTCTGAGATTTCTTAGAGTGTTATAGAAAAACCCTCTTGTATTCTCTGCTTCTGCTGGTGATGACCTGGAAGCATAATGTATACGTATGTGATTTATGAAAATGGAGAACAGGCTTAAAATAGTTTATTTCAAAAGATGGTTGTTTTGGCTTGGGCCAAGGTTTGAATGGGTGTGTTATTTGTAGTGGAAAGAATAGGGCTTCACTTCCTGGTTCCCACCTAGCTATATGACTCTGGGGGTAAGCCACTTAAATTTTCTAGTTTCAGTTTCCTTATCTGTAAAATTGAGGGGGTTGAATTCAATGTTTCCTCAAGTTCCTTTTGCCTCTATCATTTTATGATTCCACAAATGCAAGGATTAAATTTTCTCATGCATCACCTCTAGTTTTGTTGAATGTAACACCTTTGTATTACAATAAACTCCTTTGGCTTCTTGTTAATAAAGATGTTTATTTTTTCAACAACTATTATTTCTCATACCTACTGAACATTCTAGTTTAAACACATAGCCATCACTAGCTATATAAACTTAGTAGGGGACCAGGTTATTAATCAAACTGGCTGCAGAGAAGGAAAAATGGTCCTGGGGACATTATAGGATTCTTGGAGCATCAAGGAATCCCCTTTATTTTTCTGGGTTTTTAAAAAAAATCCAAAATTTAATTTAGAGTTCATCAAAGTTTGTTTTGTTTTCTTTTTTGCATAATATCCTATGACAGAACAGTAGCTTGGAAAGGATAAAGATAGGGAGGAAGGGCTGTATTTTCTACCTGTTTCCCTGTCATGAATTAGAACATATTCCACAAATATTGAAAACCAGGAAGCTTTCAACAGCTATGCATATAGGCAGATTTATCCTGTGATTTCAGAAGTTCATCAAACGTTCATTCATTCATTCATTCTGTGATTCAACAGACATATATTAAGTGTCTATCATGTGTCAAGCACTTTGCTAAATGTTAGGGAAGACAAGTAAATAAAATATGGCCTATGCTACCGAGAAAACCGGAGTCTAGTAGCGAATATAAAACAAGTACATGAATAAAGCATGTACCAGATGTTTAAGCCAGGGCTGAGAGAGCTTGGGTGAAGAGTACTATTTAAAAGTGAAGATATTATAAGGTTATTACTAATTGAGTTCAACATTATTTATTAATTCATCATGCAATTACTCAGTGCATGTGCAGTGGGAATACTAAGCATCTAGTTAGGTGACCTACTTTCTCCCCTAAGGAAGGGAGGAAATAATTGGGGAATTCACAGGTGTATGCTGGGTAATGTAGAAAATAATGTTTGTATGTAGTGATAGATTACACAGTAGATTATAAGCATCGTGAGGGTAGGTTCCCATATCCTATTTATCTTTGTGTCTTCTCCACCACGTAACACAGCGAATCATGTGTAACATGTGCTTAATAAATGCACATTGCATGAATGAGAGAATGGTTAGTTTAGCCAAGGGAGGTGTATTGGAGATATTGAATCTTTATTTTTTTAAAAAAGAAGTGGAAGGCTTCTGGCAAAGGGGAGGCAATAGACTTTCCTAGCACAGAATAGAGATAAGCAAGACCAAACATTTTTATGCTGGATTTCACAGATGAAGATATGTTAATTATTTCCCACCCCAGTTCTAATTTAATGATGAGTTGACATGCATCATTGCGTAGTGGACAGAGAATTGGCTTCAGAGTTAGGCAATATGTGCCTCTGCCATATATTGTCTGTGTGACTTTGTCACTTAACCTCTCAAAATGCTTCAGATAGCTCTAAGACAGATCAAGTGTTAAACTGCACTAGCAGAGGAAACTTCCTACTCAGTGCTCCCTAGACCGCTGAAAGCACAGGTCTGGTTAAAAAAAAAAAGAATTACCTTTCTCTAAGTTCCTTTTTTTCCTGTTGCTGGGGACATTAAAGGATGCTTGACTCATCAAGGAATCCTCTTTCTTTCTCAAGGTTTAAAATGAAATTTGATGTTCACCATCATCTTCTATATAAGAGAAGAGTGTCTCAAAGTATTGAGAATGCATTTAAGATAGTAGGGGACTAGTCTGGCCATTGAACATTTTTCTCCCCTTTGAGAGGTCATTTGCCCTTTGCGTATGGAATCTGTGATGTCAAGTTCACTAGCATCATGCTTTAATTAAATATCCACAAAAGGATCTCTTATCTTGTTGGCTGTATTAGAATATAAGTACCTTTGAGATTGGAAGGTTTGATATGTTCCTTTAAAGACCTAGTATAATAACCTCCTTGTTCAGGTATTCAGTTAATATTGGTATATTATATTGGTTTTGAGCACCAGTGGTCCTGAAATGTTAAGATGTAAGAACTTGTGCTTTCATCAATGAGATCTGTCTACAACCTTGAGTCATTTAGAGAGTTGTCTGAGGCTCAGAGAACTCAGATTATTTGCCCATACAGTTATAGTAGTATCAGAGGCAGGATTTGAACCCAGGCCTTCCTGATTTTAAGTCCAGCATGATTAATTATGCCATACTGCCTTCCAATTCTGAAATATTTTCTGAAAAAGAAAAAAATTCTATGATGTATGGTGCTTTAAAAAACTGCCTTGTCTTTGTACCATTGGGCTGGACAAATTTAAATTTCAGCCAAGCTGCTGCAGATTATGTCTGTGTGTCTTTACCCTCCAAATGATTTTTTTAAAAGTTACAACTGTTTAAATGGGAAAGCAGGTTAAACAAACATACCATGTGAATAGAACATGATTATAATTGTTTCCATTCCTCTTAATTCTAAAGATAATTTCCTGCCATGTGCAGAATTGTCAATAAATTTTATGAACTACAGAGAATGTACTGTAAAGCCTAGATCCAAATAGAAATCCATTTTTTTTGCCTCCTCCCCACTAAGGACTTGTAATTCCGCAGTTGTATCAGTCTCTTCCCAGATTTATAGAATTAGCATTAGGTTCAAGAGATCTAACCCTTGCCTTCCTACCAAGAGTGAAGCTTCTAATGTTTTTTGCCCTAGTGTTTACTGCCCAGAGAGGCTGTTTTGTTCCTTAATTAGGTCCAGTTTAGTTGAGCAGAAGAGTAACAGAGACAGACTGATGTAGAGATTGGCATTTAGGATCTGTGTCTGTGGTAAGCTAGTAAAGGGGCAGACAGGGATTGCTTGTGATTCACTTAAGCCCTGGGAGCCTGGAATGTAGGTTGCTCCAAGTATGGAAATTTTGAGGCATTGGTTATTCAACTGGGTTGGTGTTTAAATATAAATCTTCTTGTGCATAGGGTTATGATTAATAGGCTGGACAGTTCATGATTAATACTAGCTCATTGTGCAAAATTCAGTAGGAATACTAGAGAAAACACCTAGAAGAGAGCTCTTAGCTTAAATCATAGTGAAGGAAGGCGAGGCCAAAAGGGACGAAAATGGGGGGAGGGACGACTCTAAACTAGTGTGTCCATTCTAGTCCTAAAAACTATTTTTTCTTGGTAGTTGAATTCGAGCCCTTTCTGAGACAAAATAGGACTAGGAAAACTAATAGGAAGGACAAGTAATACTTCTCTTCCTGTCCTTATGTGGACTATGAAACAAATAACTCCTAGATAGATGAAATAAATGAGAATCCTTCTATGATCCTGATGTCACACTATACCCACATTGTAATATGACTTTTACCATATCTAGCTGATGTAGCATTTCTTTTTCAGGGATGTGATTTGCTCTGTGGTGAATCTGTACCTGTACCCTCAAAAATGATGTAATTGTGGGTGTGTGTATATATGTACATATGTGTGTGTAGATATGTATACATACATTATGTGTGTATGTGCATGTATATACATACATACATATATGCATACATACGTATATATGTGTGTGTGTATATATATATTAGAGTTTTATTGTTACTAGGACATAGAAAGATATATTTCTTCTATTATTAAGATGGCTGGTAGGAGAGAAGTAGTTATTCAACCTAGTACCACTTAATGGCTTGATTATAAATAAGACACCTAGGTACATTAACTCAGGTCGTAAGATTGTTGATGAACTGAGAAATAGCCTAGGCATTGTACAGAATCAGGTTGAAGAATAGCTCATTTATATAACATTTTTAGGTTTAAAAAGCACTTTCCTCACAACAACTCTGTGTAGTAGGGATTCTCTGGGTTTCAAGTTCATCCTTTCTAGAACAGGTTTTTCCCCCAGCTTCTTTTTGTGGCCATACGACTTATCTTGTCCTGGTAGGTGGTGAAGTGGATAGAACACTATGCTTGGAGTCAGGAAGACCTGAGTTCCAATGAGACCTCAGACACTAACTGTATGACCCTGGGCAAGTCACTTAACCATTGTTTGCCTCAGTTTCTTCATTTGACAAATGTGAATAATAGTAATAGCACCTACCTCCCAAGTTTATTGCGAAGATAATATTTGTAAAGTACTTTGCAAATCTTAAAGTGCTATACAAATCCTAGCTGCTACTATACAACCATTGTTACTGTTATTATTCCTGTCCAGGTTTGAACGTAACATTGATGGTGCTGTTTCCCAAGCATAATGGAGGGGAATAGCATATGACCCAATTCATTGGCAAGCTGCCTTCACAAAGCCCCTTGCTCCTCAGATTTTTCATAGAACTTGCTGAATGTCTCCTTTGTGCTTACAAGTGTCTCACTCTTGTGTCATTTATATATACATTTGTCTTTTTCTGCATTGCATTGTAAGTTTCTTGAGATAGAAGACTATGCTTGAAGACTGATAGAAGGCCACTTTGCACAACTAGGTGGTACAGTGGATAGAGTGCTAGACTTGGAGGCAGGTAGACCTGAGTTTGCATCCTGCCTCAGACACTTACTGACTGCCATCTGGGCAGGTCATGTGTTCTTTCTCAGTTTCCGTTTCCTGATCTGTAAAAATGGAGATGAGGTTGGGTTATTATGAAGATTAAATGAAATAACATGTACATGTAAAGCACTTTGCAAACCTTAAAGTCCTATGTAAATGCTATAATAATAATGATAATAATTATAATTATAACTGGCTAGCAGATAGGTGCTTAGTAGATATTTAATAAATACTTGTTGAAGTATGGCTGACTCTTCCTTTAATTCTGATCATTGCCAAGATGTTTAAAAGAAAGCTAACATTACAATGTAGAAAAAAAATCCCCTTGCCTACTATACTTGGATCACAGAATCTGAGTTTGAAGATAAGGACAAGTTGTAACTAGCAATGATGATCACTATTAATCTGTAGATCCTCATTTTCAGTGAAGCCTTGCTCATGCCCCGGTTGAACGCGTCATGAGTACAACACAACATTTCTTGTTGTGACACTGTTAATCATAAACCCCCCAAAATTTGAAGAAGACACCACAAAATAGAGTGAATCACATCCATGCATCCTCTGTCTAGTGTGGTATGTTTCCCCTTGAGTCCCAGGGAGCCTGAATTCTAATTTCGTCTAGGATACCAATTTTGTGGTGTGATAATTTGGCTGCCTATAGATTTCTTCATACTTTAGTTTCATCCTCTGTAAAGCAGAGATTATAATATTTGCCTACCCCACAGGGTGGTTATAATAATAATGATTCATATTTATTAGTGTTTTATGATAGCCAAGTACTTACATTTCTCATCTCATTTGAGCTTCATAGCATCCCTGGGAAGTAGAGACAATATGTCCAGCAGTGTGTTAAGCATGTTACAGTGGACAGAACTCTTGGCTTTGGAGTCAGAGGGCATGTGTTAAAATCCTGCTTCTGGTGCTTACTGTCCATGTGACCATGGCCAAGTCATTTATCCTCCCTGAAATGGAATTCCTCATTTGTAAAGTGAGGGGCCTGGATTAGGTAGCTTCTGAGGTCCTTCCCAACTGTAAAGCTATTAACCCCCAAAACAAGTGCAATCATAGGGTGCATCACAAAGCATACTGTCCAGAACAAGAAAGGTGATAGTCTCAATATACTTTGCCCTGGTCAGGCTACATCTGGTCTGTTTAGTTCTGGATGCCACTTCTTAGGAGACATTTACAAATGAAAATGAGTCTAGAAAAGAGAAACCAGGATAGTAAAGGGATTCAAATCTATATGAAAGTGGGTTGGAAGAACTAGGAATATTTGGATAGGAGAACATAATAAATGATAATGAAGACTGGCATCCTGACTAGTTTATACATTATTTTATTTACTCCTTAGAACAACTCTCTGAAATATGTGCTATGGCTGCTACTATCCTCAAATGATAGATGAGAGTGAAAAACTGAGAAACGTCAAGTGATTCACCCATAGCTGTGCAGGTGGTAACTGAATTTCTAGTTAATTTATAAAATTATTTATTGTGACTAAGGGAACGGGACTTCAAAGTCCCATTGCATCCCTCTGGGTTGAGTAGGGGGCAGACACACACTTCTTTGGATACTTGCTGGGAAAGATCACGATGGCAGCAAGTGGGGAGTAATGCTTTAATCACATTTTAATAAGGTATGGAGAGTACAGAGGTATATAGATGGTGTAGGGTCAGGGATGGGGTAGTGGAGGGAGGCAGACAGTGTGAAGAGAGAATGGGAAGGAGGAGGGGACGGAGACTCATTTACATAACCATGGATCAGAATTAGGAGTACTAGGGTAGCATAAACCCATAGTAGAAGGAAGAATGCTCAGGGTGGGGGGAGGAGGAGTTTGAGAGTCTCATTTTTATAGGGTTTTGATAGGGGGCAGACTTTTTGTTCAGTCATTGATGATTTGTGACTCCATTTTCTTGGCAAAGATCATGGAGTGGTTTGCCATTTCCTTCTCCAACTCATTTTACAGGTGAGGAAACTGAGACAAACAGGGTTAAAGTGATTCGCCCAGGGTCACACAGCTACTAAGTTTCTGAGGCCAGATTTCAACTCAGGAATTTGAGTCTTCCTGACTCTAGGTCTGGCACTCTATCCACTGTACCACCTAGCTGCCCACCTTAGTTCATTAACATATCCACATCATCTCAAAGTTATCAGCAACACCTGGTGTTCTGCTGGTCTTACTTCTCACATCTGGAGCTTATCTGAGGGTTACAGACCATTGGCAGTTATCAGGACTGAGAGACCATTACAGTAAATCCTGGAGGGCTACCCCTGATTTAGCACATAGTCTTGGGAAGTGGTTTTAGTTAATTTATGAGACAATTTCCAGTGAGTCCTATGCACTCCTAATTTATGGGGCAGTCTGTAAGTGACTTCTAGATAGCTGTTTGCAATCTTACTTCCTACTGAGGTTACTTTATATGAGATACTTATAAAGTTACTTACTGTACTAACTAGAAGGAGTGCTGGTGGAAATCAGGGAGACCAAAATAAGATACAATTTTAACACAGTAACCGACTGAGATAGAACTAAAACTCTCTTTTTCCTGACCTAAATCTGGCATCTGTTCATTACTTGACCAAACCATTCACTTGATAGTTGTCTTCAAATATGTGAAAGGAATCACAGCAAAGGATTAAACTGCTTGGCCTGGGAGGTTAGAAAACAAATGGCCAGCAGGTAGAAGTTGTAGGGAGGCAGATTTGGGTTCAATATAAGGAATTTCCTAACAGTTAAAGTTGCACTAAAGGAGATAAAGCTGTCTTGAGAAATGGTGATTTTTCCTATCATAGAGGTCTACAAGCACAGGTTTGTACTTGTCAGAGATGTTGTAGGAGGGTTTCTTGTCTCCTTTTTTTCTATTTCTGTCACAAGTGCTTAACACATTAGTTGTTATATAATGTGTGCTTCATAAATGCCTTTTCAGTCAATCAACTAGTATTTAATAAGCACCTACTATGTGTCAAGCTCTGTGCTAAATGCTAGGGATACAAAGAAAGACAAAAGAACAGTCTTTGTTCTGGAAGAACTCGGGTCTAATCAGAGCAACAATATGCAAACCAGTATGGACAAACATGGCAGATAGATGGCACAGTGGGTAGAGTGCCGGGCCTGGAATCAGGAAGACCTGAGTTCAAATTTGGCTATTCTCAGCTTGGCTTTTCTTGACGATACCTACTTTGCCTCTTCTTCTCATTTTACATTCTTCTGTTATCACCCTTCACTATTTCTTCCAGCCTCTGAAGAAGAGGTGGGTTTCTCCTTGTCAAGACCAAACCCTCCCTCTACATGCACCCTTAATATCACATCCCATCTTTCTAACAAATTGCCTCCATTCTTCATACTCTCTCTAATCTTTAATCTCTCCTTACTACTGACTGTCTCTTTGCCACCTACCAACATGCCTATGTCTCCCCTGTATTAAGGAAAAACTCACTAGATACTACCATGGGGCGTCTAGGTGGTATAGTGGATAGAGCTCTGAGTCTGGAATGAGGAAGACCTTAGTTCAAATCCAGCCTTGGACACTTACTAGTTGTGTGACTTTGGGCAAGTCATTTAACCTCTCTTTGCCTCAGTTTCCTCGTCTGTAAAATGGGGATGATAATAGCACCTACCTCCCAAAGTTATTGTGAGGATAATGATTGTAAAGTACTTAGCGCAGTCCCTGGCACATAGTAGCACCATCTACATGTTAGCATATATATGTATATACATATATACACATATGTATATATATGTATGTGTACATATGTGTATACACACATATATAGATATTAAATTGTGAGTAGTCTCAAAGGGAAGGCATTAGCATTGAGGGGGAATGGAGAAGACTTTTTTGCAGAAGGTAGGACTTTAGCTGAGACTTGAAGGAACCTAGGGAAGATGGGAGGTGGTGATGGGGAGGGAGAGAGTTTTTGGCATGGAGGAAAGCCAGTAGAAATGTCTGGAGTTGGGAGATGGAATGCTTTGTGTGAGGATCAACAAGGAGGACAGTGTTACTGGATTGCAGAGTACATGGAAGGGAATAAGATGGAAGAAGACTGGAAAGGTCATTTCGTTGATTGATTTATTCCTCCTTGCTTTAGTTGGGTGTTACTTCTAACTCCAGGATTCCATGCTTCTAGGCACTATGATTACCTCCATTTCACAAATAAAGTAACTGAGGTTCCATAGAGTCTGTAACTTGCCTGTGTTTGCATTCTAATAAATGACATAATGATGAGATAAGTGCAAAGTTCTATTCACTACATCTAGTTCTAAAGAAAAAAAGATAAAATAACTACAACATAAAATATCTATTCACAGTTTAAATGCTATCTGTGTGCTGAATGATTGAAGGTGTGGCGTTCTTAGTTGATGAGGAATGTTGCTGATGAATACAGGATACCCTTTGTGTTTCATATTGCTTCTCCCTGGGAAAAATAACACCTTGATATTGTGCTCTGTATGAAGAACTCATTTTAGTATACAGTCTCATCTTTTCAGCATGTTGAAAGGCAAGAAATCCCTTATGTTCACAGTTCATTTTGTGACTAAAATTTAGAATTTGATCAGGAGAATAGATCATTTGCTCTGAGTCTGTGTGATAAATATCCCTCAAGCATCAAATCTCTTTGCCACCATTCATGGAAATTGGGTGGGCATATTTTCCCTTTTAGATTTTGACCTGGAGACTAAACATAGTTATGCTCCTGCACCACATTCAGGCCCTCCATATTGGGTTCATTGTATGTTAAGATCGCTAGCTATATTTTTAAATATACTTTGCTAACATGTTAAGAATTCAGGATATGAGCTATAAACAGATTAGCCCAGGGGTGGGGAACCTGTGGCCTCCAGGCCAAATGTGGCCCTCTAGATCCTCAAGCAAGGCCCTTTGACTGGACCTGAACATCACAGAACAAATTCCCAAGAGGATTTTGGCCTCAAAGCAGCAGGTTTCCTACCCCTGGATTAGCCAATTGTGGGTGCCTGGCCCAGCCATAGAAGTCAGCTCGATGTGGCTTAGGACCTATTGCTCCATCTTTCTGCCTCTCTCATCCCTCCTGAATATGCTCTGTATTCTCATTAAGACTTCTAGGCTCTTTACCCCTTCCTTTTGTTGTAATGTAGTTTTCTTTCTGCCTTAGGGTTGCCTCTTCTCAACAAGAAGGAATCTCCCAACTTCTACCCTGGGGCTGTACTCTCTTGATCAGTGAACATCTACCAAATCTAGCCAGTTTCAGATCTACCATGCTATACTGCCATCAACCCACTAGGGACATACCTCTATTACCTTTTTTTCTCCTTTTGTTCTGGGAATAATAATAAATTATTATTTCTGGGAATTTCTAGAAAGGGAGAGTCAATTGCCTTTTGGCTCTACTCAACTCTTTTTTGACTTCCCTGGCCAAAACACTCCTTCCTGGTTATTCCTACCCTTTATGTATTGCCTTCCCTTACTACAATGCAAGATCCTTGAGGACCAGCACTGCCTTGGAATTTTTGTTTTTGTATCCATAGAACTTATCATGGTGCTTGGCACATAGCAAGTACTTAATAAAAGGTTTTTTTTTTGTTCACTCATTCATTTATTCATTAGGCTCTTCTGTCTTTGGTTGCTTCTCCTCCAACTTTGAACCCTACCATCAGATAGCAATCCTGTCCCAGGTACCCTCAAATCCCTTGTTCCCCTTTGGTGCAACACTTGTGTAATGATTTTTTTTAACCCTGAGTAAGCACTCTTACATGCTATGCAGTGATACTGGTGAGTGATATCCCTGAAAATCCCAGAATCCCAGAATCCATTAATCCTTATCTGAATAACAGTCCCTCTATGGTTTACCTGATAAGTGCTGGAAAACTGCTACTACCTACTGAAGCAACCCATCATGCTGGAAATGGACTCCTTACAAATCTTATCCATTGCTTCTTATTCTGCCTTCTGAGGCCTCCTCCACATGCTGTCCCTTAAAATACTTGCGCCCCTCTAAGGCTTCTTTTATCAAGGCTGAACCTGATGTAACATGATTGAGAGGTTCCTAACGCCCCAGGTCATCGTTCTCTGGGCACTTTATCTAAACCCTTCCTAAAGCTATTTGCTTAAAACCAAAAGCAGTCCTGCAGATGTACCTTGACCAGGGCAGAGCCGAGCCACACTATCCCCTTCCTAATCCTGGGAAGTTAAATCCCCCTTAATGAAGCCTGAGAGTACATTAGGTTTTTTGACCACCACGTCCCCCTGTTCACAGGATTATAGATTTAGAGCTGGAAGGGATTCTAGAGATCATCTAGCCCAACTGTCTCATTTTACAAATGAGGAAACTGATGACTCTTATTGAATTTTCAATCCACTGTGACTGCTGTCTGAGTAATCTTCCTAAAATTTAGTTTAAATCATGTCACTCCCTATTAGTCAATCAATCAATGAGCATTTATTAATTGCCTGATATGTGCCAGGCACTGTACTAAGTGTCGGGAATATAAAAAGAGGCAAAAGACCTCGTCTTCGAGTAACAAACTAAAATTTAAATTCCTATTCTAACATTCTAGGCATACTTTTATTTGGCCTCAGTTTACCTGTTGCACTTCTCCAACTACTCCCTTTCGTTCACCTTATGTTGTAACTATCAACTATTTAAAAAAACAAACAAACCCAACAACCTATGATGCTCTTTCCCCCTCTGTTTTTTGCTGTTCTTCCATTTAGGATGTCTTTCTCATCTAACCAATCTCTGTTTCTATGTTAAATTCCTTTCCATCATTCAAGACCCAGCTTAGATGCCATGTTCCTTCTGAAGTGTAATTCCTCTGGTCAGAGATATAATCTGGCCTTTTTTATGTTTCCAAAGCACTTTGCTTCCATTAGTCCTAAAGCACTTAGATGATTTTTAATTGTGTTATGGTTAGTTGTGTACTAGCTTATAAACTCCTTGAATGCAGAGACTCTTTTATTTATCCTTTTATTTCTATCAGAATCTGGTGCAGTGTAATTCTCAGAGTAATTAACTATTACTCTGATATGTATTTGAATTGAATTGACAGTTTCACACCCAGGCCACTAACAGCTGACTCTAGGTTGAGACTGCTGTTTCCAAAGCCATTTCAATTTCTCCAAGCCAACAGCTCTCCTCAGTTTTTCAACCTGAAACCCTTTGACAGAACCCAGGATCATAGCATCGTAGACCTACATCTGGAAAGGATGTTAGAGGCTATTAGTCCAATTCCCTAATTTTACAGATGAGGAAAATGAGGCCCAGTGATGTAAAAGTGACATAATCAATCACCCAGGTAGTGAACATAAGTGAACCCAGGTCCTCTGACTGATTTCAAGGGCAGTGAGTACTCTTTCTGCCATATTGAGTCAAATCAAGCTAACAAGCATTTATTAAGTACCTACTACATGTCAGGCACTGTGCTAAGTGCTAAGGACACAAAGAAAAGCAAAAAACAGTCTCTGCTCTCAAAAGAGCTCTAGTCTGGGGCAGCTAGGTGGTGCAGTGGACAGAGCACCGGCCCTGGATTCAGGAGGACCTGAGTTCAAATCTGACCTTAGACACATAGCACTTACTAGCTGTGTGACCCTGGCAAGTCACTTAACCCCATTGCCTAACAAAAAAGGAAAAAAAAAAAAGCTCTAGTCTAATGAGAGAGACTTGCAAATACCCATGCACAAACAAGATATATACAGGGTAAATTGGATGTATAATCTCAGAGGGAAGGCATTAAGATTAAGGAGGGCTAGGGAAGGCTTCTTGCAGAAGGTGGGACTCTAAAGGAAACTTTAGAAGGCAGGAGGCGGAGATGAGGAGGGAAAAAATCCCAGCTATGGGAGACAGCTAGTGAAAATGACCTGTAGTACCGCTCTAAACTTTTTCTCTTTTTAGGCCTTCCAGTTTGAGATTCAAAAAAAAAAGTCAAGGTCTTTCAGTTCTCCTTCCTCATTCTCCAGCCCTGAATTTTCTTAGGGCTGGAGAATGGGAATTTTCTTTTCTCTTCTGCTTCATATAGTCAGTCCATGATTGCAGTCATTTGCCTTTACTGTTCTTCTGCTCAGTGCCCACTGCTGCTTTTCTATTTGGGTCATTTCATCCCTTCCTTTTGTCATCAGATTGTATCTGACTCTTCTGATGTTCCCTTTTAAAACAGGCTTTACCTCCTCATCCTATCTTTTACCGGGCATGCACCAGTCAGTGAGAACATTTTGGGATCCTGCTGGTACCTTGCCTCCCGTGTACTTCTCTTATGAATCTATTACCATTTCCCAGTTTTCTTCCCTTTACTTTAAAAGCTCTTACGTTGGTCTTCTAATCAGATGATATCTGATTCAACAAAAGATTCTAGCTCTGCTTCATTTGTTGGAGAATGGAACTCTGTGGGCTCCACCTGTTTTATTGATGTTAAGCTACACCTTCACATTAATGTAGAAATAATGAACTGAATTGCACATGGAGATAGTGAAGCAAAGGTTTGGAGCTGTTGCGGTCAGACTGTCATAATAAGCTCAATTCTAACTCTCATTAATTTTTTTCCCCATTCTTGGGACTTGTTTAGGTCTATGTAGACAGAAACCTGTGGGGAAAAGTAGTGGTCATTCCATCCCCTGGTTTACATCAAACTAGGGCAAGCTGAGGAGCCCCGAGTCAAAGAAATATCTTTGGCCTTATTTCTATGTGGTTCCTGCATGTTAGACACTGGAAGGAAATGAAATTGTGGGAATCATTTCAAGTTTGGAGGGAGTCAGCAGAGAGCCAAATGAGCTCCCTATCTGCTGGTCATTTTTCCTTTAAAAAAAAGTACATATATTGCCTTCTGGGTTGAAAGATAAACTAGGATTTTTGTCTCTTCCAAAGAGAAATTGTAGTAAGGCATATTCCATCATATACTGAATTGAAAAGAGAGGAGGTCATTTCATTTTTACACTTATTCCCAAATGCCTTCCGCTTTGCCCCTCTTCATTGTTAAGAATCAGTAGTTTTAAGACCATGACATGGATATCATAGATAGTTGCCCAAGCACCATAGCATGGATTGGGTCATGAGATGAGGGCAAAGTTTGACTCTGCTTCCATGTTTTATGTTAACAAATGTTTGTTGAAAGGTAGCCAGGTGACAATGGAATTGGGGTCAGGAAGACATGAATTCGAATCCTGCCTCAGACCTTGATTATCTATGTGGCCCTGGGCAGATTTCTTTATCTCATGGTCTCATTTTCCTCATCTGTAAAGGGGGATAATAATAGCACCTATTTTATAGGGTTGTTGTGAGGTTTAAATAAACAATGTTTATTATGTGCTTTACAAACCTTATAGCTTTATATAAATGCTAGCTATTAATGTTATTAAAGTAATGTTTTAATCTAAAACTACCTTGCCATATTTCTGTGGGGCAGGGGAGGGGTAAAAGGGGATGTTGATAGTGACTAGTTTTGCTTAGGGAAGCAGCCAGGAAGACTGATGAGACATTTGAAAAGAAATTTTATTGATATCATTTATTTTTATGTCACCTATATTTCCCAGTGTATCCCTCTGCTCTTTACCTCCTAGAAAGTCATCCCTTATAAAAACAACAAAGAGTGAGAGAGAGGAGAGAGAGAGAGAGAGAGAGAGAGAGAGAGAGAGAGAGAGAGAGAGAGAGAGAGAAGCATTTTAGGAAAACTAACACATCCAAAAATCTGACATTATATGTACCATTCTATAGCCATAGTTCTCTACCTTTGCAAAGAAGGAGGTGAGATGGAAAATGATTTAATAAATGAATTTGCCAGTTTCGGGTATGTTTATTATAGCTTAAGAAAAAAAAACAATTAATTATTTAATTGTTTGTACCTTACCAATGCTGTAAGCTCTGGGTGTTGTCCTTTTTATTGATGTTAAGCTACACCTTCACTTTAATGTAAAAATAATGAACTGAATTGCACAGTTTGGACCTGTTGTGGTCAGACTGGCATAATAAACTCAACTCCAATTCTCATTAATTTCTTTCCCCATTCTTGGGACTTGAAGAGATAAATATGAATTACATTTATATTGTTAAAGGCTAATTATTGTTTCTTCAGGTAAAATGTTCTACTTTAATTAAAATCAGTAATTTTTCACAAGTAAATGAGAAAGTGTATTTTTTTAGAATTTGTCTTATGTTTCATTTATATGTGCTGATATTTATTATTGTATTATAAAGCCTTTTAAAAATATGCCTGTCTTTCAAGTAGAGATGCAAATTAATTCCCATGCCACACATATTTTAAGTACTTACTATGTGTACTGAACTTTATAAATAGTTCCCTGATATGTGAATCCTAGAAATGTTCACCCCAGATCCTCCTGTTTTCATAATAGATGCATTGTCAGACCACGGAATCTAGAAAACTAAAATATTATGCTTGTGGCCATGGCATATAAAGACTTTAAAAATTGTTTCTGGTCACCAAAGCTTTCAGCACCCTGGACAGTGAATGCATATATAATCCCCAGTAATTTTTTTTAGTTTTATGCTTAATTTCAATTCAGTGCAGCAAACATTTATTAAGTATCTATGAAGCACAGGGAAATGAGGATATAAAAATGAAGGAAGACAATAGTTACTGTCCCTGAAGGAGTAAACATTCTAATAATAGTATGCACTCTGTCTCCTCAAATTATTTCATATTTACTTATCTGTACAAATGCACACATGTAATAATTGAAGTTATAGAAGTCAATGAGATTAACAAGGGAAGATGTGGAGAGAGAGAAGAGAGAGAAGAGAGGGAATGAAGGAGGGCCAACTGAAGAGTCTTAGGGGACACTCACCCTTGAGGTTAGGAGCAAAGTGAAGTAGCAAGAGAGATAAAGACAGTAGTCAGACCTGTAGTCATAGAAGCAGGAGAGAGCAGTGTCATAAAAGCTTAAGGTGAAGAAAGTATTGAGGAGAAAGTTGATGAAAGTATCAGATGATGAAAAGAGGACAAGTTTGATGAGGCCAGAGAAAAGACTGTTACATTTAGCAACCAGGAAGTCATTGATGACTTTTCATAGTATACTTTCATAAAAATGATGGGTTTTGATCAAGGTTAGGTTGTATGAGGTTGAGAGAAGGAATAGGTGTTGAGGTAGGTGGCATGGTAAAGTGTCGGGTCTAACTCATCTTCCTGAGTTCAAATCTGGCCTCAGATGCTTACTAGCTGTGTGACCCCGGGCAAGTCACTTCACCCTGTTTGCCTCAGTTTCTCATCTATAAAATGAGCTGGAGAAGGAAATGACAAACCACTCTAGGATCTCTGTCAGGAACACCTTAAAGGGGATCACAAAGAATCAGACATGAAAACATGAAAAACAACTGAACAAGAACAATAGAGTAATAGAATGATAGCTTGAGAGAGTTGCTATAGCAATGACAAAAGAAGTCTTTTAAAAAAAAGTAGTAATAGCTAACATTTACATAGCACTTCAAAGTTTGCAAAATGCTGTACAAATATTATCTCGTTAATCCTTACAACATCACTAGGAGATAGGTACTATTATTATTTTCTCTTTACAGATGAGGAAACTGAGGCAGGCAGCGATTAAGATCATACAGCTAGTAAGTGTCTGAAGAGGGATTTGAATTCGGGCCTTTCCAATTCCAAGTCTAGTGCCCTATCCATTGTACTGCCTAGATGCCTCTCTAGGGTAGACAGGGACCTACCACATTTGTAGGTAGAAAGGAAAGAGCCAGTAGATAAATAGAAATTCAAGGAGAGAAACAGGTGAAGTGGGGAACTGGAAGAGATGGGAGAGGATATAATCAAAGTAATAAATAGAGGGTTATATCATAGGAACATAGATTTAGAGCTAGAAGGAACCTTAGAGATCAGTGTGAAAGTGGATGCCCAGAAAGGATAAGTAACTTCTATCGAACCATACAGGTAGTAATAAACTCACATACCTGAGGTAAGATTGGAGCCTGCATTGGCTTGGTGGAAATCCCTTCACCCTCTAAAGCCAGAGAGAATTAGAGAGAGGATGAGTTAATATTTAACAGAAGTTTTGAGGTATTGGAGGACAATAGATGACTGTGCTTACAAAGGATCCCCTCAGTCTTCTCAGTAAAATAGTATATGAGGTCATCTGTTAAGGGGGACAGCAGTAGATTTTGGGAGCTTAAAGAAAATGTTTGGAAGAGCCAAGGAGTCAATGATAGGGGGTCAATTAGAGAAGAATAACTGTGTAGTGGTGAGATCAGTGGTGTCAAACTCAAAGAGAAATGGGGGCCACTCATCCATACAAAAGTATTCCTCTTGGCTGCAGGTTGACTTAGTTTTAATATGTGATGTTATCTATGTTTTATTGTATTTTATTTGTTTGTTAAATATTTCCCAATTACTTTTTAATCTGGTTTGGCTGAGCTATGGTATGTTGCAGGTCACATGAGGCCGCCTGAGTGTTTGACATCTCTGTTGTAGATGGTGGCCTGATTTTATAGTGGGCCCAGTCAGTACAGTTATATAACTTCTTCTGGCAGCACTTTGTGATTACTTGTGACTAGGGAGTAGGCATGTTGACTTTGAGCTCTATGTGATCTGGCAGCTGCCCTTTTAGCTCATTGCCTTCATGCCCTTCAATATCCAAGAATGGTATTGCTTATTATCCGTTCATTATTCTATTTTTTTAAACCTTGAAACTGGAGACAAGACATTACACACTCAATAGCCCTATCGACTGCTTTTTCAGAAAGGCATGGCCTTAAAAATGTAGTTTGCATTTATGAGGTTTAATTTTGTTATACTTTGTTATTAAGAGGAAATGATGTTAGTGGCAAATGCTTAATAAAAGTCAATTAAAATCATTTAGGGAAATTAAAGTGCTGACAAGCTCATAATGGCTTTTCTGGTTGTTAAATGGGATTGACATGGATTAACATTAGGTGGTGGATGGTGAATTCTTTGAATTTACTGAAGGATATTTTCATTAAAATGACAGCTGCTTATGTTGGACTGCACCAGGACATTTAGTTATGTTATCCAGGGGTGTGAAGGAGAGGGCTAATCAAATAAGACACATTTTTACTTTGGTTTAATTAGGTAAATTCTCCTTCACGTTTTAATCATATGAACTCTGGTGGATGTTAGGGAGCAAGGGCACAACTTTTTTTCTTTTTACTATTGTTAATACTCGTTTTTGAAAGAGTTGAGTCTGCATAAACTTTATTATTGAAAGAGTGCTTTAGTGCCCTGTGGTGACTGGAGAGTTGGAGACATAATAGGATGTCCACTTCTTATATCCTGGCTCTGTGACCCTGGGTAAGGCATTTATTTACTCAGTATCCCAGGTGAATTTCTAAGACCATAAGTTGCAATGCAGGTATCATTTGCATTGGTTGAGGGATTTTCCTTATTGGGATGTGGCAAGTAAAAAATAATTTCAAGAGATAGTTTTTTGGGTAAATTATAATCAGTTTTATCAATCACAGCTAGCAAATGGAAGGCTTCATTGTCCTTTCCATAATCAAAGAGGAACCATGGCCACTTTTTGAGGGTTATATGCCCTTGGACTAGTGGGTGTTCTAGGAGACAACAGTCAACTCTGATTGGTTAACAGTTAATAAGAGGTGGGCTTTAAAAAGAAAAATAGACTCACTCCAATGAAGGTCTGGGACTTATATCATGTCACTCTTGGACAAAGAGACTGTCTCTACATCCAGATCACCCCCAGTCTCTGGCAGTCTAGACCAGAGCTTCTTAAACTTTTTCCACTGGAGATCCCTTCAGCACTTCTTAAACTGTGGGTCGAGACCCATTCTAGACAAAGGATCTACCTCTACCCAAACTTGCTTGAGTGGAACACAATGGGCAGGAATTCACCTTGGATTAGAGATTCCTTGTAAGGTTGGGTGGAGCCTGACCAAGACTGAGGAGAAAGTTAGTTCAACATTGAGAGACTGAGTTTTTGAAATAAGGACTTTAGAAAAATAGGAGAACACTGAATCTCCCCAAGTCATTGGTTATTAATAATAATTTCTCTCAAGAAATTCCCTACATCAATGAAATCACAGGTCTGGTGCACTCCCCATCAGCTCTAACCAACTTGCTAGAACCAATTGTTAAACTTCCAGTGTGAACATTTACATCTTGCAAATCAGCATTTGCTGCAGATCAGGGATGGGTTTATTGTTTTATTGATTGTCTAGACTTAAAGTGATGGACAAATGTTAATAATGAAGATTAAAATTTAAAAACCACATCTCATACATTATATGTATGTGGAAAGCTAGTAGTTAAACAAATCTATCTATCTATGTATCTATCTATCACTAATACATATCTATCTATGTATCTATGTATCTATCTATCTATCTATCTGTCTGTCTATTTATGGAAAGCTAGTACTTAAACATTTACCAGCATACTGCTGGCCCCCCTCCAGTCCAACAGTATTATTTTAATAACACTGTGTTATAGTTGTTTATATGTTCTAAATTCACCTCTTGATTGAATATAATTTTCTAAGATTTTATGTATACATATATGCATACATACATAATTTTCATCATGCAACTTTATTTTTTATGAATATAAGCATAACTCACTTAACTAGCCCTACACAATATTTCAGGCTCTGTTTATTCTGTCACAACACTGTTACAAATGAGAGAGGTGATCTTGAGTAATCAAAGTTAGACTCAGAACAATTTAATATCGGTCCTTGTAGAGAAGTTAGACTTTATTAAGTCAAGGTTGGACTGCTTGGATGATATCAAAGTAGAAAAACAACACACTAGACCATCAGAGAGTCTCCTAGTGGTGTGCTGACAGCTAGTGGAATGATAGTGAGCTGAGGGGAAGGGTCAGTTAAAGGACAAGAAGCAAAGACTCAAGACTGCCTGGAATGCAGATGGGGAAAGGAAACCTCAGGAAACTCTTAACCTTTATTTTAGATTTTGGAGTTAGAGAAAACTCAGATCAGTTCTAGATGTTGGAGATGATGTCTCAAACTGCCTCCTCTTTTTGAAAAACAAAACTAAGCAAACAGTCCTCCACAACTTGGGAGGGTGTAATCCTATTTTATTGTGTAGAATCATAAGAGCAGTGGAAAACACTAACCTCAATGGCAGTGTGTGGATGGGGAAGGGTAATTGACTAGAACTTGAGGTGGAGAAGAGGGATCAGGAACCAAATTCCTGCATCTTTTTTTTTTTTAAGAGGCAAGAGAAACAGGGCAACCAATGGTTTAGCAGCTTTAAACTTGTAGAAGTTGGCTACAAGTTAAAAAAGAAATAATAGCAAAACAATCCTCAAAGTTTCTCTCTCTCTCTCTCTCTCTCTCTCTCTCTCTCTCTTTCATTGTTTGATGCCTTTTTATTTTGATCTGCTCTGCTGGTTTTAGGGGCAACTAGGTGGTGCAGTGCATAGGGTACTGGCCTGGAGTTGGGAAGATCTGAGTTCAATTCTGTCCTCCGACACTTACTAGCTGTATGACACTGGGCACTTAACCCTGTTTGCCTTAGTTTCCTCATCTGTAAAATGAGCTGGAGAAAGAAATGGCAGACTACTCTACTATCTTTTAAAAAAAAACCCAAAAAACAAATGGGGTCACAAAGAGTTGGACACAAACAACAACTACTGCTGGTTTTGTTTTGTTTATTTTTCTGTGTAAATGGAACAAGACTTATCTTTTAAAGAAAATACTTAACAACTCTCTAACACTTAATAGCCTAAAGAAAAACAAAGATTTAAAGGGGGCACCAAGAATGGACCAGTAGAAGATCATTAGAAATGTTCCTAATTCTAGGGTGAGGTTTAATATTCCAGGGGTCTCCTGGTTGAGGACACTCCCTCCAATGATACAGATCACAACCTATGCATGCCTCTCATTTCAAACTCATACATATCGTCTCATAAATCCTTTATAGCCATCTACCCAACTTGGGAGGGGGGAGGAGGAGAACAGGTCCGATTTGAACTCAACTCTTCCTCATTCCAAGTCCAGCACTCTATCCACTGCAGTGCCTAGCTACCCTGAATGTAGCACTTTTTGACTTGAAGACATTTAAGTCTACTAGACGTATATTGATGTTAAAAAGATGGGTCTTTTGTTTAATATGGAAGTTTGTAGTTATTAAAAGAATTATGCTTGCTCCCAAATGCAATTCAGCCTACTCTCTTCTTCCCATTCAGTATTGGGTCCAGCCTATTGCATTTGCAGACATTTGCAGTGTCTAAGATATATGTACTGATGGTTGAGCTCTTTGGGATGCCATCCACTTGTACACCATAATGTCAACAGTAAAAATTATTATTCTATTTAGTTTTTCTTCTGTGAATATGATGAAGTTGTCTGGGAACAACTTTATGAAGGTATTCATAAGTAATACACTGTTCTCTCATAATCTTATGTGTAAGTTTTTATTTCCAAAACTAGATTGTAAACTCTTTGAGAGTAGAGAGTTATTTGTTATACCTTTGCTATGCACTATGCACAGCTAGTTGGTGCAGTGGCCAGAGTGCCAGGCTTTGAGTCAGGAAGACCTGAGTTCAAATGTGACCTCAGGCGCTAGCTATTTGACTTTGAACAAGTCACTTAAACTCTTTTGCCTCAGTTTCTTTATCTGCAAAATGAGCTGGAGAAGGAAATGGCAAACCACACCAGTATCTCTGCCAAGAAAACTTCAAATGGGGTCACAAAGAGTTGGACACAACAGAAATGACAAAATAACAACAAAATAAACAATACACTAACCATGTTATGTTTCCATTGAGTAAGTTTTGGTTGACTGTGATTGGTTGAAAACATTTTTTCAGTGAGAGTTTTAGAAGCAGTGGAGTAATTGCATGTTCAGTAGTTGAAAGAAAAATGTGGGATCACCTCAGCTGAAAAGTTTTCCAGAGGTAAAACCCTTGAAGTCGTAACATCAGCATTAAAACAACCTGTGTATGGCCTTCTGCTAATTAGCTGCTCTGAGAATATCATTATTTCATGGGGGTGGGCTTGGGAGCAAGGGGGGAACACTGTCATTGATCACATTTGCTCATTTCAACAGTGTGCAGAAAAAAAGGGAAGAGTATGGTCATTTTCTACGAGTTCATCTTTTGCTACCCCCCCCTTTTTTCCTAAAGCTATACACTGTGGATTCATTAATCTCCTTACCTATCCATATTCAATAAAATCTCACTAATTGGAAGTAAGCTTAGCGGGATTTAGTGAAAATTTTGCTTTCTGGAGTAGGCTAAATATACCCCCTGGAGTCTCATTTACATGCTCAATTTGCTTACGAACCCTTTATTCATAGATAATATACAAGTTTGCTTCAGCCCAGGTCAAATTATCACTAATTCCAAATGAATAATGTATGTACTAAAGATATTCAAATTTTTAATCACCTTTGACCAGATTTATGAATAAGCTTTGCCTTGTTAATTGGCTTAACTTTTAATGAAATAATGTACGTATTCTTCATAGTCACAGGTTGCCTGGGTCAAATAGTTGGTGACAATAGTCATAACTCTTTTCTTCTGGATCAGAGAGCAGCCCAGTGTGTTTGTCCCTCAGTTTCTGTTTTTATAAAAGTAGGTTGGGGCCAGCTACTTTACAACATTGTGATAAAATCAAGGGCTGCAAATTATTTAGAGATAGGTATGTTGTAACATAATATAATAATTTATAATAACTCACATTTATTGTAAAAATAGGCAGGGAGAAATTTCATTATTATGATCTGTACTCAAATATGTATCTGGATCTTTGAGATTCACATTAATCCATCCATCCAGTCCCACACCACACTCTCTTTGTCAGCAGGAAGTAGTGGAGTTTTTTGTTCTTCATTAAAATAATTTAATATATACCAACTTAAGGAATACTTCCATTAGCTTTTATTAGAAATACAACATGACACAGTACTGTATATTATGCCTATATCTATATCTACATTTATATCCATATATCTCCCTTTTCCTGAAAGAAGTCAAGATGGTCTTTTGCTTTCCCCCTCAAACTTAAAAGAGATAGGTATTTCAATATGTTTGTTGTGATAAAAATCAAATACCGGTTAATGTCCACAACAAATGGATCAATTACTATATTTTTTTATAAACTATTTTCAGAATTAAAGTTAAGACCTTCATCCTTGATCAGAAAGACATGTTTCCCGAGAGAACTATCTTGACCTGGTTTCCTAATCTGCAAGGAAAATTCAAGCACATGGCAGATACTTCAATTATATGGCATATTTGGGGGATAAAAATAGAGCTTGATAGATGCTTGTTGATTGACTGCAAGAGTATTAGTTTTTTTTTAAAACTATAATTGAAGGTAAACTATTTAAGTTCCAAAAACTTTTTATTCTAAAATTTTAAATAGAAATTTAATCATTTTCCCTAAAATATGTGTTATACATCTCTCTACCTTAGTAAACACAATGTAATTTATATTCTTTGGTCATTTTTTGATGACCTGTGGTCATCATTATAATTAGTGTGTTATACTTTAAACACAGATTTCAGATGTTGAACTGAATCTCTTCAGATTCCAGAGTATAGCTTGGAATTTGCTTTCTTGAATAAGCCCCTCATAGTCAACTTGTTTTCTTGACTCTTTCTCATTAGAATAGAATGTATAATATGTATGACCTTGTCAGTATGTTATGATTTTCTTTCTCAAGCGTTAGTTATGAATAACATCATCCTAAATTATTTTCTTGCCTACAATTTACATCTTCATTGACATTTGTCAGTGTCCTTTGAGTTTTCAGCATTATTCAAAATATGTTTTATTTCATCATCAGTAACCATTTAAATTTCTAGTCTGCTTTAACTTGTTATCTAGATTGTTTGCATTCATTTCATGGGAAAAAATTCCCACTTCATGGGAAAATATAATCATGTGATTATTCCCACTAAAATACATCTAAGTCTTTTTACATTATTGCAACTGTGGTCATTAACGGGATTTTGTACCCTCAGTTTCTAGGTTTACCATGGTGCTCTATACTTGAGGATCCTGGATAATTAAGATTTACTATACTTATAAAATAGAAACTCCTTTAATCTTTTTTCATGGCATAATATCTTAAATCTACAGGTTGATGGATGGTGCCTCAGTTTCCTTGTCCATAAAATGAGCTGGAGAAGGAAATGGCAAACCACTCCAGTATCTCTGCCAAGAAAACCCCAAACAGGGTTAAAATTGAAATGACCGAATAACAACACAGGTTGATACTTGTATCAAGCTGCAGTTGCTTTGATTGCTCATATAAATAGAAAGCTAATTCATGAATCTGCTAATAATAATTCTTCCCCGATAATGGACACTAACCTGTATTTGGTCTTTGCCCACATGTAACATGGCAGAGCTGTTGTTCTAGGAAGTTACCATATTTCCCATGCTCAAAACTTAAGGATAGGGGCAGCTAGGTGGTGCAGAGCATTGAGCATCGGCCCTGGAGTCAGGAGGACCTGAGTTCAAATTTGACCTTAGCCACATGGCACTTACTAGCTGTGTGACCCTGGGCAAGTCATTTAACCCCAATTGCCTTGCCCCCCCTTAAAAAATCATAAAAAAACTTTAAAATGTAGAGGCCTGCTACATACTATCCTTCGCGGGCAGCCTGAAATCTTTAGGCAGGCCGCAGGTTGTGCAGGCCTAGTTTCTAGTATTAGGTTTTATTGTACCTGGTTTGACACAATTTGGGGAGAGATTTTCAAGTTACAAGTTGAGGGTATATATTGCCTTGTGAGAAGTGGGAGCCGTGTCTTAATTATATCATTGTAAAATTTGGAATTAGAAGGGACCAAAGAAATTATGTGATCTTCCCCTTCCACCTCCCATTTATAGATAAGGAAACTGAGACCTAGAGGCCGACTGACTTACCCAGCATTGCATGTTCTACTTCTCTCTCCCAGAGCTCCCAGGGCTAAGTAAAGGGAATTTGCTCTGAATATTTACTGAGAAGACTTAGAATTCTAATCAGTTTATTTTTTCACAGTCCAAAGGCTCAGGCAAGTCAACTTTTTAAACTCCATTGTATTGGGGAGTTGTATTCTAGAAACTGTAAAAAGGTAAGGGTTATATTAGATGACATATTTCTGTTTGTGACGGGGAAAATGTCTCCCATCTCTGAAGTATATTTAGCATTTCAGAGAGTGATGTTTTTATGCTAATTGGAGTTGGTAGGATATTGTCTGGAATGTATTTTCTTAGTCTTATAAAATTAATAGAAGATACAAATAGAACATGAAAAAGAGCCTTTTGTGTGGGCATTTACTTCAGTAATTCTTAGAAATTGAGGGCAAGATATGGTAGTTGAGGATATTTTTCTATCCACTAACAAAAGGAGATGAAATAAGTCTCAGGTGAGAGGGCCCTCAGTTCTGAGATTTGCTATTCACATTGATCTAACAAACATAATTCATTTCATGATTCTAAGACTTCAAACCCAAGCAGTTCTCTTATTTAATTTGGTTAGTAAACTGGGAAATTGGCTTATATAAATTTTAAAAGGCAACAAATCTTGTAGGTTTCATAGGCTTATGGGCCGATTAAAGTGCCAGAAGGATCTTCCCAAGAGTGATATTAGAGGAGTCAGTATTCCCAACTCAACCAAATGCCATAATTAAATAACCCATAAAGATATCTTGCTAGGAAGTGAAATAAATCTAGGAAGTATCCCTGTAAACAATGTGCTTGTTGTTCATTACAACATGGAAGATGTTTTAACCATTGTACATAATTTAGATATTGATTTTTATAAATTGTGCTTGTTTGTACACTTACTGTTGTATTATCTATGTACCATATACTCCTCCTTTCATGCTTGTTAATTTTATTTATTATTATTGGTGCTGATGGGTTTTTCGAAGCTCTTAAAAGGAAGGAACCTTGTTATTAATGTGGTATTATAGAGGTAGGCATCACTGATTAAGGGTCTAGCAGGCTAACAGTAATGCCTATGTCCAAATTTGATGGATTATTAAGTCTGAGGTGTGTGAATAAATGAACCTGGAAGGAGAACAGCAAATACATGGGAAATGAGACAGGTTTGTTTGCATTTCTATAGCATTCTCTCATCATTAATGTTAATAGTAGATCTGTCTATCATATTTGGACTCTTTTTATTAAATCTCTTTTTTATTTTTGCATTTTCATCTCATTGCGCCTCTTCCCCCCTTCTGAACAATAACAACCAAAAGATAAAACCCTAATCATGAACATGCATAATCCTGTAAAACAGATTCCGACACTGGCCATGGCCAAAAATGTGTATCTCTTTTAAGTTCATAACCTCTCTGGCAGGAGGTAACTGGTGTATTTTATCTTCATTCCTCTGGATTCATGATTCATCATATATTTATATTGTCCAGAGTTCTGAAGATGCTCAAAGTTATTTTTTCTCCTTAATGCCGCTGTCTTTGTATAAATCATACTCCCAGTTCTGCTCACTTTGTTCTGCATCAATTCATAAATATTTTACCAGTTTCCTCTGAAATTGCCCATCTTGTCATTTCTTATGGCACAATAATATTCCATTGCATTCTTATGTCTTTATTTGTCGGGCATTACCTTGTAGAAGCCCCTTAAGAAACCCCTTAATTTCCAGTTTGGAGACACTAGGAAAAGAGCTGCTATAAGTATTTTTATGCATATAGGTATTTCTTTGATCTATTTGGAGTATAGGCCTAGGAATGGCATAGCTGGGTCAAAGGGTATGCACAATTTAGTAATCTTTGGGGCATAGATCCAAATTGCTTACATTTGGAAGCTTGACCCATCTGTAATAAATGGTATATATTGGTGCTCACCTTTGAGAAAGTGAGGCTGACTCATTACTTTCTGTAGATGATTTAATTTTAAAAGCACTCAGGGGTCAGTTTTCAAGATGACTTAAAAAAAGAGAAGATTCCAAGGGAATAGTGACAGGAACTGGGCCTGCGATTTCATTGTCATAGGGAACTCTTTGCATGGAGAAACTGCTTTGTCCAGTATAAGTTGGCACTTGTTCTACAACTTACAATCTTAGAAAATGCCTATAACTATGAAAAGTCAAGTGACTTGCCCAGGGTTACATAGCCGTATGTGTCAGAAGTGGGACTTGAACCCAGATCTTTCTGGTTCTGAGGCCAGATCTCTATTCACCCTGCCATACTGAACCTTCCGAAGATGCCACAAGAATGGAAAGGATTACAAACAGTATTATTATCATTCAGTCGTTTTCAGTCATGTCTGACTCTTCATGACCCCATTTGGGGTTTTCTTGGCAAAGATACTGGAGTGGTTTACCATTTCCTTCTCCAGCTCATTTTACAAATGAGGAACTGAGGCAAACAGGGTTAAGTGATTTGCCCAGGGTCACACAGCTAGTAAGTGCCTAAGGCTGGATTTGAACTTAGATCTTCCTGACCTCCTGATCAATACTGTATCCACTGTGCCATGTAGCTTGCACAACAAACAGCATGATGACCCCAAATTACAATATTCATTCAACAAAATCCAATAACCACTTAATAAACACATTTGATATTAATTTTATATATTATAATAAGAGCTTGCTAATTATTACATTAACAATGACTTTTTTTGTCTGGACTTGTAATTTAATTAGTATAGAGAACTCTCACTACCAATGCATATATATATATATGTACACATACACATACACATATGGATATATATACATATGCATACATATACTCACATATATGTGTGTATACATACATAAATATATACATACACACACACACACACACACACCCCTTTTCTGCCATGTAAAGTCTTAGAGTTAGTTGCCTGGGGTTCTGAGAGGTTAAGGGATTTGCACAGGGTCGTAATAATACACAATATATGTTACATTAATTAACCAACAATAAGTTGTTATATTAACTGCCACACTGAGAATGTCTGGTGTGATCTTATTTAAAGCTAGGAACTATGGGAATGTTCTTTTTAGTCTTATGAAAGGTAGAGGGATGAAGCCAGAAGACCAGAGTTCAAATGCCATCAGTTGTGCTATTTACTCCTCATGTAGCTTTTTATTAGGGACCTGCCTGCCCCCCTTTTGGCCATATTGTAATCGTTAAAGGAATCCATTTACCTTTTAGTGGCTTGAAATATAGAATGAATAATGGCTCACCCCTCCCTTATTTTACTTTAGCCAGAACACTAATGGCCCCCAGTGAGTTGTGTTAACTAGATTGAGGAGGAAATGCCTCTAATTATGTATATGCTACTAATTCAACCAATCAACAAGTATTTATTAAGTACTTACTAACACTGTGATAGCAGCTGAGGATACAAAGAAGTGAGGACTTGAACCTAAGGTCTTCTTGGCTTTGAGACCAGCACTCCATCTATGCTCCCACACAGTTTATACACAATGTTTTTCTTCTTAAACAGTGTTTGCCAGTACTTTGATGAAAAAAAATGGAAAAATAAATTAGCAGGTGATTTTGAAATAAAGTATTTTAAACTACCTCAGTGGACAATGAAGATGAGAAAAATAATAACAAATGATAATTAATTATAAATGCTAGATGAAACAAGAGTTCAAACTAAATTCTAAATGAATTGCAATGCACAGAGAATCACCATATTATTGACCAGAGACAGGATAGTACAGTGGTAAATTTGCTTTGAATAGGAGTCAGATGAGCTGAGTTCAAGACCCAGCTGTGCCACTTACTATCTGTGTGACCTTGGGTAAGTCACTTAACCTATGTGGGTGTCAGTTTCCTTATCTCTAAAATGAGCTGATCTCTAAGGTCCCCTCTAATTCACAATGTATGATCCTGTGATCCTT
This sequence comes from Vombatus ursinus, assembly GCF_900497805.2. NCBI lineage: Eukaryota > Metazoa > Chordata > Mammalia > Diprotodontia > Vombatidae > Vombatus > Vombatus ursinus. Next base: position 11,706,303 of record NW_020954591.1, on the reverse strand, counting down.
GATTCTCTGATTAGTTATCTGTGTCATTCTCCCAGAAGGAAATATTTGGTACAGCTTTCATTACTTCATCTGATGTAGACGTCTCCCTCCTCCATGCCAAAACCAGCCCTTGACATGTCCACTCAATCCCATCTCCTTCTAACTTCTCCAGCAGGTTGCTACCACCATCCATCATCTTTCCCTCTCTCTAATATTCAGTCTTTCTCTACTAGCTTGTTCTCTGCTGCCTACAAATATACTCATATCTCCTTCATCTTTAAAAAAATCCACAAACCTTTTCATGTTCACTAGCTGTCTTTCTATATTACTCATCCTCTTCTCTGCTAAACCCATATACATTAAGTGCTTCCATTTCATCTCTTTTCACTCTCTTCTAAACCCTCTGACATCTAGCCTTTGACATAATCATTTAACTGAAAATATTCTCTCCAAAGTGACCAGTGATTTTATTCTTTAAAAAAATCCTTCCAGGTGATTTATCTATTTTTAAATGGAATTTTATTGATGGCTTTTGTTTTTATATCTCCCAGGATCCTTCCACTCTCCCTTCTCAGAAAGTAATCTATGATAGCAATGAATTTTTTTTAAATGAGAAAAAGTTAGCAAAGACTATCAATACATTGAAAAAAAAACACATGTTTTATTTGGTTTTCCTTGGATGTACCTCGGCTCTGCAAAGGAGCAGAAGTGGTGTCTTCCCTTCTTTTGGGCCATATGTTCAGTTTAATTTTGCAACATTCAATTTTAGTTGTTTTGGGGTGATTATTCTTTTCATTTACATTATAGACACTGTGAATAAGTTTTCTTGGTTACTTACTTCACTTTGCATCAATATATATCTTTCCATGACATTAATCATACTCACATTAATGTACTATAGTTTGTTTAGCCAACCTCCATTTGAGCATCTACTCTGTTTCCTTTTCTTTGTTACCATGAAAATTAGTTTTAAATATTTTGTTTTATACAGAGCCTTTCTTTTCCTCAATGGCATCTTTGGGGTATATCCCTAACAATGGAATTTCTGGTCAAAGGGTATGGATATTTGATCATATTTTATTTTTTAAAATTTGTTGATGTTTTATTTTTGCTTTACCTAATTTTTTTACTATTTATTTTAATATATAATATTTTATTTTGCCTCCAATTACATGTTAAAACAATTTTCAACATTTTTTTAAAGTTTCAAGTTCCAAATTCTATTCCTTCCTCCCTTCTCCCCTCCCTAAGACAGTAGGCAATCAGATATAGATTATACATGTGAATAATGTAAAACTTTTCTATATTAATCATTTTGTACAAGAAGATTTGAATAAAAGGAAAAAGGATAAAATAAAGAAAAATAAAGTAAAAATAACTTCAGTATGTTTTCAAACAATATCAGTTCTTTCTCTGGAGGTAGATAGTATGCTTCATCATTAGTCCTTTGGGATTGTCTTTTGTATTGCTGAGAACAGTTAATTTATTCACAATTCTTCATCATACGATATTATCTGCACGGAGTTGGTAAGTGAAAACGAAAGTAGCTGATGAAATCACCAAGTGAGATGGTATAGAGGGAAAAATAAAACCAAGAGTCAATAAAACTGAGAGTGAGTGTCCTCCAAGGCATTCTCTTGGACTCTTGGTTTTATTAACTCGGTTTTATTTTTCCCTCTATACCATCTCACTTGGTGATTTCATAAGCTACTTTGGGTTCACTTACCAACTCCATGAAGATAATACCCAGATCTATAAATCTAGTCTCAGTATGTCTTCTAAATTCCAGTTTAGAATCACTAACTTTTGAATATCTTGAACTGGATGTCCTGTAGCCATCTCAAAATCAACGTATCCAAAACAGAATTTGTCATTTTCTCTCTCAAACTATCACATTTCCTGAAGTGCACGTTCCATAAGATGAATTCAGCCTGTCCACCTTCTACGTGGATGTCAAAGTAATTTTCCTAAAGCATAGGTCCTACCATCTTACTCTCCTACGGACTCTAACCCACCATTTTTGCTCTGGTGTGCATTAGTCCTCTTCATAGACTCTGTGGTCCATCCTGGTCTTCTTTCTGTTCCCCATACCCTGTTCTGCCTCCATTCCTTATTATTGGCCTGTGTCTGGATTGTCCACCTGCTATACTTCCACTTCTTGGCATCTGCAGTTTCCTTCAAAACTTGTCTTAGTGTACGATCTACTTTCCACGGGAAGCCTTCTCTGATCCTTTCAGGGACAATGGCTTCCCTGCCAAAATTATCTTGTATTTGTTTTGTATATACTAATATGTAAATTATATCTACAGACAGCATAGTATAACAGAGAGCTGGCCTCAGAGTCAGAATGAAAAAAAAGAAGGAAAGAAGGAAGGAAGGAACATTTATTAATCCACTATACCAAGTGCCTTATAAATATCATCTTAACTGATCCAACCATTCTAGAGAGCAATTTGCAACTATGCCCAAAGGACTTTGTGCATATCCTTTGATCCAGCAATATCAGTAGGTCTGTATCCTAATAAGATCACAAAAAGGGGAAAAAGGCCTACATGTCCAAAAATATTTATAGCAGATTTTTTGTGGTGGCAAAGAATTGGAGACTGAAGAGATGCCCATCAATTAGGGAATGGCTGAATTGTGGTATATGAATGTATGGGATACTATTGTGCTATAAGAAAAGATGAGCAGGCAGATTTCAGAAAAAACCTGGAAAAAACTTATGTGAACTGATGCAAAATGAAGCGAACAGAATCAAGAGAACATTGTACACAGTAGGAGCAATATTGCACAATGATCGACCATGAATGACATAGCTCTTCTCAGCAATACAATAATCCAAGATAATTCTAAAGGACTTATGATGGAAAATGCTGTCCACATCCAATGAAAGAATTGATGGGGTCTGCATGCAGATCAAAGCGTACTGTTTTAACTTTCTTAGTTTTTTATGATTCTTTTCTTTTGGCCTGTTTCTTTCACAACATGACTAATATGGAAATATATTTTACATGATTGCACGTAAATAAACCTATATCAAATTGCTTACAGTCTAAGGGAGGGGGTGGTGAGGGAGGAAGGGAGGGAGATAATTTGGAACTCAAAATATTTTTTAAAAGAATGTTAAAATTATCTTTACATGTAATTGGAAAAAATAAAATACTATTAAAATTTCAAAAAATTATCTTGTATTTTCCTCACAGCATCCCTGGAATGTTGGTGCTATTATTATCCCCATTTTATAGTTGGAAAAACTGAGGGAGACTGAGAGAGCTTAGTGACATGCCAAAGGTCACACAGATAATAAGTGTCAGAGGTCAGGTGTGAATTTAGATCTTCCTAACTCCAGCTGTTTATCTACTGTGCCACCCAGTTTTCTCTAGGAAAACCTTGATTCAGGTCCCACTTCTGACACATAGTGGCTATGTGACCTGGAGTAAGTTATTTAACCTCTCAGTGCTCTAGGGTACTCTGCAGAGAAGGTGTTGACCTATGCTGGTAAAGGGAGTTTGTTCATCAGAGTCCCCTATATTAGTGAAATCACAGGTACAGTTTCTATCCCTGTCTGTGTTTTATACAAACTTATATGGCTGCATGTATTCCCCAGTAGAATGTAAGCTCCTTGAGGACAGGCATAGTTTTATTTTTATTTTTTTTATGCCTTTAGTACAGTGTCTGGCAAAAGGTATTTAATAAAGGCTTGTTTAATTTTGTTTTTGTTTTTGTTTTGTTTTTAATTCAGTGTTATTTTCAGTTCTTAATTCTCTCCCTCTCTCCTTTCCCCCACCTATCGAGAAGGCAAGAAAAACAATACTCTTCATGCCCTTTTTTAATGCACTTACATTGTTCTACATAACATAATTATTTATATATGTCTTCTAACTACCTACTAGAGAATGAGGGCAGAGATTTTGACCTCTTTATTTTTTTTGTATTTCCTCCAAAACCTAGTGCACGACATTGGTCATATCAGCAATCTCTCTGTATGTCAATGTCACTAAGTCACTTGGGGAAATAGTACATTAGTGTAAAATAACAAATGAAATTTTGATTTTCATTACAAATATGTATAGTGATGCACAACAAATTCCCTCATTACTCATGTCCAAAAAAAATTAAAAAAAGAAAAGAAAAGACAGAAAAAGGCAATATATTTCAGTCTCTACTCTGAGTCTATTAGCTTTCTACGTGGAGGAGGATATTATGTTTCATCCTGAGTATTTTGTAATTGTGGTTGGGCATTGTACTGATCAGAGTTCATAAGTCTTTCAAAGTTGATTAACTTGATTCATTTTGTATGTAATCCATCTCATATCTGAACATGAATTCTCTTTGGCAACATACCCAACAAGTTGTCATATAGCCATTACTGGAAGTACTCCAGTGTGGAGGAATTCTACTACCTCCAGGAGCATCCCCTTCTATTTCAAGATAGATCAGTTTTTGCCTCACACCTAAGTCTGCTTCTCTGCATCTTCTCTGCATTATTCTTAGTTCTGTCCTTTTGGGGTCATGTAGTCAGTCAGTCAGTAAACAATAATTAAACATCTACTATGTGCCAGGCACTGTGTTACGTGCTGGGAATACAAAGAAAACTAAAAGACTGTCCTTGTTCTCAGGGAGCTCACAGTCTAATGGGGGAGATGACATGCAAATAATTATGTACAAGCAAGTTATATGCATGATAAATTGGGGATAACCAACAGAGAGAAGGCTCTAGATTAGGAAAAGTTTCCTTCTGAAGGTGGACTTTTAGTTAGGATTTGAAAGTCAGTCAGGCAAGCCAGGAGGTAGAGATGAGAGGGAGAGCATTCCAGATACAGGGGACAGCCAGAGAAAATGCCTGGGAGGCGTTGCTGGGAGATGGAGGCCCGTGTAATCCCTATTCCTTACGACATCTCTTCACATATTTGAGGACAACTATTATGTGCCCCAATTTCCTCAACTGATCATTGATTCAGGATGATCTCAGATTCTTTCACTATCCTGATTGCCTTCCTCCAGAAAATCTCCTTATTTCATATGTTTGCTAGGTGAATGATGCTTCTAAATTATTAGGCAATGGCCAGAACATTAATCTTTGAAAATCAGAATTTCATTTCTCTCATTTTGCCCTAATGTACTAATTCCCCTAAGTGACTTAATGACATTGACATATGGAGAGATTGTTGATTTGACCAATGCAGTGCACTAGGTTTTGGGGAAAATTAAAAAAAAAATTTAAGAAGACAAAATCTCTGCTGTCATGGAGTTTATACTCTAGCAGGTAGATAGAAGACAAACAAATAATTATATTATGTAGAACAGTATATGTGGATACAATAGAGTAGAAAGAAATTTCTACATGAGACTCAGGGAAAGAAAGATTAATTCCAGCTGAGCGAGAAGGGAAGAACTTTTATGGAAGTTTTGGCATTAAAGCTGAGATTTGGAGGATAAATAATATTTCAACAGGTTGAAATGTGTGGTTGAAGGGTTAAGGAGGCAAGGATATTTCAAGAATTGAGAGTAATATGTGCAAAGGCAAAGTGGTGGGAAAGTACAAGAAGTTAGTCCAATTTGACCATTTATGAATTGGGGAATGACTTGTATTCTTATAGATTTGACAAAATGCTTTATATATTTGAGAAATAAACTTTTGTTTGAGAAACTGTCTATAAAAATTTCCCTTCACTTTTCTGCTTTTCTTCTGATCTTGGCTACATTTGTTTTATTTATACAAAAACTTTTTAATTTAATTTAATCAAGATTATTTACACCTAACTTTGCTGTTTATCTCTTGTTTATTCATAAATTGTTCATCTATCCACAAATCTGATAAATAATATGTTCCATGTCCTTCTATTTTCCTTGTAGTATCTCTCTTTATATCTAGGTCATGTATACATTTTATCTTGGTATAGAATATATGGAAAAAATACCGTGCTATACCTCTGTAGAGGAAAATGACTGTGTTCTGGAAAATTTGATTTAAAAAAAAATACTGCATACAAACCTTGAAGAAAAATCAATGGCATTTTATTTGTTACTTTATTGGTAGCAAAAAAAATATCTGTTCTGTCCTTATGATTAGCCTATGATACTTTATGCTGTGCCTAACTTGTCCTTTCCCTATGCTCTTAAAAAATGATTGTGTCTTTCACAGTACTTTTTATAGCATCAGGATATTTGGCCTCAATGGTTTATTTAAGAGAATGTAGTTGTATTCTTTCCTGCTGGGAAGGTCGTGCTTCAGAACCAAGCACAGTTTTGAAGCTATACCTTGCACATCACAAACAAAGGAAGTGTTCTGGCTAGACATTGTTGGTACCAGACTTTAAAGCACATGAAGGTAATTCACAATTCTTGATAGCATATTGTTAACCTGTACTCACAGTTGTGCTGTTTTAAATGAAAACCGCACAACATTGCTATGTTCTGGTGTTCTTACCAGCACCCAGTAACCTCAATGCAAATTGTCCTTATCGTTCTGTTTTCTTTTTAAAATTTGGAAAGTAACATTTAAATTTTATACAGTTCAGGGGAAGAGTTAATCCCATTAATGTAATACAGCCATTAGTACATATGAGAGTACAGTATCTGGTCAAGGTGGTTTTCTCTTAATATTCCTCATACAGTAATGACCAAACCCTGCTGTAAAGTCACAGTCCATTGTGGTGGTCTCTGATGAATGTCCAGATCATCTCAGATGAAGGCACCTATGTGGGAGATGCCAGGGGCCTGTTTCTAGGAGAACATATTCTGTGTTTCCCTACCACATGGGTGAGAATACTTGCTTTCCAATGGCTGCATAGCCAGAATTGCTAGTGTCTTTAAAACTGCCAGATTGGGACAATCTCTCTCTCTTTTTCTCCTTCTCTCTCTATCTCCTTCTCTCTCTCTATCTCCTTCTCTCTCTCTCTCTCTCTCTCTCTCTCTCTCTCTCTCTCTCTCTCTCTCTCTCTCTCTCTCTCTCTCTCTCTCTCTCCCCCCATGTGTTGGGGGCAATGTTTCTATGTTTATTCTTGCTATGCCTCTGAAGTAAATATTCTTTTGTAAAAGTTAATCTGACTGTTAAGTAATTATCTGGGACTGGGGATGTTTGGACCCCTAAAACTGAGAGAACATCATCAGTGGGGGGTACTTGAACCAATGGTAGAGACCATCTATCTTCAACCCTCTTAAGCATACCAGAAAACACACTAGGGGAAGAGTGAAATGCAACTTACCTGATTATTAAACAATGACGGGGCCAGAAGAATCACTGTTATACCTGCTGAAGCAGTGACTCATTGGTATAGAACATTTTAATATTGTTTCTACCAAACTAAATCCCACCAGAACATGGCTAGCCATTTCTTTCTCCAGCTCATTTTACAAACGAGGAAATTGAGATAAGCAGGGTCACACAGTTAGCCAGTGTCTGAGGATGGATTTGAACTCAGGTCTTCTGACTCCAGGCCCATCACTCTGCCCCAATTGAGTGTTTTCACTAAGCCCATAAAGGTGTTGGATGGGGTCTGTGAGAGCTCGAGACTGTCTCCGTTTTTGGCTGTGTGCCTAGACCCTAGGACAGTGCTGGGAACAGAGTAGGTACTTAACAGAGGTATGTTGAATTGAGGTCTTATGAGAGGTAGCATGGTGTTGTGAAGAGAGTAAAAATCCCTGCTTCTTACTATCTGTGTGACTTTGGGCTTTTCAGATATTTGGGGGGAAAACATGTCTTATGTCTTCTGCAGTCTAAGTATCACAAGTTCCTTCAGATGTTCCTAATCTGACATTGGCTGTGTGACCATTGGCATTTCACATAATTTGTCCTCAGTTTCCCCATTTGTAAGAGGTGATAATATCTATGATTGTTATCAGTCTCAAAAAAGCTAAGATATGTAAAGTGCTTTGTAAACCTTAAAGACATATACAGTATTATTCTCCCATCCTTTTACTCTCCTCTCTATACATTTTAGCTTGTTACTCTTAAGAATGGAAGCTAAAAGGGTGTTTCAGCTCTTGTTATTCATTAATTTGTTGCAAACTTATTGGTAGTTCATTGTAAGCTTGAATATCCTTATTCCAAACATTCATGTTTCTACTCCCTCTTAAATGTGATTCTTTTTAAGTTAACACTCTTGAACTAATCTATGCAAACAAACATTTTCTTGGGAACTTATTTAGGTGAAACTTTGCCATTAAATGAGGCATTTATCCATTTTCTAAAGGCAGGTAAAATTTTTCAGGCAGATCACTGAACCTGAATTGCTGGAGCAACATGTCTAAAAATAAGCCAAAATCTTTAAAATGAGTAGTTAAAGTGATACATGGAAGGGAAAAAATACTGCATTTTTTTTTTTTTGGCAAGGAAATTGGGGTTAAGTGACTTGCCCAGGGTCACACAACTAGTAAGTGTCAAGTCTCTGATCTGAGACCAGATTTGAACTCAGGTCCTTCTGACTTCAGGGCAGGTAACTCTACCCAGTGCGTCATGTAGCTGCCCCAATACGGTAGTTTTCTAAAAAAGAGAACCGTTTGCCTACGGGTCATAGAAGAGCTTTACAGGGTCTTAGAGATCATCTAACCCAGCCTCCTTGTGTACAGGTAAGAAAATCAAAGTCTAGGGGTGATGGGATGTGCCTCTTAAGTCTCTTCCACTCCAAGTTAGTTTGGGTGGGGAGTACACTGATCCATAAGAATATTAAATTTAGGCCTTGCTTTATCAAAACTTTTTCATTTGAATATTCTGTTAAGAGCTATGGGCATTTCCCCCTTCTTTGTCTTTGTAAAACAAGGCTGAAACACCCTCTTGTGTGCCTCAGTTTCTCAGCAGCTCTAAAATCTTGTAAATGATCTTTAAAGGAACTGAGATTGGAAACCTCCATATCTAACTAAAATTGAAAAGCTAAAGAAAGGAGCATTTTGAATATACCCTCATGTGACTAACCTAGTTAGATGTGGAGGGTACATTCTAAAAGGTGGCTTATTTTAAACTGTTGCTTCTGAAGGAAAGAGAAAAAAAAAAAGAGGAAGATGCCTCTCTCCCAGGGCCATGGAAAACCTCAGTGATTCACATGTGTAAATCTTCATTACCCTTTCAATCGCTTATGGATTTTAGTATTGAAGGCAAAGGACTGTTTCCCCAAGTGGTGAAATGGGAATTCACCCTTACCAAGTAAAAATTTTCTATTAATTAGTGCTGTAGTATCAAATACTGGAGTGGACCTTACAGGTCATAGAGCCTACCCTCCTCATTTTTCACAGGAGAAAATTGAGGCCCAGCCACATTGAGATGACCTGCCAAAGCTTACACAGATGGTGAGTGATAGCTTTGATTGGAATCCAGGTCCCTGAAATCCAAATCCTGTGTTTCTTTCATAAAACCACACGCATTGCCTCCTTCCTTTTCTATTCTTCCTCCCCTCCCCAACTTCTCCCCTGCCCCCCGCAGCTGATAATGTGCTATGTTACTATAGTGATCATACAGGCAGAGGATGGTTAGAGTCACAAAATATGCCTTCCGTGTTTCAGTGCCAGCTTTTAAAAATAGCTTTTTAGAATTTCTGCACATCTGAAATTCAAAATTTGTCATTCATTTTAAAAAGTGTGCTAAAATCAGTCAGACTCTTACAGCCATTACACCTGGTTCATGTGATGTGCACATTTTTCGACCTACAGAAAAAGAGGGGCATGATGTAAGCATTGAGTTAAAAAGAATTCAGGCCTCTTGACATAAATCAGAGCTTTGTTGGCGATGAACTCATTTTTCTTGGTCAGCTTTACAGCCCGAAGTAGAAACCAAACTGTGGCATGATTATCATATTGTTGATTTATTTGCCAATCATTATCTGTTGTTCAAAACAAACCAGGATGAATTCTTAGTGTCTAAAATCTTTTTCTTTTGAGAAACAGTTTTTATTTCCATTTTGGAAAAGCCTCTATTGCCCCCAAACCTTTGAACAGTTTAAATTGTTACACAGGACTAAGTATAGTGGTACCTGGCTTGCAAGCCTTGCAAACTGTGATCCAGATGGGACACTTTTCTCTGAGAGTCTGTCGTAAGGCCTAGACATGCTTGTTTTGCTCTTGATTATAATGGGGAAAAATGGAGCAAGATGTGAGTTGTAGCAAGATAGGAGTTCAAGCGCTGGTTCTGTGGCTTTGGCTATATGACTCCAGCAGCCACTTGGCTTGTTGGAGCCTCAGTTTCCCCATCTGTAAAAGGAGGTGATTATAATATTTTATTATTTACCCTGGAATTGTCATATTATGAAAATGAAATGAGATAATGTAAGAGAAAGGCTTTGTTGTAGTGAACCAGATGCGGGTTATCATTCCTCTCCACACACAGTTGCTAGAAGTCATTAACAGTTAGCTGTTAATGATCCTAGTTTCTTGCTGAGCTGACTTTACTAATTATAGACATACCTGAGTAAGAAAGCAAGTTGTTTACATTTTCTTCTGCTGCTTAATAATTTCCAGGATTTCTGTTGCTTATATGAGCAACACATTTTGTCTCTGCTTCCCAAAGGAGGTTAGGTTTCTAGCATGCTTTACATAGCTGGCTGGGGGCCAGGAAGACAGAATACTTCTTTTGACAGTGTCCTGTTGTGCTATTTAATTAAGTTGTGAAATTTGCATTGTGGGAGATGAGAATAAATGCCATCACCCACAAATATGGGCATGTTTCTGTCTCACCTCAGACCCAAGATTAACTGAAGCATTTTAGGGAGTGCAATTATCTGAAACAAAGTTAAGGAAAATAAGAGAAAGTACAGCTAATGATTGTTGTTGTTCAGTTGTGTCTGATTCTTCATGACCCTATTTGGGGTTTTATTGGCAGAGATACTAGAGTGGTTTGTCATTTCCTTTTCTAGCTCATTTTACAGATGAGGAAACTGAGGCAAACAGGGTTACATGACTTACCCAGAGTCACACATCTATTAAGTTTTGAACTCAGGTCATCCTTCTTCTAGGTTTGTCACTATGTACTGTGCTATCTGGCTGCCCAAATTATAATAGCAAGCGTGTGTGTGTGTGTGTGTGAGAGAGAGAGGGAGAGAGAGCATTAACATAGATGCTATTATTATCCCTAAATGAACAAATTGAAGCAGACAGATTAAATGACTTACCTAGGGTCACACAGTTAATAAATACCTGAGGCCAGATATGAACTCAGATCTTCCTGACTCCAGGCCTCTATCCACTGTGCCACTTAGTACCTTTTATGTTCAAGGAAGAGAGGAATCCCAAACTATGGTAAGAAATCTTGCAGGGTATATACTGCCACATTTTCTTACAAACATTATATTTGGAGGATATGATAGATGACGGAACCATGAAGAGACAAGTGATAATTAAAAGAAATGTTCAATAGACATTGAAGAAGTATAATGCTATGCGGTAAAGCTAATATGAATTATACTAAGCCAATAAATAAGTGGCCATTTCCCAATTAAATAGTATTCTCTATTGTTGTTGTTATTATTCAGTTGTGTTTGATTCTTAGTGACTCCATTTGGGGTTTTCTTGGCAAAGATACTGAAGTGGTTTGCGTTTCCTTCTCAAGCTTATTTCACAGATGAGGAACTGAGGCAAACAGGGTTAAGTGACTCGTCCAGACTCATGAAGATGTGTCTTCCTGACTCCAGGCTCTGTGTTCCATCTACTACACCACTTAGCTGCCTAAATAGTATTCTTTGGTGGGCAGTGATTTCTGGGTTATTTCAGCCTGTCAGCTAGAATATAATAACTATAGTGACAACAGCTGACGTTTATATAGCATTTTAAGATTGATAGAACCTTTACAAACATTGTCTCATTTGAAACTCACAATTCTTTGAGGTAGGTGGTATTATCCCCATTTTTCAGATGAAGGAATTAGGCAAAATGACCTCAGATTGCACCTGGAAACCAACAGGTAAATAGTGCTCACTTGATTAGCTTTCCTGTTTGCTTCCTAGGTTTCTTTCCAGAGAATACTAGCGTGATTGAGTATTCGCCTTTGAGTGTGTATAATTTTGAACAGCTGTGTATTAATTTGTGGTTTCCAATCAAATCTCATGTAATTTTTTACTATTATGGAAGGATCTAAAAGTATTCATGAAGGTCATGCCAATGGCACGCCGTGGCCTGGCTGGTCTTGCCAATCTTGGAAGGTTTTAAATATAGGCGTAGGGTTGTGGGTTTAGAGCTAGAAATGACCTCAGAGGCCATTAAGTACAATATCATCATTTAACCAATAAAGACTGTGTGTCTTATGTTATGGGACCAGCTTGGTTAAGTCCGAAGAGGCTCGTGATAAAAAAAAAAAAAATTGATCACTAGGTGATGTTTTGTTTTCACAGCCACAGTAACTCACCAAGACCTGTGAGTCTATACAAACAGAAAAATAAACATTACTTGTCTTCAAGCATCTTGCATTCTATCGAGATTACATTTCAGCCAAGATTTATTGTTTTAAATTAGAAAGCTGCTGAATTCATAGCCTGGTATGGTGTGGCTGCCATTACTGACTTTATAGAGTCATTACTGACTTTAGTGCTTAGTACAGTGCCTGGCACATGGTAGGCACGTACTGTTTATTTATTGATTGATATGTAGACAATAGTTTGGTGGTGTATGATTTCCATTCTGGTGTTGAATGTACAGCTTAGTGTAGTACATTGTATGTGGGGTTGCAAATTGCTTGGTGGTGGTAGCATCCTCCCTGATGGCAATGTGACTTCCCTGAAGCACTGTGTAAGATGAGGTACCCTGGGAGCCCTTGCAAGATCGTTTCCCCAAAGTCCTTGCTGCCTTGTTCAAGTGTATGGGTTGATAACATTCTGCCTGCAGTGGACCTCACCTCCTGGCTGATGGCTGGCTGCCAGGTGAGGACAGGTGCTTGAACAAATTGCCATCATTGCGCGGGAAGAGAAAGCCTAGCAAGAAATGTTCTAATGGTGTAAAATGCTTCGCTAATAAAATAAGACAAATCCAGTTGAGAACGGCCTTCTTTACAAAGAATGTTTGGAGAATCAAAAGAGCCGTGCTTCTCCTGAAGAAAGTCTCTGTGAGAAGTGGGTCACATTCAACTATTTGGGGAAATAAAATTAAGCAAATGACTACAGAACAGTGAAGGAAGCACTGGTCTTGTGTTGTTCCTCAAGATGAATTTCTACCCCTTGGGAACATTCTGTTGTCTTCGGGCATTGCCAATATGCATTTTTGGAGGAGAAAACACCCAGTGCTAATTAAAGTATGTTTCCTTAACTAAGTAACTGATGCTTTATTGTGATTGAATTCCATTTCATGACTATGGATTGCATGGACTCTTACATTACTTTATGTCAGTGTTTTAATTGGATTCTAAGGGTTTCTTTAATTAAAATTCCATTTTGGAGGAAAAACTAGTTTGTGGTTTTAGCATTAAGGAAGGCATCTTATGAGGTGGTAAGCTGGAAATCAAAGAATGAGTTGGGCTTCATTTGTCCCCAACAAGTATCCAGTTCACTGGTAGGGGAACCTATGGTCTTGAAGCCATGTATAGCCCTGTAGTCATCAAGTGTGACCCGTTGACAGAATTCAAACTTCACTGAAACTTCAGTCAAAGGGCCTCACTTGAGGACCTAGAGGACCACATGTGTGGCCTCAAACCACAGATTCTCCACCCCTGGCCTAGTACCTTGTGGAAATTTAGAAATACTTAAATGATATGACTCTGTCAAAAAAAAATAAACATTATGCACAAATTGCTACAACCGTGTAAGAAAAGAACAATCACACACATAAAAAATTGTGAAGAGCTTGTCTCAAAAAAACCAAACAAACAAAAAACAAAGAGATATAAGAAGATATTCAGATCCCACCTTTGCAAAGGTGAGAAGTCTGCAAGTGTTGTACGTTGCACTTATTTGGAGACTTTTTTGATGCCTTAATCAATTATAGTAATTTTTCCTTTATGTTTTCTTTTTGTTTTTAAAGGAATACTGTTTGTTATATGGAATTTCTATCTGGGAAGGGTGAGGAAGAAGGATTCTGTAGAAAACTATAGTGAAGTAAAAAACAAAATGCATCAGTAATACATATTAAAAGTAATTTGGCCCTGAAGAGAAGTTTAATGGCATAGATATGTTTGGGAGAGCTGTTTTCGGTTAGAGAATGTGGGCTCTCTGAATGGGAAGTTCTAGATAGAAGCTGATGGTGAATACTATTTCCCCTCTATTGGAAAGGGTTACACTAATATTTTGATGTGATAGGGAAATGTAAGTAGCTTCACTGTCCAATAATTTTCCCCACAGAGATTTGTTCAATTTAAAAGGGAATATTGAACCACTTAAACCATAAGCTATGTCCCTTTTTAGTTTAAAAAAAACGCAAATGAAAAGTTTTACAAAAAAAAAGTTATGACTAGTGATGGAAATGGAATAGAAATGCTACCACCACCAGTTCTTCTTCTGGAATAAAAGATGCAAAGAGAAACAACATTTAAATTTAAAATGTGGTGTCTAACCCCATTCAATATTTCTGCACCCCTCCCCCACCCACCATGGTGTATTGGGAAAATTTTAAACAGCATTTCAGTCAATGCCATGGCAATTGTTTCAACAGTGTTTTAGAAAGTATAATCAAGACTAATATAGCAAGTGTTTAGAATTATAGATATAGAGCAGGAATGCATGTTACAGATTATCTAAGTTTAATAATTCCCTTCTGCACAGTGAATGGAACTGAGGGTCAAAGGCAAAAAGTGACTTGTCCAAGGTCAAATACATAGTTAGGCAGAGCATGGTTTAAAATTGAAAACCTCTTATTCCAAATGGAGTGTTCTTTGCATTTCATTACGTTTCTTCCAGATGAAAAACTTGTGGAACAAAAATCATTGTAGCAGTATAAAATGCACTGGGTTTAAATTCTTTGTTATTTACTAATTGTGAACATAAGCAATCACTTTATCCTGGTGGACTGTCAGTATCCTGGTCTGTAAAATGGATACAAAGTACCCTTAGGATTGTTTTTGCTGTTGTTGTTGTTGAGTGGTTTTAGTCATGACTGACTGTTCATGACCCCATTTGGGGTTTTCTTGGCAACTGGATGCTGGAGTGGTTGGCCATTTCCTTCTCCAGTTGATAGAGATGAGGAAACTGAGGCAAACAGTTAAGTGATTTCTCCAGGGTCACACAGATAGTGTCTGAGGTGTAATTAAAACTCAGGTCCTGGGGGCAGGTCGGTGGCGCAGTGGATAGAGCACCAGCCTTGAAGTCAGGAGGACCTGACTTCAAATCCAGCCTCAGACCAAACACTTGAAACTTACTAGCTGTGTGACCCTGGGCAAGTCACTTAACCCCAACTGCCTAAGCAAAAACAAAACAAAACAAAACAAAACTCAGGTCTTCCTGACTTCAGGTCTGGTGCTCTATCCACTAAGCCTCCTAGCTGCCCACCTTTAGTGTATAAACCTCATAGTGTAATGATGATGTGTATAAAGCAATGTGAAGCTTAAATTACTGTATGGTGATAAGCTATTATATAAATTTGCTTTTTACATTTTACAAAATAAAAAGAAAATATTATTTCCCTGAAATTGACTAGATTTCAGAAAAATAATTTTAATTTGTGTATTGAGAATACAATTGATTCCAGTATATTGTTTTTACCCAAAGGGGAATTTAGTAGAAAAATTTCATACTGAATTCTTAGATTAAATTCCTGTTGAAAAATGGCTTGTTGTTTTCACAGTTATGGTATTTGTGCAAACAAAATCACTGAGTATCCAATTATCTAATTTCCAGGAACAGAACAATTTGTTTCTATTATTATTTAGACTCATAGAGCTGGAAGATCGTCTCAAAGTTAATGAGTGCATATCTACAACATAGGTCTGCCTGCTTTCAAATAATGTGAGAAAGACAAGTGCTATTCATTTTGCTGAGTCTCTGGAGCAGACCCTTAAGCTCCTTTGCATTGTAATATGAAGGCCATCATTTTAAAGATGGTCATGGCTGTCATGTACTGCATCCCATGCATTACCCCAGCTACAACTGCTGCTGACTTGGGAAAAGTCAGATGCAGTGTGTTTGTGTGACCTGGGTAACTGTGTTATAACAAAAATTAGGTTAATTTTGCATGACCTGATCTTGATGAAACCATAATGGGTCTCTTTTTCAAGGATCATTCATTAACTCTCCTTATAAATGACATTCTAGAATTGCCAGGTGTGTGGACCTATAATTTTCAGGTTCCACTCACTTCCAGATTTTGAAAATTGAGACCTTTTGCCCCTCTCTGACCCTATAGCAGCTCTACTGGTCTTCATGGTCTTTCACAGCTCCTTGACAGTTTATTGATTGATTGACAGTCTTATACACAAGTTCTTTAATTAATTATGCTGAGATATAATTCACCTAATTCTGGTATTCTGAACTTCTGAAGAACAGATAGGTGCTCTCTTACTAACTCATTTATTTTGAGTATTAAGATTTTATCTGTTTTTCTCATTTTTCCCTTTTCTTTCCAATTAAAAAATTATTCTTCGTGTTATATAGAGACAGTTTGGTGGCAAAGGGAATAGAGTGCTGGTCCTGAGAATCAGGAAGACCTGCGATCAAATTCAGCCTCAGATACTTATGAGCGGTATAACTCTGGGCAAGTCAGTTCATCTCTTTGTGCCTCAGTTTCCTTGACTATAAAATGGGGATAAGAATAGTACCTACCTTGCAGGGTTGTTGTGAGGATCAAATGAGATAATATTTGTAAAGCATTTAGAACAGTGCTTAGCATGTACTAGAAGCTTAATAAATATTTGTTCTCTTTCTCCTTTTCTGTGTCAGAGAAAACTTGGAATCAATGCAAGTATTAAGCAATTCTGCTTTCTCTCAATTGTCTTATCACTGTCTCATACACACCAATAAAGTTTCCTCTCTTCTTTTGTCATACTTTTTTGACTTAAAAAACAATCCCTAAACAAAATAAAAACCTTCCTGATTATCCTTAGATTTCCTTGCCAGATTCAACTTATCCTGAGCTTTTCCACTCCTATCGCTATTCTTTAAGATTATGTCACACTTTTTTTTACATGTTTGATCCTTTAATTTTATTTGTTTTGGTTTTCGACCCTCCATAAAGGACATCTATCCATCTGGCTCCAGCCCTTCTGTCCTTATCCCTACCCGCCAACCCCCCCCCCCCACTTCTCATACAGCTTTAAAGTTAATTAGATGCCTTTGCAGGGATAACAGCAGGAGGGGCTCAAAGTGACAGAATGAGCTTCAACTGAGGTCTTGACATTCTTTGGCCTTTGGAAAGGGTTACCATCAGAAAGATTGGTTCAGTATAACCACAGGAAAAGTATGAGGAGGGGTGCCTGTCAGCCCGTTAGATGATGCCCTCTGAGAGTTTCTAGGTATCTGTTGATCAAGTTCCAGGCTTCAGAATAGCAAGGTGGAATACAGGCCAGATTCTGCCTCCTTCAGTATGCTTGGGGCTGGGTGGTGGTGTGCTATCTGAGTTGCTGTCTACTCTGCCCAATTATGTCACACTTTTAAAAATTCATTCTACATTATTTGAACCTGCTACCGTTTTCTGGATTTCAATCAAAATAAAATTTAGATTCAATAAAAATTAAATTTAAATACAATTTAGATGAAATAAATCTAAGTTGATTAATTTCCTGTAATTCACATCATTCCCTTCAGACAATCCTTCCCCTTTTCCTCATCAGAGTGATTTTTTCATCTTTGAATTTCATTCTTGAGCATTTGCCATTCGTATTGGGATGACTTTCTTGTACAATTTTTGTTTATGAGATCCTACCTCCCTTTTTTCTGAATTATTTCAAATATGTTATCCTGAAATCTAGGGTTCATGTCTATTTCCTATTTTTTCCCTTCTATCACAGGAGTTTTTTCCTACTGATTCACATACTTCTTTAAAGATGAAATTATTAGGGTAAATTATTATTAGATTTTCCAGCAAGTGTCCAAGTAGTTGAAGTCCTCCATCCCTATATACCATGTTTCTCTGATAGACTAGAGATCTATCTTCTCAATTACTAATCTACTCTTTCTGTCCATGGAGTCTGTAAAGATATTTTGATGACGATATTGTTAATGCTTCTACTTTCCTTGATCTTTACCCAGATGGTTTCCATTGTGCTTCTGCCATTTAGAATTTCCTCATATGAATATACCTTTTACTCTGCAAAGGTATTCCTCTTCCTTTTCTGAAAACAAACAAACAAGTTATCCTCTTTCAGAGCTATTTCATGGCTTTCAGAGCTGCAAATACATTAATGATAACAGTATTATATCATGGTTAGGAAGTGATTCTCAGGATGCGGAGTGTATGCAAGCTTATACCTGCAGAAAAATAAGATGGGGTCAATTATTTATCACTTTAAAGTGAACAGAATTTTCCAACACAAATGATATTGTATGTTTTGTTGTGTAGTCATGTGATCAAACTTGCCCCTTTCAGTTAATATCTATCTAGTTCATTGACATGTCATCTATGATTTATACTTTTGCATATAAATATTTGAAACCATGGTTTTTGTTGCTTAGACCTTTCTCGATTCTCTTATGAATTTCTGATAGTCTCTATTATTCTTTTTCCTGTATTATAGCTGCTAGCTATGGTATCTAATAGATTGAAAGAATACCCTTAGCTAGCCCATATCAGTTTAACATAATCATAACATATTTATAACATATAAATGTTATAACATTTAACATAATCAGTTTGATTATATTTGTGAATCTCTGTTGCTCTTGCTCTTCAGTACAACTGTCTGACTCTCTGCGACCCCATTTGGGGTTTTCTTGGCAAAAATACCGGAGTGGTTCGCCATTTCCTTCTCCAGCTCATTTGACAGATGAGGAAACTGAGGCAAACCAGGTGAAGTGACTTGCCTGGGGTCACACAGCTAGTTGGTGTCTGAGGCCAAATTTGCACTCAGGTCTTCCTGACTCTAGGCTCAGTGTTCTATCCGCTGTATCACCTAGTTGTGAGTCTCTAGGCAAATACTTTTTTACCAGCACTCTTTAGCTACACTACATCTCTGGCTGCAAGCCTGTCATTTTTATATATTAGGCCATGGTCCAGAAATCCAAATACTGTTCTTATACACCATCTTTGTGAAAACCTGTTCATATCTGAAATTATTCTTTTCATTCTGAAGACTTGGCCTTTGATGGTAGGGAGTAATGAATGTACTACCTGTGCCCCTAAGGTCTCAAATTTCCTCCCAAATACATCATAGTCTTTAATACTGCTTCCTGGCATCCTTTGGATGGGCACCATGATTTTTAGTTGTTACTTAGACTTTTAAATTTTATTTTTATTTTTTTATATCACGTTCATTTCTGAATATAGCCCCCCTTCCTTCCCTACCCATTGAGCCATGCCTTATAACAAAAACATTTTTAAAGAAAAAGAAGGAGGATGGGAAACAGTTCAGTAAAGCTAGCCAACTGAGTCTCACAGTCTATTTAGTATTTCACTCTGAAAATTCCCCACCTCTGTAAAGGAGGGATGGAATTGGCAGTTTTTGTGCCCACACGAAACACCAGAAGTCAGTAGTAGTCGTCACATTTGATGGGTCTGAGGAGGTTCTTGGTTCTCTTTCCCATGTTGGGTGCATGCCCCAGAAAGACCGTAGACTTTCCCCTCTGTAATTATTAGAGATCCAGTATCTTGAGCAGGGGGTTATCAATTACAACCTTTCTTACTCTGACCCTTACCAAATGATCTCTCATCTGTGGATGCAAGTCATAGGATAGTGGAGGATAGTGTAGTCCTCAGAGGCTTCAGCACCCTCCTTTTTAGGAATCTCCACTAGTTAACTCCCAGTGGTCAGTAGTCCTTCCTTCTTCTCACTATGTGACATAATGGGGGCCATCTCCAATCGTCCTGGATCTATATCTGGCCACTGGACCTGGATGGCTCCAGGAGTGAAAGTGAGGCTAGTGACTTTGCACAACCCTGCCTCACTTAAATCCAATTCATTTTCAAGTCATGACATCATCTTCCTGATGTCATGGTCCTCTTCAGGAATGAAGGACAAGCAACAACATGTGACATAATGCTGCAATTCAGCCCCCTGAAACAGGTCAGGATCCCCCTCTGTCTCTTAAGATCTTTTTTTCTTGTTTTGTTCTTATCACTGAAGCCTTTATTCCATTTTTTTCAAAGACTATTTTTTTCCTTGATAACTTAAAGAATGGAGAGACATTCCTCATGTCCCTTTACCTTACCCCATAAGAGAGAACCAGCTTGTATTTTGAGCATAGATAGCAGTCATTTTTCCGTGGCAAAAAGATATAAATTGCATACTGAAATCAGATACTTCCAAAATTCTTCCTACTGCCCATCTTTGCTAGAAGAGAAATCTTTATCATCTGTTTCTCTTGCTTATTACTCCTTTGGAGAAATGTGGAAAATTGCTCTTACAAGTCTTTAAAGTTTAGAATTGTCATTTTCCTCGCTTTATTAGCACCTCGACAGCCATACCTACTTGCAGAACCACATTGCAGAATTTACCTCTTACCTTGTATTACTTTCTTCCTCAAATACTTCATCTCCCTCTTTCACGTTGTCTTTCTCTTCCTCATATTCTTCTTCTCATGTCTTTCTTTATGAATCTCTTTTTCTCTTATTTCTGTTCCTTCTTAAACATGAGTCTTCTTCTTCCTCAAGTTTCTTCTCAAGTCTTCCCAAATTTACACTTAACAAATAATGTCTTTACCTTTCTTCATGATTCCAGGGTCCTCCAGATTACCTCCACAATTCCTTCTTCACCTTCCCCTTTACATACACTGAAGTGAATAGACAAATATTGGAGTTTTTTATTGGACACAAACTATGGAGTTTGAATGCAGACTGAATCATACTATTTGCTCTTTTTTTAAATTCTGTTTTGTTTCCTCTTTCTGGTGGTTCCTCCTATTGGTTCTAATTCTTCCTTACAACATCACTAATGTGAAAATATGTTTATTAAGAATTTATATGGGGCAGGTAGGTGGTGCAGTGTGTAGAGCACTGACCCTGAAATCAGGAGGATCTGAGTTCAAATCTGGCCTCAAGTCAAACACTTGACACTTACTAGCTGTGTGACCCTGGGCAAGTCACTTAACCCCAATTGCCTAAAAATTAAAAAAAAAAGAATTTATATGTATAGCCTATATTAGATTGTGTGCTGTCTTGGGGAAGGAGGGGGAGAAAAATTTAAAACTCAAAAGCTTATGGAAGTAAGTGTTGATAAACCAAAATAAATTAATAAAAAAACAAGCAAAAAAATAGACAAACATTGAAAGTTGCTGTCACAGAAAATGTGTCACCTTATAGCAAACCTGTTGTGTGTTTTTCTAAACTTTGTTAGGTTGGTCTTTGGACTATAGATGCACAGAAACTGGAACTAAGACTGGGAAATAAGTGAGCAGAATATAGTACATACTGCAATGAAGAAATACTGTAGGTTAAGAGAAGTCCATGGGGCAAGTCCAGAAGTAGAGTATAAGTTCAGAGTAACTCTATGATAACCATAGATAGAGACTTAGAAAAAAGAATGGGGTCGCCACCAGGACTCCAAGAGAGGATGATACCAAGGAAACATTTGTACTTTTCACTCTTTATGTATCATTCTCACCAAGTGACCAGTCCCACTTTTTCACTCATGTATTTCTTTACTGTCCTGAACATTGTTTTTCCTTTGCAGCTCCTTGATTGTAATGTTTCAGCCTGATCACACCAACCATAGCTTTCTGGGTGATTCTCAGTTTCAATTTTTTAGAGAGTGTAATGTTTTGTAACTTGTAGCCATAAATCAAGAAGCCTCCGTGATACTGACTTCAAAATGATTGTTGTGGGCTCCCAAAAAACCCCTGGCTTCCTCCTCCTTTCTGCTGTAAATAAGGCTGAACTTAAGTATTGCCTTCATTAAGGTTACCCAGAGTCTTAATCTCATTTGCTTTGTAATATTGCATTAATGTAATAGATGGTGGAGTGGATAGAGCACCAGGCTTGGAATCAGGAACTTTTTTCTTCATGAGTTCAAATCTGGCTTCAGACACTTATTAGCTGTATGACCCTGGACAAGTCACTTCACCCTGTTTGTCTCAGTTTCCTCATCTGTAAAATGGGAAACCATTTTAAACTCATTTACCACTGGAGTGGTTTGGTATTTCCTCCTCTAGCTCATCTGTAAAATGATGTGAACAACAACAACAACAATAATTACTTAATGTTATTTTTCTCCATTTCCCTAAATTGTAGCTAAACTATCCCTTGAGTATTTGAACATTGACTGTAAAAGAAAATATAAGCAAATATGAACTGTCTTGTTTTCTGGAAGCAGACACCTGAGGGAATAAGAAGTTGTTCACTTTGTTAGATTTCACACAGTCCATTGTATTGGATAGTGCAGTGCCAAGGTGTATGTGGTGACTCATTTAGACAAGCTGCTCTCTTTAATGAATGTACCGTAAGTGGTACATAATAGGTTCTGCCATAATTGATTATCTCAGGCCAACCCATCTATATTATATTTTTCTAAGTGTTTGTATCCAGCAAGGAGAAAAGATTGGTTTAGCAAGTGTGAAGTGGCTTCTGCTGATTTTTTTTTTCTCCCAAAGACAGGTGCCAAACTAATCACCTTCTGCCATTATTCTGCCCTTATTCTTGGAAAAGGGGCAGCTAGGTCGTGCAGTTGATAGAGTGTCAGGCCTGGAGTCGGGAAAACCTGAGTTTAAATATGGTCTCAGCATTTCCTTAGCTGTGTGACCCTTGTGGGCAAGTCATTTTACTCCATTTGCCTCAGTTTTCTCATCTGTAAAATGAGCTAGAGAAGGAAATGGCAAACACCTCTAGTATCTTTGCAAAGAAAACTCCAAATGGGGACACAAAGAGTCAGACATGACTGAAACAACTGAATAACAATGACTTTTCTTAGAAAAAATTTTCATTTATACCCCACTGCTCCTATGGGCTGCTCCCAACTCTGCACCAGCTCTATTACATTTACCTGGAATGACACAGCCAGTACCAGACCTCAGGCCTCCTAATGCTTCTGCAGCCTGCTCTGCCGCAGCTGGGCACTTTGTAGCTTTCCTTCAGAGGTCTTCTTCCTCTGCTGGCCAGAGGAGACCTCCCTTATAGGCTCAGCAATGACCTGGCTTCTGTCTACTGCCAGAAGGATGCCCCCTGACATCCCTTGCAAGGAATTCAGTTTCTTTGTGTTTGTTGATTTAGGGCCATAATCCCCACCCTTAGCCAGAATCACAATACTCAGTTACAGGTCTGACTTCCTTAACAGGGTCTCTCTTTTATAAAGAATGATAAAAGGCAAAAAGGTTCAGACAGGACCTTCAGGATACAGGATAAGGACTCGACATGGAATTTCATTGATATAGGGAACTCCTAGGTGCAGAAACTCTCTCCATCATTGCAGATCTGTACCTTCTCTGTAATTTGTGGTCTTAGTGAATTGCCTAGTGTGCTGTAAGGTTCAACAGAGCAGAGGTAGGACTTGAACCCAACTTCCTCTGACTTCCATACCAACTCACTGTCTACTATTCCACACACCTCAGATCATATAGAGCTGGTGAAAAACAGAAAGAATGGGAGGGTGTGGGTGGATCTAAGAGAAGATGAATGAGAAAGGGCGGAGTCAGGGAGTGAGTAGGAAATAAGAGTACAGGGAGACAGGATAAATAAATAAGTGATTAAGGATGGAGGTATATAATTCAGTCATCCAGGCAATCAATGTGTATTTATACCATACCATGGTATACCATGTGATGGATGATATTCTAGGCATTAGATCTATAGAGACAAAGATGGAACATTGTTCTGCCCTCAGAGATCTTATTTTCTTTTAGAAGAAATAGCATACACACATGTGTGCACATGTGTGTGTGTATAATGTGTATATTTGGCCAGGGGTTGGGGTTGGTGGTGAGAGGGAAGGCGCTATCAGCTGGGAAAATCAGGAAAACCCTCATGTAGGAGAGGACACTTGAGCTGAGCTTTGGAGGAAGGAAGCTAAGGACTTGGAGTCCTGAGGAAGTCCTTGGGGCTGAGGAAGGGGAGCATCCCAAGCACGGCAAACCAATTGTGCAAAGACACAGCTGGCCAGTGCTGAAATATGGTTTATATTTGAGGAATAGCTAAAAGACTGTTTTGACTGGCCCTTAGAGAGTGTGAAGGGAAATGTATTCTAAAGGCAGAAAAGTCAGCCAAAGCTGGAGAGATAGATTATGGAGGGTGTTAAAGGCCAAGGAAAGGAGTCTGTATTTGCTTTTTTGGAATCAGTAGGGAATTCCTAGAGCCAATATAAAAGGTGAATGATATTTAAGGAAGAAATTCAGGAAAGAAACTTGCAGTTGGAGGGAAGGGAAAGAGTGAATGGCCCCCAAAGACATTCCAGGATAACCAACTTTGAGTGGGATCGTCAGTCTGGAATTTTGTATCTGTCCTTACATATGCGTTCGAGGATATACACAAATTTGTAAGATTTCTGTTCATAGAGGCTCAGGTGCTTTTCACTACAGTTAACATCAACTCTGTTCTTTGGTTGGAAGAAACTGCTCTTTTTGATGGGTACCTCAAGACCTTCTTCTCAGATCAAGCAGCATCCTCTTCCTTTCCTTTCTTAGAAGAAGAAGTAGGCAGCTTTTTCATGGATCTCTCTCTCTCTCTCTTTCTCTCTCTCTCTTTCTATTTTTTTTTGGCAATGTCATTGGGGGGTTAAATGACTTGCCTAGAGTCACACAGCTAATAAGTTATGTGTCTGAGGCCAGATTTGAACTCAGGTCCTCCTGACTCCAGAGCCTGTGCTCTATCCACTGTGCCACCTAGCTGTCCCCATGGATCTCTCTCTTTAACACTTGTTTAACATGATGTCAGCTGTTTTCCGGCACAGTGGATTTGGTGTATGTCATTTAGCATGCCCACGCAGTTCTGCTTTTGTGTGATATGCATGTGTGTAAGCAGCATTGGAACAAGCTCTAATTTTAGCCTTTAACCAATTATTTGCATAAGTCTCTTGGAAACTAATGTATCTGGAGCAAGTTTGCTGAGTGTAACACATCCTGAAAGTATAACAAGCATCCCAGCTAAGACCCATCTGTGCTGAATTGTCAGCTGGGGCTATACTGTTATAAGTAGTATATTAAGGAAAAAATTAACTTCTGATTAAGCTTTTCCACTTGGAGTTGTGATCATCACTTACTTACTACCACTGCTCTGGAAACCTTATTTGCAGCTACTACAAGATTGCCCAATGTGGGCATTACCTAAAGTGGGGATGGCATAAGATATTTTTTTTCCCAATGACCCATAGAGCAGATTCCCTCTTTTCCCCTGACATCACTCAAGGTGGTTATTTTAGTCTTAATAGCAATAAATGGTTTAGTCTATTGATTTTGATTAAAATGGTAATACCTCACTTACCCAGACATCACTTTTCCAGTAACTTTAACACTGCCAAAGAGGCTGGACATTAGCTGAACAGGCCTTTGATTTGCTATAACAGATGCTGCAGAGTTGACATACAAAGGGCTTATTAACTTTATCTATAGAGAGAGAGTATCTTGCAGACTATTTACTCTTCTTTTAAACAGAAGTCTCAGAAAGCTTGGTTATTTGTTTTTGTAGCCTGTGCTAGATCAGAAATGCTGCTGGAGGAAGTATCCATATTGATAAGATCACAGAAGGAATGAAATATCAAAGTACCCCACAAGACCTTTCACAGAGAACAAGCACATTAATGTTTGTTGAATGTTTGAATGAGTTCAAAGGGTAGAAGAGTCCCTGTCCTCAATGAGCTTACATTTTACTGGAAGGGATGAGACATATGAATAGTGCTGGATCCACCATATAGTTCTACTAGTTCCAATTTTTCAATGGTCCTGGGACTGGAAGTTTTCTTGTCTGACTCCCTATCCAATACTCCTTCAAGGCTATGGAGTGCAATATTTTTATTCTTCAAAAGTAATGAATACTCTTACTCCTCCATTTATGAATTTTTAAATGATGAAAGGCATCCAGAGAATGCAAGGTCTAGGAATATTTTCCCTTTTAGTCTTCCATTCTCCCCCTAATGACTATCTCTAATCTTGTACCATTCTAAATACTTAGTTTCTATATATTTAATATACTCAATATAAGAGGATATGAGAGGCAGCATGGTATAGTTCATAGAAAGATGGCTTTAGGGTAAGGAAGACTTGAATTCAAGTCCCATCTCTAATTTATACTAGAAGATTTTAGTTTCATATGCAATAATCTTTTTTATTGTACTGTGATATGGAAATGTTGTTTTGTTCTATAAATTAAAAATAAAATAAATAGAAACAAAAAAATAATTTATACTAGATGTGTGATTCTGGGCAAGTCACTTCACTTTTCAATATCTTAGGCAGCTCTATGAAATTATAAGTTGCAGAGAAAAGTGCCAACATGCACTGGTAGCATGTTTCTTATACTAACCCAATGAAGTCACAGATTGAATGCAAAGAAAAACAAAAACAGGGTATGCATATCCATAAATTTAATAAAATATAGATGATATATGATTCAAAGCAACTGATTCCCTTGTTCTTTTTTCCTTACTTTGTAGTCCTTTGGGGAAATAGCTCCATTTCTTTTGTCAATTTCCCATCATTTTCATCTCCAACTACTAGTGCCAGTTGCATAGCAAAGACTGAATGTTGGCATTTTTTCCCTTTCTGAATAACCTTTTATTCTAACCTGAATTTAATACCAACTTCTATTTCACAATGAGGAAATTCAACTTTCAAAACAAAACTCACTGACATCTTTCCAAGGTACTTATAATATGTCTGGAATAAGTGTTTCTAAGCCTATTTACTTTCCTCTCTCCCCTTCTCCCCGCAACATCTATTTCTACATCTCCTATTCTGCTTCAATGATTTCCATCTGTTGAAAGAGGGAAGAGTGTTGCCTTGAAATAAAACAAAGTAAAAAGATGTTTTCCTGTTTCCAGTTGGTGTATAGTATACGTCATTGTAGCCAATTGAAACTATCAAATAGTGCCTGGTTTCTAGCCTCTTTTTCTAATTATCCTTTGCTGTAACATTGCATTAAAATGTGTATTTGATTAGTATAAAGTCACAAAGGTAGACACAACTCTTTCTGCCTTTGAATGGATTTGATTTTAATTATTTGCCTCAATCCTAAGTTGTTATCACAGCCTGAAATGTACAAGGAAGGAGATGCTAAACTTGATTAGTCGAAATGAGCTTCAGAACTGTTTTGAGAAGCCTTTGATGCTCTTTAATTCCAAAGGTAGTATAGCTGTTGGAAATAACCATCAATATTAAGAGAATTAGATGGGTGGCAATTTGGTGAAGACTGATTCATTCTCTTTCCCTGCCTCCTACTCTCCATTCATTTCTCCTTGCTTTGGAAGTCAGAGTCATAGCCTAGGAATAAAGAGACTTGACTGGGAGTCGGGAAACCAGTGTCTCCTAGTGTGTCTGCTCTCACTTTGAAAGCTCGCATAAGTTGCTTACCTGATATAAGTCTATTCCTTCTGTGAAACAAGATGAAAACATCTGTCCCAAAGTCTGGATTTGTTGCCCATCTGTGTTGTGCAGTTTGTGTCTGTGTGGTCTCACTAGAGTGCACATCTTGCTGCCTTTTCAATTAAAATGATTTCATGTGATTGGAACCAATGAATGTTTGTGTGATGGTGCTTTAGTCATGTCAAATGTAGCTTATTTCTTGGACTGATTTACCTCTCAGGGTTATTATGAAGAACAAATGCTCATTTTGTCTTCATGTCTGCAATGTTCTCCCTCCTTATAACTGCCTTGGGGAATCCTTAGCTCCATTTAAGGATCACCTCATGGGATACTTTCTACCAGAGGCCTTTCATGATCTCTCTGATTGTTAACTCCCCCCTCCCCCACTCCCCATCTCTTTGTATTTACTTTAGACATACATTACATTTATGTGTTGTTTATCTGCTGTATAATGTAAGCTCTTTGAAAGCAAGAACTATTTATTTTTCTATCATTGGCAGCTAGGTGGTACAATGGATAAAGCATTGAGCTGGAGTTAGGAAGACCTGAGTTCAAATCCAGCCTTAGGCACTTAGCTGTGTGTCCCTGGGCAAGTCACTTAACTTCTGTTTGCACCAGTTTCCTCAACTGTAAAATATTAACAGCATCTACCTTGCAGGGTTGTTGTAAGAATCAAATGAGATAATATTTATAAATTGCTTAACACAATATGTCTGACACATAGTAGGTGCTATGTTAATACTTGTGGAGTGCTGAAGCCTTTGAGGTCATATACTGCATCCTGGGCCATCACCAGTCATCCTGACTTTTGTCTTGCCACTGGACTTCGATGACTCTGGAAGAGAGAGTGAGGATGATGACTTTGTGCAACTCTGCCTCACTTCAATCTGATTCATGCATGATTCAACACATCACCCCATCATATTGTTGATCCTCTTTGAAGCAAAAGATGAACAATATTAATGCTCATTCCCTTCCATTGCCCTCTTTGCATACCCAGTGCCTAGCACAGTATCTGTGTGACATATGATAAGTTCAAGAGACATAGTTTCTGGGTAATTATTAATCAATTTTATTAATTGCATCCAGCAGATAATTAATAACATGGTGGCCATTTGGCTTTCTCTTGTAAACCAAAGATGAATCCTGGAGCTGCTCAATGCTTATATGCCCCTGGAAGAGTGGGTGTTCCCTACAGGTGGAATTCAACTAAGATTGGTTAACGATTAATGAGAGAAGACGTATTATAATGAGAGGTGGGCCTGTTCTAATGAATCATTTCACTCTTGGACAAAGAAGCTATCTCTACACCTAGACCACACCTTCCTGGAGAAATCTAGGCAAAGGGATCCACCTCTACCCAAGCAACTTAGGAGCTAGAATTTACCTATGTCAGAGTCTTTTTACTCTTTATTCAGAACTAAGCTTCCCCATCTGGGTAAGATCTTACCCAAGATTGAGGAGAATATTAATCCAGATCTCATCATCACCCCTGTCCTTCAGAGCCTGATTTGACCTAGCAGAGATACGACTGGGAAGAAACCTGGATTTCTTCCCCACCCATAGTAATTGGTTATTAATAAGAGAGAAATAATTATTTCTCTCACCTGGCTCCTACTACGTGCTTAATTAAGTGCATTTTGAATTGAATTGAACAATGCATGTAAAGGAAGCCTAGCATAGTGGATAGAGAGCTAGCCTGGTGACCAGGACCAGGTGGGTTCAAGTTCCCCTTTGGCACATATCACCATATGGCCTTGGGCAAGTCACAATGTGTCAGTGCTCCAGGTAACTCTAAGACTGAGTTGCAGAGCATGTGTAGGCCTCCATTGATAGAGTTTCCTTGCTGGGAACTCCATCATCTAATTAAATTACAATTCTAGTCCTTCTCCTTATTGTATATAAAACACATTGCAAACTTAAAAATGCTGTGTGAATATCAGTTATTGTAAAACTCTGCCTTGGATTTGGAAAACACATGGAAGAGATTCTAAAATGCCACACCTACTAAGAGAAGATGAGACTCTTTTGTAGCATTCATGAACAGAATACAGGATGCTCCTAGTCCTGAATACCCCTCATCGTGACTGTCTGTCATGCCGATAACACCATATTTTGCACCACTTTTGATGTGGTTTCCATTTGGGAAACATGATGTATATGAGAATGTCCCACTTCGCTGATGAGTAGAGATATAATTAAAATGGCCTCATGGCGTATGTGTCTGCAGCTTTCTTTTTTGGTTAAGGTAGTTGGAAAACTCCTTTGATTACATATCACAGCTCTGTGATATGATCCATATGTGTTAATTAAAACTAGTCTTCTCTTGTGGGATAACTTCAGTGGTACTCCAACTCTTCTTATCTTTGTTAGGCAATAGCATTCATTACTAAAGTGGGAAACAAATTTAGATTTTTGAGTATGAGAGAACTGATTCTTGAAAGGCCTTTTTTTTTTTTTAAATTTTGGCAACCCCCACTGAGGCATGCATCCCTTTGTGTTTTAATAGGTGGATTGATCCTGAAGCACAGTCACTATTACAGAAAGGTCTTTGGAACCTCTGAAAAAAATTTGATGTTCTAGATGATTTGATCCCTGTACCCACAGTGTCAATGAACTAATGTGGTATCCATTAAAAGGTGTACTATAATAAAGTGGTAGACCAGAGTGAAAACTCTAATTATCAATCCATTTCAAGAATAGTCCCCAGCAAATGGATTTTTCTCTCAGCAGAAAAATAGGTAAAGATGATTAATTCCTAGAAAAAAGCTATTAGAAGTGGTTCTGGTTGTCACAACCTCTTATTTTGGGGAATTGCTTAAAGACAGGTTGTTTGCTTATTTCATGCTTTGGAGATGCTCAGAAATAATACACCACAATTATCCAAGAATATAATGTATTTGATTTTTCTCTTTGGGTTTTAATTTTTATTCAAGTACTTTGGCTCAATTTGAGAGATATTTTGGGATGAGTCTTTTGCCTAACTTCCAGGAAGTCATTCTTAGTCAAATACCCAGAGCTTGGCCTATGAATCAGTGAAACTACCTATCCTGAAATTTAGATATAAATCTAATTTACATTAGATTTAGATGGATATTCCTTTGCCTGGTTTCATTCTAGGGCACTGTGTAGAAGCTTGGAATGAGCCTTCTTTAGACCATAATGACTTAGAGGATGCTATTGAATGATGATGAAAAGTCTTCCAGTTGGCTGTGGAGCTAGAAAAATTCATGCCAGAAGGGTTACTGAGCTGAATGTGATTGGACATACAAAAGGGTTGATTTACCTCTTCACCTTTCTCCTTGTCCCTTTCTATGCTTCTATGTCTCTGTCTTTGTCTCCATCTTTGTCTTTCTGTTTCTATTTCACTTTGCCCTAAGTCATTATGACTCATCCCAAGCTTCCATGTTTTCACTCGGACTGGTCTTAGATAAGGAATATTTGTGCACACTCCAAGGACAGGTCCCCCATAGGCTAATCTACCTCTATTACATAGTGATTTCTTCTACAACTCAGGAAGATGTTGTGGTAGAAGGGCTGGTTGGTTTGAAGTTAGTGGCCCTGGGGTTAAATCTTTGGTTTGCAGCTTTTTAGATCTGCAATTTTAGGCAAGTCACTTGACCTCTTGACCTCAGTTTTCTAATCTATAAAAGGAAGGGGTTGGACTAAGTGACCTTTAAATTCCCTTATAGTTCTAAATTCTATGAATAATGTTTCCCTAGTAGCAATCAGTACAAGCTGTAGTTATTTGGATTCGTAGCAAAATCTCCAGTGATTAACTGTAATGGAGATTACTGAATCATTGAGCATTGCTAAGGTAACTTTTTAGTGATTGTCCATTCAGAGTCTTTCCGGCTTCTCTCTCTATTTTCCTCTTTGTTCAATTGCTCTATGATGTTAGGTGTTGTAGTACACTAGCCTTTCCTTAATTGCCCCAGCTTAGAAGTTCTTAACCTAGATTCCGTGAACTTGCTTGTCTGTTGTTTTATAACTATATTCAATAAATGTGATTTCTTTTGTAATCCTTTGCATTCTATTAATTTAAAAACAATATTCTGAGAAAGGGTCCATAGGCCTTACCAGATTGCCAAAAGGGTTCATGAAATGCACAAGAAAGATTGAGGGCCCCTGTCATAGTTGAACAAAGTGTCAATATGGGCAGAAATGCTGATGCACTTGTCTGCTAAATAGCCCAACCTACACCCCTCTGGCATCTGTGTACTAGCTGCATTGCCTCCCCTGTTGTGCTAACATCCTGCTATATTTTTCAGGTAGAGATTTTGAACATGAGAAAAAGTATTTTCTTGTTTGCCTCTTTGTCTGGTATCTTATTCTGTTATGTTCTCTTTCCTTGAAACAGACCATAACCTTTTCCTACGTATTTTTGATGTGCCCACAAAAATATCCCTCTTCTATTTATAATAGCTCACATTTATACATAGCTTTAAATTTTACAAAGTGCTTCCTCAAGACAGGCTTGTTATGTAAGTTGGACAAGCTGTAGTGCACATTTTATAGGGGAGGAAGCTGATAGGCAGGGTCACATGGCTACAAAGTATCAGGGCCAGATATGACACAGGCCTTCTGTCTCTGACCACAGAGTTCTTTCCATTACACCATTTTTTTTACTGTATCAATTTACAGTGAGCATTTCATTCAAGAGAAAAAGAAAGTTTCATCTGAGAACCAACAGGAGTTTGATGTGTCATTTTTTGTGCTTCATTTCAAAAGTCCTTGTATCAAAAGTAAAACAGGCAACAGATAAAAACAAATTGCCTGTTTCAATCTTGAAATTGTTCACAGTCTTATGCATTTCTGTGATTAAAAAAAGCCAACAATCTAAGAAATTGTGTTTAGTGTTCCACAAGAGATTCATTGAATACTTTGTGAAAGCAGCATCGTTTTGTGACTTCCTTTAAGGTTATATTTTGCAGTTTAAATGAGCAAAGTATTTGCTGAATAATCGTCTCCTTCCCAGTTAAGGATGCCACTGCTATTGACCTTGTATATCTGCAGAGCTCTGTTAGTACCAGTGATGGATTTGTATTATCAACTTCCACCTCTGACCCGATGCCTCTTGTGACAAGGACACACCTGTATGTGAGTTAGGTGGCTGGGGTCAGGGTGAAGTCTGTAACCATGGAAGAGAGAAATGCTAGCTAGTCCACATGGGATTAACTTTCCATGACATCAGCCTCATTAGCACAATGCTTTAATCAATGGGGCTTACCAGCCATAGGCACAGTAAGCATTCCAAGAGAAATCTGATGTTTTAATCTTAAGAAATAATCTGGCCCCTGGTTTGGTACAAACTGAAAAAGAACTGACAGAGCAGTCAGATTAATAATATCTAATAGAGATAATACTGCCTTTTAATAATGAAATGAATCCTAAGAGCTTGTGTGAACACAGAATGGAATTCACTGCATGACAACATGATTCACAGGTAGTTTCTTTACATTATTTAGCATATAGATCACATATATTTAAAAATACTGTCATTTTCCATAAGCAAAAAAAAATCCATGAAAATAAAATACTCTACAAAAATGTCAATAGCCAGTGCCAGAGATTTCATAGCATAAGATCAGTTTTCACTTAGAAATAGTCAGATAGAAGGCAGCTGGGTGGCGCAGTGGAGCATTCTGGAGTCAGGAGGACCTGAGTTCAAATGTGGCCTCAGACACTTGACACTTAGCTGTGTGACTCTGGGCAAGTCATTTAATCCCAGTTGCCTCGCAAAACAAACAAACAAACAACTCTTCGTCAAATGATGATTTTGGTAATAATTAGGCTTCCCAAATTCACATGAAGAGAAGGCATATTTAGGGGGAAGGGTACAGTATGAAAGTGTAAAAAACAGATATTTCTTCAAATTTTGTATACAGAAATCTTACCCAAAAGAAAAGTCTGCTTAGATCAAACAGAATTTGAATAACATATTGCTTCTTACACCTGCAAAGACGTAGATGTCATTTTGTGGCATGGCGCATCCTGTATTGTTAAGACTGTTAGACACAGATGGCAATATTTGGGATAGAGGGTAGTGTACAGAATTATTACATTTATAGGCATAAATAATGAATGATACCTCCCCTGAAAAAAATGAATCTTCCCTCTACCCTGTCCTCTAGTATTCTCCACCGCAAAGAGCCAGTCAGCAATATTAATCCAGAAAATAATTGGTCTCCGCAAAGTTCTTTATGATTTTGCCAGATGGCCTGGCTTGTACAAGGAGTCAGCTAAAATCATGCCTATTCAGCAATGCACAATGTTTCAACTGCTTATACTTTAGGATCTAGTATATAACATTTGAGCATTAAAAAAAACAAACAAACAAGCAAAAAAAAAAAACAATGCTCAGGAGCCCAAAGCAACCCTGAAGGTTTCAAAGAGGAGTCATTCTAAAAATATCACCGTTTATGTAAGTTCTACCTTTAAGCTCACAACCCACTTGCTTTTGCCAAAACAAACAAAACCTAAAGCCTTATAGCCAAGAAGTATTGTAAATACATCTAGAAGTATTATAGAAATGCCTATCTTTTAAAATTCAGTGGCTACCTAAAGAATACATTATGGGACGGAGGTTGTTTGTAATAATTAGAGAAGCATTAGGAGAAAAAGTTGGTATTGTCCAATGTAGTTCCAGACAGTCATGAAAAGTTCTCCATTTCACATTTGTGGAAAACCCTTAAATGTACTAAAAGCAGAAAACTTGAACCTTAAAAAACTTCTTAGAGAAGAAGGAGGTTAAAAGCCTAAATGACAGCAGTAGATAGAGTGCTGGGGTCTGGAGTCAGGAAGACCTAAGTTCAAATCTAGTCTTAGACATTTATTAACAGTGTGACCCTGGGCAAGTCCTTAACCTTTTTCTGCATCAGTTTATTCATCTGTAAAATGAGGACAATAATAACAACTCAATTCTCAGAGGTTGTGAAGATCAAACTAGATAGCACTTAGCATAGTGCCTGGCATACAGTAAGTGCTCAATAAATGCTTTTTGCCTTTCCCTGGGAAATAGAGTCTCTAGACTTGAAGAAAGGTACTTGGTGTCTAAATCATTGTTCTCTGGAGGGCCAAGTGGATAATTTAAAGGGTTCCATGAAACAATATGAGCAATAATGTAACATGATAGTCACCTCCTGACAGAGGGGCAATAGATTCCAAGGTCAGACAAAGACTTATTTTTATTTTTTTGAACATGGCCAAAATTGGACTTTGTCTTGCTTGACTGTACGTGTTTGTAACAGGGATTTTGTTTTTCTTTCTTTTTTCAGTGGTTGGGGGTGGGGAAAATATGGTAGATTTTTATTGTTTTTTTTTTTAAATAATTACAAAACATATGAGTACTAATCATTAGCATTTTGGTCTTTAACTCTAAAAAGATCTGTTGAGGTCACTCTGTTGAGCAAACACCCCTTTGAATAAATAATATCTTGCTCTTATACATATTACTCTTCCTTTCAAATATATATATATATATATATATATATATATATATAGAGAGAGAGAGAGAGAGAGAGAGAGAGAGAGAGAGAGAGTTGGAAGAATGATTAATTAAATTGAGATTCAGTCAAAAATGGTCATTAAATTCATAGTAGCTTTTTGTTACCTTGTATGTTCCTAGACAAAGATTGCTAACCAATAACAGCTACTAACATTGTAGGAGGAAAATTGTACAATTTTTTGCCGTTTGCACGGGGTTTTGATATCCAAAGTTCAGGAACCCCCGCTCTAGAACAGGGTCTGGCAGATCTCAAAACTTTTTGGTTTTGGCATACCTTTATTCTCTTAAAAAATATTGACGATCTCACCCTTTTGTTTATGTGAGTCATAGCTGGGAGTGTAATGATAAATGTTTAACAACTGGCTCTGTGGAAGGGGAAAACTATCATGACACACACTTTCAGGTTTAATCTGTATTATTGACATTTTTGCCATCACTTTCTTAAGCCTAAACAAATCAACAAAAACAATAAGGCCTGATTTTGAGCATTTACCCATTTCCAGGGGGTAAATGCTTACACCGAACATTTAACAATGGTTCTCTTGAACCAATGCAAACAGGCTCCCAGCACTCCCCTGCTAATCTCTTAAATTAAATTAAATTAAAATAATTAAACTCATCTAGCCAATCTCCTCGATTTGCAGAAGAGGCCACTGAGGTGAAGTGATTTGTCCAAGGTTCCACAATAGACCTGGGCAAGACCAACAGTGGAATTCAGGTGTCTGACTCCTACCTTTACAACTCTAATTCCAGGGTTTTATTTCTTTTATCTGGTGGCTGCCTCCTTTTTTCTCTTCATCTCTTAGGAAAAGCTTAGCAGGCACAAACAAGTATTCCATGTAGTATCTACCTCTCTCCCTTTCCCTTGGATTTATCCACGGAAACAGAACTGTGAAACGGCTAGACAGTTTTCAAAAAAAGAGCATTGGATTTTATTTCTTTATTGTATTATTTATCATTGTACTTGAGTCTATTTTATGAACTGTTATGGGGGGAAGAGACCTCAGAGGACATCTAATACATGCATGGATGTTGGGGGAGCCATAAATGTATTCCATTCGACATGAAGCTTTAAAGTTCCTTATTACTGTCAGCCTTCCAATGAAGACTTTGATTAATATTTGTTAGTTTTATAATGTTATTTTGCAAAGAGGCTAATACTGAAAATAAGTCCCTTCTCCTCCAAAAGCAATTCATAAGTCATCTACAAACTCTTCCTGGGAGTCTACAATGCTAAATGGCTAGTTCATAGTTTATGGAGAATTTTAAGCACATTGATAGGTTAGGCAGTGGGAAAGATGAACAGTGAAGAAAATGACAGCTTTGCAAAGAAAATACGAAACACTATTGGAATATAATACCCTCATGATTGTCACATCTGTAGCCTGTTTATCCCCAGAGGATTTGGTGGGAAGAAATATAACAATTCTTTAGCATCAGAGTAAAATAAAATGAGGTTCAGATTTAGCATATGATCAAGTCCAGAAAATTTTAGGATGTAGGGAATTTTGGAACAATTAACATTATTACAACCCAGTTAGCTGTGTTGGTATAATGATAATGATAATAACAGCTGGCACTTCTATAGCACTTCAAGGCTTACACAATACTTCATAAGTATTATTAATTTTATCTTCATGGTAATTCTGGGAAATTTGTGTTTTGTTATCACCTCCATTTTACAGATGAGGAAGATGAGGAAGATGAGGAGAGGTGAAGTGACTTGCCCAGGATCACGCAGCTAGTAAGTCTCTGAGATAGATTTTAATTCGAGTCTTCCTGATTTTAGATCCAGTGTCTATCCACTAATCTACCTAGCTGACTGAGATTACTCAATGTGTTAACATCAACAGGGCTGAACTTCGGCACCCTTTTCAACCCCAGTTTTAAGAAATGTCAAAGAATAAATTAAGTTATAAATCTCTTAACTATATAAAAGACATGAGTACTTTACCATCACCTTGGACTGTGATGTCAGCAGATACTAATCTTTGTCAGTCTTCAACCCTGGATCACAGCCCTGTGTCTACTTCCTCCATTCTTGTTCCAAGGACTTCGAATACTGTCAGAGAATAATGGCTCACCGGGTGTATCTTTCCCATAGCAAATGTATGCCTTCCAGTTTCAGCTGGGTCCTTCCCATGGCCACTAATTCCTTCAATGCTTTTTGTTGATTCCTGAGCAAATACGTCACAATGCTGTTTCAGACCTTCTCTTTGCTCAGGGTTCTAGCCCAAGAGTTCACACGTCTGGCCCTCACTTCCAGCACATCACCTCCTGCTTCACCAAGACTGAAGGCCCTCCTTGGGTACTCCCATCCCCTCAGCACCGCTTCATCACCTTTATTTCCATACCTCTCCTGGCATTTCAGCCTCAGAGCCCCTTGACCTTACTTTTCCTCATTAATGCTAACTGAAGGACCTGTACAATTCAGGAGATTCTAAATCAGATATGGGTTTAGGGGCAGGTACGTGGCACAGTGGATAGAGCACCGGCCCTGAAGTCAGGAGGACCTGAGTTCAAATCCGACCTCAGACCAAACACTTGACACTTACTAGCTGTGTGACCCTGGGCAAGTCACTTAACCCCAATTGCCTAAAAAAAATTTGAAAAAAAAAAAACCAGATATGGGTTAATGAGATTCCTGTAAGGTCCTTTCCACCCACCATCTTGCTTTAGTACCTTCATTCATGCTGTTCTCATTTGAAGATTGCCTCCTCCTTTTCCAACCTAGGCAGCTGATGGGGAGGGGGAGAAGGCAAGAGAGGAAGAGGAAGGGGAAAAGAGACCAAACATTCATTCGTAGCCTGATATGTGTCATGCTAAGCACTTCACAGATATTGTCTAATTTGATCCTCAAAACAACTCTCTGCTATTATGATTCCTATTATACAGTTGAGGAAACTGAGGCAGACATGTTAAATGGCTTGCCCATGGTCACATAGTTAATACATATTTAAGGTCAGATTTGAACTCAAGTTTTCCTGACTCTAAGCCTACCACTCTCTACCTTTCCACCTAGGTAGGTGGATATTGTTAGACTTGGAGTCAGAAAGACCTGAGTTCACATCCTTCCTTAGACACTTATTAGTGATATGACTGTGAGCAAACTCCTTTTAGTCTTCTGATCTATAAATTGGAGATGCTAAGAGCCCCTGTCTCACAGAATTGAGATGACATGTGAAGCACTTTGCAAACCTATATTTGTATAGGTGCAAAATCCTGTATAAATGCTAGGTACTATTAGCTATTATTAATGTTATCCCCTGTAACTGAATCATTTAAGACTCTACTCAAGGGTCACCCCATTTATAGTTTCCTCCTGGATCCCACAGTCCTCACTGACCTCCCTCTCCCTTTCAATGGGAGCCCCTTGGCTAGGGTTGGGGTGGAAGACACAACTTGGATTTTATTGAGAGCTGGTGGTTTCAGAAGGTTGAAATCCATTAACAAATTAAGAGAGGAGACTCAAGCTCAGATTCCCAGGCAAACTCTGTCTAAATGCTGACCTACCTACCCACATATCCCTTCTTCAATATTTTTCAACTGTACCCCATCTTCACCTTGTTACATTGAGAGAAATTTTGTTAATTTTTAGATATTCATCTAGGAGTCATTCTGAATACTTTAATCCCTTTTTATCCAATCAGTTACCAAATCTTGTACGATCTACTTCCACAATATCTCTTGCGTTTTCCCCCTTCTCATCTCTCTTCTCTCTGTCCCCTAGCTGCCTATGCATCCCCCAATTACATTTTATCTATTCTGTTTCTATGTATTTATATGCTTACATATAGGCATATAAATCAATCTGTTATGTATTGCATATTAATTATGTTAATGTCTATATTAATTAACATATTAATCTAAAGCACTGACATCATCCTCTACTCTCTCTTCCTCCTAATTATCTGATAATGAATTAAAGTATCTCTTGAATCATCCTATACCCCCTTCTCCCTCCCTCCCTCTCTCCTTCCTTTCTTCCTTCCTTCTTTCCTGACTTTCTGTTTGCTTTCTTTCTTTTTAAATTTTTATTTGTCTTTATTAATAATATTAATCATTCCCAAAACACAGAAGGGACAGTTATGCTTCCAAACATATCTAGGCAATATCCATAGTAAGGCAGAGGTGTATAGGGTGAGTTGAAGGCTACTGAGCCCTTGCCAGGGCTGCTTTGGTGCCCACCTGCCACTCACCTTTCACCTATGACTTCAGGAAGCTGCAGCATGAGTAGCAGCCATACCCTGGTAAAAGCGTTTTGGCAGACAGGCTAAATCAGATTGAGAATGACAAAGGAGCCTCAGCCGGGGATACTACCCTGTGGTCAAAACACACAAAAAATGTACAAAAACTTTTGTGAAGATGATTCCACTCATTGCAGGTACATGGAATGTGCTCATACTTATGGACAACACAAAATCCGATAGACCTGAAAGATGAACAGCTCTTGTTCTGAGATAACTCATTTGAGGTATTGCTTCCAAATAGCAGCCCTGAGTGAATCAAGGGTGGGAAATGAAGGCCAGCTTACCAGGATCAGAACTGGAAACATTTATCTGGAGTGGTTGCTATGATGCAGAGCTCTGTGAAGCTGGCATAGGTTTCCCAATCAAATCTAATCTAGTCACCATGTTTGTATGCCTTCCAAAAGGAATGAACGACAGGCTTATGACAATGTGATTGTCCCTTATGGGGAGGTGCCACACCACTATCATCAGTGTGTATTCTCCCACCATGACGAACCCTGATGAGGTCAAAGAAATATTTTATGAAGACCTGGAGACCCTCATCATCAATGTGCCAAAAGAAGACAAGCTTATAATTCTGAGTTTAAAGCCAGAGTAGGCACACAGACTATCAGACATGGCAGGGAGACCTTGGGAGAAATGGAATTGGAATCAGCAACAGCAGTGGCCACTTACTTCTGAAGACTTGAGCATCTCATGACCTTTTCATCACCGACACTGTCTTCCTTTTACTTAAATGCAACAAAACTTCAGGGATGTACCCTCGAAGCAAACGTTGGCATTTAATAGACTATGTAATTGTAAGGAGAAGAGACAGGATGTGAGAGTGATGAAGGTGATGTGTGGTGCAGAGTGCTGGATGGAGCATAGCCTTATCCTCTCCAAGCTAAGCATTCACATTCAATAAAAGCAGTGGCTCCAAGGCAAGATGCTTACCAGAAGACAGTGTCATCAGAGTAGAGTTCTTTTCCATTCAGGAACAGTTTGTTGCTAACTTGGAGGGAAAGCTGAGCCAACATGTGGTTGACAGCAGTGAAGCAGAAAAGGAGTGGGCAGCTTTCAGGAATTTGGTGTAGAGCACCACATTTTCTCATCTGGGCCAGAACACTTGGAAATATCAGGACTAGTTTGACAAAAATGATGGGGAAATTCAGAAGTTACTAAATAAAAAACGAGAGCTTCATAGGGTTTATCAGCAGGACAGTTTTTCCATCTCTAAGAAGGCAGTATTTAACTCCATCAAAAGTAAAGAGCAAGTGAACCTTAGAGAGATGCAGGATTCCTAGCTCCCTAAGGAGATGGATGAAATTCAGTTTTATGCTGATAGTAACAATTTGTAGTGCTTTTATAATGTCCCAAAAGCTATTTATGGGCTAAAGACCAGTGCATCTAGGCTACTCAGGGCTGATGGAGCCACACTGATTAGTAATAAAGATGTAATCCTGGAGAGATGGGATGAACACTTCGATAATGTTCTCAACACACCGTTATCAAACAGTGCTGAAGCCATTGACCATATACCTCAGGTTGAAGTCAATCCCTCTCTAGCTGTTCTTCCAACCATTGAAGAGGTCTTGAATCCCATTAGGCTCCTCTTATGTGGCAGAGCGCCTGGTGCTCTTAAGTGGCCAAACACTGCTGGAGGAAGTAATAAAACTGTCACCTACAAATTCATCCTCTCTAATTCCAGCTTGGCACAAGTACTCCTGCATGAATGACAATCCTTTCCATTCATCTAATCGACAATTAAATTCCCTACACTCTCACAGGAAGAGGAATAGGTAGCTTGTCCAAGTTAACCCTTTTTATTTTTAATTTTGTCCTGTTCTGAATCTTTTATGACTTTGCACCACGAATTATCTTCTCCCTCTATACACCTTCAAACTCTGTTTTCTCCTCTTTCCTCAACCTGTAAGCATGCTCAAGTCTCCCATGTTAAACCAAAGAAAA
Source organism: Vombatus ursinus (assembly GCF_900497805.2). Classification (NCBI taxonomy): domain Eukaryota; kingdom Metazoa; phylum Chordata; class Mammalia; order Diprotodontia; family Vombatidae; genus Vombatus; species Vombatus ursinus. The sequence continues at coordinate 11,665,126 of NW_020954591.1, read as the reverse complement.
CTCTTTTTGACTTTGCTATCAATCCAAACTATTGTCCCAAACACCTTTTCTTTCCTGTTAAACATTTAGAAATAGTAATCTGCCCTTTTTGGCGCTTCTTCACCATTTATGTACTCCTCAGTATCTTGCAAGATGGCTTCCATTTCTAACCCTAATTAAACTCATGGTTTCAAGGGTCAGTTTTCTCACCACCAGGTCCAATAGCCTTTTTTTCTGTCCTCATCCTACTTGAGCAAGATTTCTATAGGATTTGACACTGTTGATCACACTCTTTTTTTTTTTTTGGCTAGGCAGTGGGGTTAAGTGACTTGCCCAAGGTCACACAGCTAGTAAGTGTTATGTGCCTGAGGCTGGATTTGAACTCAGGTCCTCCTGAATCCAGGGCCGGTGCTGTATCCACTGTGCCACCTAGTTGCCCCACACACTCACCTTCTTAATACCCTCTTTTTCTTTCCTGGTATTCCATGACACTATATGCTTATCTTTTCTGTCATTTTTATATTATGCTGTCATACACACTTAAAATGAACACACCCTAACTCTGTTGAATACCCTTCTTAGAAACTCTTGAATAGGTTTTCTCTACCTCTCCAGCCTCCTCCTCAAGCTGAAAGATTGCTTGTCCTCATCAGATTTTTCCTGGAACCATGCTTAGACTTCTTCCTTACACATATCATAGTGTATGGGGCTTCACCCCTTGTCACTGAGATCCTTGAGAAGCAGGGATTGTGCCATAGCTATCATTACATTGCCAGCCTTTCGCACAAGCTTTGCCATATAATGCTTCATAAATATTTGTTGAAGGCAGTTAGGTGTTAAAGTAGACAGAGTACTAGGCCTGAAGTCAGGAAGACTCATCTTCTTGAATTCAAATCTGACCTCAGACATTTACTAGCTGTGTGACCCTGGGCAGGTCACTTAACTCTGTTTGCCTCCATTTTCTCATCTGTAAAATGAACTGGAGAAGGAAATGGCAAATCACTCCAGTATCTTTGCTAAGAAAACCCCCAATGGGGTCACAAGAAGTTGGACATGACTGAAATGACTACACAGAAAGATTTGTTGAAATTGAACAGAATTTTAATTGAGGAAAAAGAAGAAGGTAGATTATTTTGGTCACCTCATGGGGGAAGACCAGGCCTGGGTGAAATATCATAGATATGGGAGAAGGGAGGTTAAAGGAACATGTAGACACTGGGCATCTGAGGAATGTAGCATTAGCAGATGGTCAAGAGGTGCAGACAGCAAATTAGGAGCATACCAATGATGCATTTTGCTTACTTCACATTTTTTGTCTAGGGCAGTGGCTCTTGATATTAGTGTGTTTCATAGACCATTTCACAGAGTGATGTTTTAAATAATTGAAGAATATGCCAATTATTGGTTGGAGGATAGGAAAAGTTAAATGATGAATTTTTCCCATCTATGTTCATGGATTCCCATAAAATCTATTCATGGATCCCTTGGGCATTCATGGACCCCAAGTTAAGAACCTCTAGTCTAGGGCCTACCCTTTGTCCAATAAATGGGAAAAAATTTCTTTTTCCTCCTTTGTATGCTTAATGGCACTCAGTTTGGGTTAAATAGGCCTTTGTGGGATAACATTGGCATCTAACCTGCTATTTATGACACCATTCCAAAAATGTATTCTATGTTCTGAATAACTTATATGTTATTATATAACATATATATATAATATATATGACTTACATATATAATTAGTTGGAGGCCACCCAGACCACTTCTAAAAATTTCTTAACAGGGTGGATATTGTGAGCAGCAAACTTAATAGCTTAGGTGCAAATTAATCATTATAATGTTGTTCTATAAAATGAGCAAGCAGAAATTTCAGAATTGTGGTCCACCATATTAGAGTTTTCACATCTTCCAAAGGTATGGAAGGAAAAGAACATTAAGTAAAAATAAAGGAATAACAACAAAAGCTCCAATTCAGCCCTCTGAAAGGGCTATGGCAATGTACCTGTCCATGTCCCATTATAGATTTATATCTAAGAAGAAATGGTCATTGTCACATAGAAATGACTTGTAATACATAATGTGATAATAGAAGTGTGACATTGCACTGTGAAATAAAATGTAATTTTCCTAACATGTAATCAAAGTTATACTCTACTGCTACCTTTCTATAGTCATATGTGCTCCATCTTCCTTTCAGTAATCATTTTGCTTGTATTTGAACAATGAATCATTAAAGCATATTAAGACCATGGAGAGGTAAGCTGGGTTACCTTAATGGCTCAGTGCAGCAGATATGTCCTGGTAGAAATGGTTGCTGTGGTTTAAAGATCCCCCTACAACAAGAAGGATGACTGTGCTTTAGAAAATGATTCAGGCAGGAATGAAATAGGGCTCAGATTCCCCTGCCACAAGATTAACCTTGAACATCCACAAACAGAGAGGGAAACACTATCTAGCCTCCTTTCTATCTGCTCTCCCCCCTTCTGTATCTCAGATACTCCAACCCTTGGGAGAAGAAGCTGGGGGGTCCAGGAGGTAGAGAGACTTCATCTCAGAATCAGTCAACTTTAAGCACCTACTGTGTGTCAGGCACCATGCTAAGTTCTGAGGACACAAAAAGAGGCAGAAGACAGTCCCTGCCCCCAAGGAGCTGACAAACTGATGGGTGAGACAACATGAAAACAAGTGTGTGTGTGTGTGTGTGTATATGTGCGTGTATATTATATATGTACATATACATACATATGTGTATATACATATATACATATACATACACACATATATATACATACATATATACACATACACATACATACATATACACAGAGAGCTATATTCAAGATAAATAGGAAATAATTAACAGTGGGAAGGCACAAGAATTAAGAGGGATTGTGTTTGAGTGGAAGCTGGACACCCACTTTTCAGGGATGTTGTAGAGCCAAAGTCCCTTCCTCACACCTCTGAGATTCTGTGATCTCTGTCACAGAGCCCCATGATCTCAGAGTTGAAAAGAACTTCCAAAGTTACCTAGTCCTATCTCTGTCCGAGTCCTGGGTCTTGGACTGGCTTTCCCCACTCCTTTCAATGCTTTCTCTCCTCATCCCCACTTCCTGCTTTCTCTGACCACCTTTGAGTCCCAGCTAAAATCCCGCTTTCCATAGGAAGCCTTTCCCAATCCCCCTTAAGCCAGTGTCTTTCCTCTGTGGACTGTCTCCAATTTATGCTGTATTCAGCTCATTTGTACACAGTTCCTTGCATTTTGTCACCCTAATTAGACTGTGAGCTTCTCAAGAGTAGGAACTGGCGTATTGCTTGACAAATGTTATCCACCTACTAGCTGGCTGACTTGAGTCTCTGTATGGCATTTCCAAGAGTGAAGTGTTTATTGAGTGCCAGTGACAGGGACCTCAACCTAGTCCATTCTTGGGCAGGTCATTGCTAAGAAACTTTTCTTTAGGTGAATCAAAGTCTGCCTCCTTGTAGCTTTCATCTACTCATTCTAGTTCTGTCTTTCCGTGCCAAACAAAACAAATTCTAATCAATAAATACCATAATAAGCAGTGCACAGAAGAAGAAATGGGTTTGGGAATGAAGACAATTCCAGATCATCATATTAAGAGGTCAAAGTATGGATAGAATGACATTTATAAGGATGTGGGGGTAGGATGAATGTGACCTGGAGTGAAAGAAGTTAACATATTTGGATAGAACCTAGAAGTATAAAGTTAGGTGTTCTCTAGGATTAAAGTTGTCACTTTCATGGCCAAGCTGCTGTTAATGTTGAGAGCTGAACACTCAGCAGCTGAACTTAGGAATTTTATGCTAGTAAAATTAAACTAAAACTTGCAGAATTTCATCCATCTATTTTAATTATAGCTGACACTATCTTTATTGTTATTATAACAATAAAACCCACATCTTTTTAGAAGAAAGAATTAATGGCTCAATTAACAATCCTTTTTCATCCTGAAAATGAGTATGTCATTTTCAGTTTTGAATAAAGTGATGAAAATTTAAGAGTCTACATGATTCCTTTAAGGTTCAGTGATTTACTTAACTGAAAAACCATCATTCTATTTATTTTTTTAAGGTAGAGTCTGCATTTCTCGAGGATTAAAGGAATTGAAGTTTGTGGAACACTTATATTCATAGAAAATCAGATCTTGATTTGACACATAAAGAAACTGAGGTCAACAGAAATGAAATAACGCTCGAATTCAGTGTCTGTCTTACAGGGTTATTCCAGGAAACTGCTTTGTAAACCTTAAAGTGCTTTAGAAATCTGAGCTGTTGTTATTTGCCAAGGTCACACAGAGACAGTTCAGTGGCCCAGTGGATAGAACGCCAGGCCTGGAATCCAGCCTCAGACAGTTACTAGCTGTGTGATCCTGAGTAAATCACTTAACCTCTGTCTGCCTCTTTTAACTCATCTGTAAAATGGGGATAATAATAGCATCTGCCTCCTAGGATTGTTGTGAGGATCAACTGAGATTGTTGTAAAGTTCTTCCTATAGTGCCTAGCACACAGTATGCACTATATACTTGTTAGCTATAATAATAATAATATAATTATGATATAATAATTACTATCTAGAACTGGGTTTAGAAATTAGATCTCCTATCTCCTAACCTAATAATTTTTGCCACACCATCTTACTTTCCTAATTCCCTGACTATTAATAATAATTATTAAGGTTATAATAATTATTATTTTTATCCAAAACTGGGTTTAGAAAATAGAACTCCTATCTCCTAATTGTATATATGTAAATATATTTAATTCTTATTTTTTATCATACTGTGCTACTTTCCTAATTAACTGCCTATTAATAATAATTATTGTTACAATCATAATAGTTATCATTTTATCATGGGTTTAGAAACTAGATCTCCTATCTCCTAATCATATATATATGTATATATGTATATATATATAAATATTTTAATTTTTTTGCCACATCATACTGCTTTCCTAATTCCCTGCCTACTACTAATAATACTTATGACAATTAGAGTGATTATTATTTTAATCCAAAAGTGGGCTTAGAAACTAGATTTCCTATCTCATAATCATATATCTGTATCTATATTTAGATCTATATCTATATTTTTTGCCATGTCATACTGCTTTCCTAATTCCCTCCATAATGAGCTTTCCTTTTGCATTGAATTGATTGTTACTCTTCTGCTCAGAAATCTTCAATGGCTCCTTATAGCCTACTGCATAAAGTTTAAACTCTCTTGCCCAGCATTCAGGGCCCTCCTCAGCCTGGTACCACCCTACCTTTCCAGCCATATCTCAGATTTCTTTCCTCCATTCTCTTTGCACTCTGTCTGGTGGCACTGGTCTACTCTCTGTCCATTGACCATGTTCCATTCTTTTCTGTCTCTGGACTGTGGTTTGCTTTAGTTGCTGTGTTGGCATAGCTTTTCTGTCCTTATTCTGCGGAATTTCTATCTGATCTTAAATCCATTTCTCAATTTCTACCTCCTTCTTGAAGTCTTTTCTGATTTCCGTCCTTCATTTCATCAGTTTCCTTACTTGGATCCTTCTAATATACGTATCATGTAATATTGTATGTTATGCTTTAGTATAGACAACATCTGCAATATCAGTGAAGATAAGAAAGATGAAATTATGGCTGAATAGTATAGACAAGGCAAGAGGGACCCTTTTTTTTCCTCTTCTTAAACTCAAAGGCACCTACCTGAGTATACTTATAAATAGACATGAAGGACTCGCTATTAAGAGAGGCATTCAAAAAACATTAGACCTAAAATGGGCACACCAGGGGAAACTGTTGAGAATTATAGAACTCACCTATGAGAAATAAAAGTCCATGAAGATAAATGAGAGGAAGAAGATGACGACTAGAGGACAGTCATCCAACTCTGAAGCATATTGTTATGCTAAAATTTCTTCTATAGTCAGAAACTAGTGCCTAGAAACTGCAGTCTTCCATTTTTATGTCCTTAGCACATTGTAAGAGCTACATGCCACCTATTGACTCAAAACGCATTTATTAAGCACCTGCTATGTACTGGCATCATAGGAATAAAAATCCACTACCCACCTACTGGCTTCTAGCTGTTATTCTGGCTCTAGAATGCTGGAATTTTCTGAATTCTCTTGTTTTTAACCCTTTTCTATCTTCTCCCTTACTTCTTGGAAATATAGCATAGCCTCGGGCTAGCTTGTTTGCAGACATTCAGAAAAACTTGTTGTTTGTGTTCCATTGGCTTTGAGGAACAGACTTCAACCTGAGTTTGGTAGAACTATATAGGGCTGCAGAGAGGTGAGAGTAAGATGCAAGAAAAGGAGCTTCTGGAACAGAGAGCATGAGGAGTGAAGACAGGGAAGTGGAGGGTGTGGCCATAAATTATGATAATAGCAGCTGACATTTACATAGTGCTTACTATGTGTCTGGCACTGTGCTAATTGCTTTAAAAATCAATTCATCAATAAAGATTAGATGACTACTGTGTGCCAAGCACTGTGCTAAACATTGGGGATACAAAAAGAGACAAAAGACAGCCCCTGTCCTTAAGGAGACTACAGTCTAATGAGGGAGAAATGCTATAGATAGGTAGATAGATAGATAGAAAGATAGATAGATAGATAGATAGATAGATAGAGGTAGATATATAGACATAGGTCTATATTTATATCCATACACATATATATTTCTTACATATATATTTCTGATATATGTGTGTATATATTTATTATATATCAATCAAGATATATACGGGATAAATAAGAAATAACAGAAAGAAGACACTGGAATTAGGAGGGTTTGGAGATGGCTTCCTATAGAAGGTAGGATTTTTTGGGGGGGACTTAAAGGAAGCCAGGGAGGCCTGTAGTCAGAGTGGAGGAAGGACAGTGTTCCAGGCATGGGGAACAACAAGAGAGAATGCCAGGAGCTAAAAGATGGAGTGTCTTGTTTGTGAAGTGACCAGAAGACCAGCGTCACTGGATTGAAGAGTACATATCAGGGAGTAAGGTGTAAAAAGACTGGAAAGGTAACCTGGAAGGGGCTTGGTATGAAGGGCTTTGAATGCCAGCCGAGCATTTTGTCTTTGTTCTGGAGGCTGTGAGGAGCCCCTGGAGTTTATTGAGTAGGAGGATGATTGGACCTATGTTTTAGGAAAATCACTTTAGTGGCTGAAGGGAGGATGAATTGAAGTGGGGAGAGACCTGAGGCAGGCCAACCCATCAGCAGGCTATTGCAGTAGTCCAGGTGTGAGGTGATGAGGGTCTGTACCAGTGGTGGCAATGTTAGAGAAGAGAAGGGGGCATATTCAAGGGATATTGCAAAGGTAAAATCAATAGGCATTGGCAACACCTTGGATATGGGGGGAGAAAGATAGGATGACTCCTCGTTTGTAAGCCTGATGGTGGAGGATGATGGTGCCTTCTATAGTAATAGAGAAGGTGGAGGAGGAAGATTTAAGGGGGAAGATGAGTTCTTTTTATACATACTGAGTTTAAGATGTTTCAAAGGTAGTTGGAGATGGGAGATTGGCAGTCACCAGAGAAAGTGGGGCAGGATAGGTAGATTTGAGAATCATTGGCATAGAGATGGTAATTAAATCTGTGAGAGTTAATGAGATCACCAAGTGAAGTAAGTAGATAAAGCAGAGGCACCTATTGTAGATGGCCGTTTCAAGGTGTTTATCTACAAAGGGCAGAAGAAAGATAGGAAAATGGTTAGCTGTGATGGAAGTGAGGGGGATTTTTTCAGTATGGGGGTGACATGGGCATATTTCTAGGGAGTAGAGCCAGTAGAGAGGGAGAGATTGAAAATAAATGATAGAGTGGGGGTGACACAGGGAGCAGTCAGATGGAGGAGAGAAGAAGGAATGGGGTTGCCTGAATGGGCAGAGGGATTAGCCTTGGTAAGGAGTAAGGCCATTTCATCATGTGAAACCAAAGTGAAGGAGGAAATAGTGTCAGAAGGAACCTGAGTGCTACAAGATGAGGAAGAGGGAAAAAGAGAGAGTTCATGATGAATACCCTCAATTTTTCCTGTAAAATATGAGTTAGGGTTCTCAGTAGAGAGAGAGGGGGCAGGGAGAGTGATGGGAGGTTTGAGGAGGCATGAAAGGGTTTAAAAGAGCCATTGTGATGAGTGGAACAATGAGTCAATTAGGGAGGTATATATAGTAGGTACATATAGTATAGAGGTGTGTGTGTATCTATGTATATGTATGTACATATGTGTACATGTATGCACATATATACTATGTATACACACATACACACATATATATATACATCTATCTATCTATCTATCTATCTATCTGATCTAGTAGGATTGCCTAGTAGCAGTGAGGACCCAGTTATGGCTATGTAACATAATTTGTAATGGACCCAGTCAGAACAGTTGCATGATTTTTTTCACCTTTGTTTAGCAGCACATGAGGAATGAGAAATATCACCTTTCATCCTCATCTTGGGAGGTAATTGCTATTATTTTCTCCATTTTACAGTTAAGGAAACCAAAGCAGATAGAAGTTAAATGACTTGCCATAGGGTCACACAGCTATGAAGTATCTAAGGCTGGATTTGAATTTAGGTCTTCTGACAAGTTTGTTGATCTTTTTACTGAATCAACTAGCTTCCTCTACAATTCTGTAAAGGCAATATCCAGAACCTTGAGAAGTATTGCCTAATGAATAGATGATACAATTAATCACAGATTTAGAATTGGAAGAAGTCTTAGAGACCATTGAATCCAACCTCCTATTTCAAAGATGAGGAAACTGAGGCAGAGAGAAGATAAGTGCCTTTCTCAAAGTGACTCAGCAAGTAAATGTCTGAGACAGGAACTTAAATCTTTTTGGATCCAAGTCCAGTGTCATATCCACACTTACCAGATAGAAATGGATCCCTGCCTCCATATAATGACTTAGAAAAACACAAAGCAACATTACTAGGGTTGTATTGTATTTTTATTGAATTTGTTAAACATTTCTCAATGACATATTAACCTGGTTTGGGCATATCTGGGGGAGTTTCTGTACTATACCATGCTACCTCTTAAGAGAGAGCCAACCCAGGAATCCATAATACCTGGATTCAAATTCTGCCTTTAATGTGTGCTAGCTATATGACATGAGACAAATTACTTAACTTCTCAGTGCCCTAGGTAACTCTCTGGGAGTAAGAGTTCAGATATCTTAAAGCAGGTATCAACCAACATTGGCGAAAGGAGTTTCTTTACTGGGAATTCCTATGCCAATGATCATCAGTCTCTTAAAAAAGGCTCATAGAATATTAGATATAGAAGGAACTTATCTGTTGTTATTGTTATTGTTGTTCAGGCAGTCAGGGTTAAATGACTTGTCCAGGATCACATAGCTACTAAGTGTTTGAAGCTAGATTTGAACTGAGGCCCTCCTGACTCCAGGGCTGGTGCTGTATCCACTGATATAGAAGGAACTTTAAGAAGTCACTTAATCCAACCTTCTATTTTTTAAACATTGCAAAAGTTTGGTTTTCTTTTCTGGTCATAAAATTCTTTAGCAAGAAGTGTACCAAAACCTTCCTCAATAATTGGTAGTTTGTTTTGATATTTAATCAGCATTTTCGTCAGAGGTATCATCTTTATGACAGCTTCAATTTATTTAGCCCTTAAAACGTCTTCCACAAAACCATGTGAAGTAGCGCAGTTCTTATTGTGAGGAAATGGTCTCAGAGAAGTTAGGTGACTTGTTTATAGTCAGAACCAGAACCCAAACCTTTGTATCTTTCCTCTAAATCCAACATTCTCTCCTCTGTAACAAGTTGCTTCTTAGTTATGTAGCATCTCCTCCATCATCTGTCCAGAATATAGGAAGGAGGAAACAAAAGAAACGGGAGAAAAAAAAAATCCTTCTTGGCAGCCGAACGAGATGTCACAAAATCCATAGACAAGTCCAGGGGTGGGGAACCTGCGGCCTTGAGGCCGCGTGTGGCCCTCCCACAGAGCCTGTTCACTCTAATTTTATACAAATGGCTTTGATGAGGTCGATTATTTGGTTTCCAAGCCCGTGATGGATTGGAAGCAGAAAATTAAAAATGAAAGTGGGACTGCTGCAAGCAGACTTAACGATAATAGCAAGAAATAACAACTTTCTGTCTAATAGAAAAATTATAAAAAGCAAACGTAAGAAAGAACTGCTGTAGCCATCTGAGTGTGGGGAGGAGCAGCTCGCCCGATGCAGTGGGGCCCTGAGGTTATCACTGTATTGCTGTGCGGGAAGATCTTTCGTTGAGAGAAAGGCTCCATCTCCAAGACCTTTCCCCCTCTGACCACAGTCTCTTCTTCTTCCTCCCACTACTCCTGCTGAACCTGCCTACTTTTCGCCTTCCTGTTGGCTTCCTTGCAGAGGAAGCAGCTCAGGGCAGAGTAGCCCTATGAGAATGCTGAGGCAGACAGGACTGAGCTGAGCCAGAGGGCAAACCATGGCTATGGCAGCACTTTGCCTGTGATTTAAAATGTGCTCTTCTTCTTCTCCTTCAAAAAGTCAGGAACCAGTAAGAACAATGCAACTACCCAGAGTACTGCTTTCTCAGAAAACTCTCTCAAATCTTGGGTTCTGTCCTTATACTGAAACCCTAGAGAATTACGGAACTCATCCACAAGGATGAAAGGTCCAGGGACACTGATATTCTCTGAACTATGATCACATCATGCCTTGGGTCTTTCCCAATACTTGCTGCGTCAGAGCCGGCAGAGAACATTACTACGTGCCCAGCATTGTGCTAAGTGTTGGGGATACAAATGCAAGCAGAAAGAATCCCTGCCTTTAAGGAACTTACATTCTAATGGGGGAAGAAAAGATGTAAAAGGGAGCTGAAAAGGTGGGGCAAGGGAGAGAGAAGGTTCCTTTGTGGTGGCAAAGTCTAGAGAGTCAGAAGCACAGCCAGGGTGGGAATGAGCCATGGCCAGCCAGGGCCCATGCCCAAAATGGATGACCTTGGAAGGACCTCACCAATGGGATAAGGGGGTTGGCATGGTGGAGGATGTTCCTGAATGGGGGCCTTCTGCATCATTTACACAAACATCAGTGCCTAATTGCAATTACCATCTGTATCGTGTTATTATTGCTATGATTAAATACACGAGTATTATTACCACTTTATCTCATGTCATACCCTACATACTCTACATTCTAGGTAGCCTAGACTACATGTCATCCATTGTTCTAGTCTTGCCTGCCTTGGTGCAGGAAGGACATATTTGAGTTTTGGTACTTGGTGGCTTGAAGACAACTAGGTACTCTCTTAGCATTGTTACACTTTGATTAATTTTAATTACCTGTTAATCAAAAATGATGTGTTTACCCAGTGTGAAGATCATTTAGCTTGGTAGAGAAAACATAAGGAAAATAGAAATATTGTTTTGGTGTCTAGAAAATGAGAATATTGTATTGCCCTGCCAATAATAATGATAATAATAATAATAACAATAATAATAATAATAATTTATTGTTGTTTAGTTGTTTAGTCATGTCCTACTCTTAGTGACCCCATTTGGGGTTTTCTTGGCAAAGATACTGGAGTGGTTTTCTGTTTCCTTCTTTAGTTCATTTGACAGATGAGGAAACTGAGGAAGATAGGGTTAAGTGATTTGCCCAGGGTCGTGCAGCTAGTAAGTGCCTGAGGCTGGGTTTCAACTCAGGTCTTCCTGACTCCACGCCTAGCACTCTATCCAATGTGCCACCTAGCTATCCTAATAATAATAATGATGATACTAATTAATAGTTATCATTGTAATAACTAGCATTTACATAGTACCTACTATGTGCCAGGTACTGTGCTAAACACTTTACAAATATTATCTCATTTGATCTTCACAACAACCCTGGGGGTGGGGGATTAGGTGTTATCATTATCCCCATTTTACAGGTGAGAAAGCTGAGGCAACCAGAGGTTAAGGTCACATAGCTAGTAGGTGTTTTGCTGCCCTACCTGTCATACCATCATAGATTTGGAGGTCACCTAGTTTACTCCCTTCAGTTTGTCAGGTTGCTAAACATGAGGAATAGAGAAGTTGATTGGCTTTCCCAAGGTCACACAGGTAGTGAGGGGTCAAAGCCAGGGGCTGAGTCCAGCTCTTCTGACCCCAGATCTAGGGCTCCTTTCACTGTAGCATGCTGCCTCTCTGTAATGGTTTGGAGAACGGATACTATAATATTTGTCAATAGGAGTTGTGTTTCTTAGAAATTGTGATTCATATATATATACATATGTGTGTGTGTGTGTGTGTGTTTGCGTATAGAATGAGAGCAATACATCTTACTGAATATGTATGACCAGAAAAGGAGTTGGGCAGAGAAAATGAGGATGAACAGCTGGATAATCTGAGTGCTGCATGAGTCCTATTCACAAAATAGGAGGACTTCCAGGAAATTGGGTAGATGCTCTATTCAGGGTGTACTGAAAGACAGGGGCGGGGATCACTCAGGAGGAGAAGTTGCTCAGGGACTGTTTCTATGATGAGGAGATGTGAATGAAATCATGAATCCATCCAGTTTTGGAAGTATAAAAGCCTCCCTTGTCTTTCCATCCCAGTTCTCCCAAAGAAGTTAATTCCATTTTGAAAAGCCTGAATATCATTAATAAATAAAAATTAGAACGAAAGCAAAGAGGTGAGTAAGAAATATATTTTTGTTTCATTTTTTTTGTTTGAGGCTTTATCTTCCTAGTTTTCCCAGTCTGGAAGTGCATAAGCCCCATGCCCTGTTCCACTGCTGATTGGCTTGGAATCTGGTCTGTTTCTAACCTGGGGGCTTCCTGCTCTTGTGGATGGGCTTTAGACATGCTGCTGCTCAGAACTCCTGAGCTCAAGTGGTCCACCAGCTTCAGGGCCCCTCTCCGCCCATTTCAGTATGAGCCTTGAACCATACATGGCCTCATAAACATGTTTAAATCCATCTAAAAATAGTTGTCCATTGAACACACCCAAATTATGAGTGAACACATCTATAACTGCTTTCAAAACATAACATAAAGGTTTGGAAATTCCCTTGATCATAAAAGATTTAAAGTGTTTATAGTAAACAAAACTTCATGATACCATTCATAAAGGGCATTTTATTATTGTGGAATAATTTTTTTCTGCATTAAAAGTGAAAGAAAATTCCGTATACTTTAGTGATAAATGAAGTTGCATGAGGATCTAACATAGTTAAAATGAGACAAAAGCTATTGTCTAAAATGCTGACAATAGGAGCAGCTAGATGGTGCAGTGGATAGAGTGCCAGACATGGAGTCAGGAAGACTTGTCTTCCTGAGTTCCAATCTGGCCTCAGACACTAGCTGTGTGACTCAGGGCAAGTCACTTAACCCTGTTTACCTCAGTTTTCTCATTTGGAGAAGGAAATGGCAAACCACAAGAAAACCCCAAATGGAGTCACAAAGAGTTGGACATGACTGAACGGCAACAATAACTGACTTAATACAAAAATACGCCTATTCACAGTCTGAAATGTCACCTCTTTGGCTCATCTGGTGTTCAAAAGCAATTGTTTATAAGACAGTTTCATGGTGTTTGGATTCATTTGGTCTTAAACCAAATTCTGATCAGGAGATGCAAATATTTTTGTTTCATTGGTTTCAAAGGGGGATTTACTCTGTTAATTTAAGATATATTCCCATGCGTGATTATATAGATCCTAAAGCTGTGAAAAGACTGGGGAGCTGTGATTCTACAACCCTGGAGCAGCTCTCAGAGCTACAAGGAGCCATCTGTAGCAGCTCCAGCAAAGCCATTGTACCATGAATTCAGGCTGCTGGGCTCCAAGGTATAGACTATGCTAAAAGGTTGACTAAGATTCCAAAATTTAGGTACTGTTAGAAAATGTGTGGAGCACCTGGGAAGGGAAAATATGGAGGTCAGAGAACGTCAGATTTCAGTACTGAAAGGGACCTTAGAGATTTAGTTTTTTGAAGGGACAGAATAGTTAAGGATACTCTGAGCATGAGTTTATTGAAAAGTTTTTTGCTCTACTCTTCTATAAGAAGAGGCATATCTGTTTGGGATTCCGCTCTGGTATATGTAGAATGGAACTGTGGTGTATGGGGTCTGATGATTTGGACTCAAAACCCATATTTCCTCTTACTGCTTGTATGACTTTAGATAAACAACTTAACTTCTTTGGGCTGTAGCCTATCCATTTACACAATGAGGAAATTGGACAAAGCAATTTCTACAGTCAAATAGGAGGTGAGCGGATAGAATGCTGGACCTATGAGTTATGTAACCATGGGCAAGTCACTTATCCTCTCTCTGCCTTAATTTAATCATCTGTAAAATGGGGATAATAGCACTTGCCTGACACGGATCAAATGTTGTGAGGACCAAATGAGGTAATATATGGACAATAGTTTTACAAACCTTAACTGCTACATAAATGGTAGTTATTGTTGTTATTATTGTTGTGGTGGTGATTGTTATTTATCTTTTCCGATTCCAAAGTCCTATTATTCCAGAAGGAAAGGAACTCTTTCTGGCTTCTGTGAGGAATGTTGTTACCACATCTCCCACCATGGTGAACGTTGGGCAAAGGGTAGCTCTTTCAAGGATCATGCTTGCCCCTGGGACTTGATAGTGACCCTACTGGGTCATTGAATGGTTCAAGACATTAGAAAAATCATTATAAACTTAATAATATTCTCAACAAATATAATCATTCAAAAATGTGGAATAAATCAAAATTAAATCTCAACATGAGAATTATTTACATTTTTATCAGAAATTGATAATATAACATTTAACAAAATTAAATTAAAATAAAATAAAGTTAGATTCTTTTCAATTTAAACCTCAATTGTGGAGTCGGTCTCTGTGACCTTAGTAATTTACAATGGAATGTAAATATACATCATTGTGGGTACTGTCTATATGTTGAGTGAGTTACTGTAATACTATAATTGCTCAATTAGAGCATTGTAGACACAAGCTGGATTGATATTTTCTTTACCCATCAGATTTTTATTAGTATTTTCTAGTTCATGTTGGGGTAACTAAGTGACACAGTGGATAGACTGCTGGGCCTAGAGTCAGAAAGACCTGAGTTCAGATCTGCCCTCAGACATTTACTAGCTGTATGACTCTGGACAAGTCTCTTAATCCTGTTTGCCTCAGTTTCCTCATCTATAAAATGAGTTGGAGAAGGAAATGGCAAACCACTCCAGTATCTCCATCAAGAAAACTCCAAATAGAGTCTCAAAGAATTGGACACAACAGACATACTACACAACAACAACAACAACAACAGTTCATATTAATATTCTTAATTGAAAATAGTATACAAACATAAGTTTATTCACTTCTCTTGCATAAATTTAATTTGAAATCCAGAATGCTTGGACCATTTTTCTGTTCTACAACAGTGTATTTGTCTTCTTGTTTGTCTGCCCATACCCCCATCCACATTGACTCTTCTTGTTTTTTTCCACCTTTGTCAATTTTTGTGGAGTAAGCAGAAACCTCAGAGTTGTTAAAATTTGCATTTCTCTTACTATTAGCAACTTGGAACATGTTTTTATGTAGTGATGCTGACTGTTCAGTGCTGTAAGATGTGATCTTCTAATCAAATATGTCAACTCTAACCCATGAACTAGAACTGAAAAATTTTTGGCTTAACAAGTTAAGTTCTCCAACTTAACAAAGATACATGAACATAACCACGGATCTTTTGATATAATTGGAATGAATCCTTTAACTAAACCTCTTTTATTAATGGCAATATGTTGTTTTATATTTATATAATGCTAGCACTTTATGAGAAATGCTTTTTAAGTTCAAAGTTGGGTTGCATGGTCAGACTAAATACAGGGGGACAGCAACAAAAGAGGATCAAAGGAGGCCAGTGCCAAATCAAGGTGATGCTGTAGACATGTGTACAGTTTGAAAGTCATTTCCCCTTCAGCCAGGGGTAAAAGACAAAAAGAGCTAACTAGTGATTTTAAAAAGGAGTGAAACATGGCATAGTGGAAAGAACATTCTATTTAGAATCAAAAATTTTGGTTGAGTTGGGTTTGTTTCATTTCTGCTGCTCATTAGGTATATTCGTTCATGCGTTATACAAACATTTATTAAATGCCTCTTATGTTCTAGGAACTGTGCTAGATGCTGAAGATACAGAAACAAAAGTGGAATAGTGCCTGCCCTCAAGGAGCATACTTTCTATTTGGGGTGAAGGGTGGGCAGGAAAAGATCATGTACATAGAAAAGGAGACATAAAATATGCAAAAAGTAAATAGTAAATAATTCCCAGAGTTAGAACATTCTAATAACTTGGGAGATTGGGTAATGGTTCAGTATAAATCTTTTATATGTGATAGCAAATAAGCTGAGCTTTGAAAGAAGCTTGATATTTTGCCAGGCTAAGGTAAGGAGGGAGCATATTACAGGTATAGGCTACAATCTGTGCAATGAGACAGTCCCAGGAGATGGAATATCCTAGAAGAGCAAGAGGAAGAAGAATGTAGAGTTTGGGAAGGAGAATGGTATTCAATAAGCCTGGAAAGGTAGGTTGGAGCCAGATTGTGAAAAGCCTTAAAATCCAAACAGAAAAATTTCTATTGTATCCTAAAAGCAGGAGGGAACCCCTGGAACTTCTTGAGCAAGGGAGTGACATGAGTATCTCTTTGGCAGCCGTTTGGAGGATGTACTGTATGATGAGTAAGAGACTGGAGGTAGGGAGACCAATTTGTATGCTATCATAATAGTCCAAGCAAATAGTAGATATCTTGAGGTTTGGGGGCTAGATTTTTTTTTCCTCTTCCCTACTTATCTATTCCATCATTAAAAAAAACAACTGGGACATTTTGGACAAAAACTACATTTTGTCCCATGTAGTTTCATTTGTGATTTCTTGAAATAGAGCTCTAGATTCAAATGGAGCTACCTGACTATGCCTGTAAACCCAAGTCACTCTGGCTCTCACTATTGGTCAGTAATAGGTCCCAGTGCAAAATTCACTTGGTCATTTTTTGGTTTTTGATGGCTCGAAGTAAGTGTAAATAGCAATTATTTCTGTTCTGGCCAGAAACCCTGAGGGTCTTCCCCTCCCAATTTGATTTTTTTTTCTTTGTGGGTAGGCCATCTTTTGCCTCATTTCTTACTTAGCCTTAAATCTCTGAATGGGTGTTGCCTCAGACAAACTGAGACCTTAGTTTAAAAAGGCCAAGGTCTCCCAGTGTATCCAGGGTCGTCTCCAGTCATCCTGACCTGTGTTTTGCCACTGGACTCAGATGACCCTGGTGGAGGGAATGAGGCTGATGACTTTGCACAGGCCTGCCTCACTTAAATCCAATTCACTTGCTAGTCTAGATATCACCCTGCTGACATATTTGGTCCTCTTCCAGAACAAAAGGTGAACAACAACAGTGAGGGCTTGAACTATGGTGAAGACTGCATGAGCAGAGAGTAGGGGAAAGATAGAAGGTATTTTGGTAAGAGGTATTACGGTAAATTACTTCCCCTCTGGGCCACAGTTTTCTCATGTCTAAAGTGGAGGGATTTTACTTGACCCCTAAAGTAAATTCCAGCTTTATGATTCTGTGGTTCAAGGAGGAGATGAGGAAGGTGGTGATTTTTGTGCAGACTTAGAGAGATTTAATTTTCCGGCATCGCTCATCAGATCAGGGAGCATTTCCCTCTGTCAGGAGTTCACCTGTGTCTTTAGGCTTGGCACTAGTTTTTAAAAAAAATACCACTGTAATGAAGTGAGGGGAAATCCTCAGCCCTCAAGCATCCAGTGTTCATAACTTTCAATTAAGAAAGAAGAGACAGAGACATGGAGTGACTTTGTTATTTTCAACTGGTGCTGCTTTTCCTCTTTCCCCATGGGTAAGATAAAAGGATTCTACTTGACTCAATAGAGTATCAGACAGCAAGAATACAAAAAAAGAGGATGAAAGCAAAGGCATGATTAGGCATACATACATACATCACAAAGGAGACAATTAAAGCCCTAGGTAGATGTTAGAAACATTTCACACTTGGAGAAAAGTTCCCTACTACTTGAAACACTCTGATTATACACCTGTTTATCCGTAAGGATGCACTTTTCAACAAGTGGAAAAGGTTGCAGTTGAATTTTTTCTGCGGCTCACAACATAGTCACAAAAGAATTTCTTGGGATGGCAAGCTATCATGAAGTATGCAATCCACTTTTTTTCTGACTAAAATGAAGAGGGAGAATATTTCAGATATTTTTCAATTTATAAAAGTCTTAGGCTAATGTTAATAAGCAGGTATTCTGAACGGGACAGGCAGTGCCTGGCTTTTAAACACAACTGAGAAGGGAGGGCGTATAGTAGAGGAGAAAAGAATCATAGTATCACAGGATTTCAGAATGACTGGGTCTTGTGAGCAGCCAAAATAGTGGTCAGACTGTTTGCATAGGTAAGTTCATATTTCTTACTCATAGAAAAGTCCCTGGGACCCTCACTCAGAGCATGTTTATCATTTAGAAACAGCTCTAACCAATGTGGTTCTTTGGTTTGCCAGACCATGGTAGGTGATAAGCAACAAATTAGAAAGTAGGAAGTGGATTAACTGAGACAGACAGTGCTAAATAGTGATGGTTAATATTTGCTGTGAGGGAGGAGAGAAAGGAGATTAAAAGCAGACATGAGAACTCAAAAAAGCCCAGCATCATGGTGCCATAATGGTACAGCCCTGGGCCAGGAGGCAGGAAGACCTTACTTCAAATGTAACCTCAGACAGTTACTAGCTGTGTGACCCTGAGCAAGTCACTTAACCTCTGTTTACCTCAGTTTCCTCATGTGTGAAATGAGCTGGAGAAGGAAATGGCACACCACTCCAGGATCTTTGCCAAGAAAACTCCAAATGGGGTCATGGAGAGGGAGACTCGACTGAAATGAAACATCTTCCTGACTGAACTTCCAACACCATCCACAGGTCCACCTAGCTGTCTTTTGAAGAGAACCATCTTGAATGTCAAGCTATATAACCTTATGCAAAAATACTAAGAAAGTTCTCCAGGTATGGAAAATGCAGAAAGGCTGCTGCTTGCTTAACCTTCCTTTTATTCACCATGAATATTGTGTTGTTATATAGAAACATAACCCTCTGGTCCTACCTGGTCTTACCCAGATGCCAGAATCAAAACCCTGGAAAATGTTACCCAGAAATTTCTGGCAAGACTGAAGTTTATTTCAGCCTGTTTATTTCATCCAGCTTTGCTGACAAGCAGTCTGAATCTAGACAAAGTGTATTGTTGTACGAGATGCCTTCAAACAGTGCTGTGACATCACCCACAGCTAATCTGCTTGGAAAGAGCCGAGTGAAGCCCTCTTGTCTAATACCGTCATTGCATTTTTCCTCCTCACCCTCTCTCTTGCCAAAGTAGTAAGTGCCAAACCCAGTTGGCAATAGTTTCTACTGGCACCTGATTTTAAAGATGTTCTGTGAAGGTAGGGCCTCTTTTTCAGGCTCAGATTTAGAGACCTGAAATGATAAGATTTGTTGTGTTTTATACAAACATGTATGTTATGAATAATACTGCTGCTTTTCAGTGATTTTAGCCTATTGAATCACAGCATTTGGGGGTGTGGGGTAGGAGATGGAGGGGCCTGGATCTACACTTCCATCAGCTGAGGAACTCCAGGTTTGAAAACTCACTCCACCAGTGCAGGTCTATATCTCATCTGTAAATAATATAGTCTTATTTTGGGGAGCATGGGTCCCAGATGGGGGGTTCCCTATCAGTTGCAATGATGGCACTACCAATATCCAGGGCTTCACTTCTGGAACCTAGCTTTTCAAGGAAAGACTATGACTTATTCGATGGGTAAATATTATCATTGGTTTTGTTTCAAAGCTTCTATTGACAAGTAGCTTCTCAGATATCCTGAACAACACAGAAGAGAATGTTCTTTCAGTTTCGGGGAGGATGGGAAGCTTCAGAAATGTTGAGGGTGCCATAGTGCTGTGGATAGCAAAGCCTGAGTTCTTCAGCAGGTCAGATGATAGCTCTGGAGGTCTGGCTGGTGTGGAGACAGGACAAATAGTAAATCCTGGAGGATATTAGGACACAATGGCAGAATGAGGTATGGTGCTCCTTCTCATATGAAAGAATTGAGTTGTTGACTCTTTTTTTTTTGAGGCAATTGGGGTTAAGTGACTTGCCCAAGGTCACACAGCTAGTACGTGTCAAGTGTTTGGTCTGAGGCCGGATTTGAACTCAGGTCTTCCTGACTTCAGGGCTGGTGCTGTATCCATTGTGCCACTTAGCTGCCCCTAGTTGTTGACTCTTTATTGTAGCTAATTGATATGAGCAGTCAAGCAATCCAGAAGTGTTCTCTGTACCAGCCAGATAGAGGGGGAAGAGAAGGAAAGGAGGAAGGGTCCCCTTTGAATTGAATGGGTTCTATTCTGGGCCATGAGAAGAGTGCTCAGGGAAGGAGCAAAGGAAAGGTAAGGATATGAGAGCATATCTCATCCTTCTTTGTATGGACCATTATATGTAAGGCCAGACTTTTTTCAGTAATTGGTTAATTTTGCTTAATTGTTTCTTTTAAAAAAAATTTCTCCTTTTATTTCTTTGTTATGAGGAAAGGGTTTCCTAAATGGGGAGGAAAAAATGTATTGGGAAATGTAGATGACAAACAATAATAAAACATACATACTAATAACAAATATTAATAATAAACATATATAAAAATACTATATATAATATAATAAAACAAACACAATAATAAAACATTACATTTTTTGACAGTCTTTGGAGGCAAACTTCTGTAGAGTTTCAGATAATGAGATCCTACTTGTACTTTCTGTGACTGAGATCTGTTCTTCCAAAATTTAAGATGTGCTCAGTTTTCCTCTCCTCTCTTGCAAATTCTAAGATAGAATGGTCACTTCCTCCTAAAGTTACCATAACTACCAACTCAACACCTTCCCCCAAACTTACAATACCCACAGAGAATTTTACCAGTTAGAACATAAATCGTAAACAAACTAATCTAGGCAATTGTTGCTACAAGTTTTGCTGTGAAGTGCTCATGGAATCTGTGGTGAATTGACCTATCAGAAAAGAGGTTTGTTAGAATATATCAAAGCCATCCTCAGGAGAGAATATTTTGGGTTCCTAAGGGATTAATGACATCAGTGCTTTTACAGTCTGACCCTGATCCTATCCCCCTGTCCCCTCATTCAAGTGGCAGTGTTTGGACTTTAATCCAGAAGATCTATTTTCACATCCATTTAGGCAAATCATTTACCCTCTTTGAGACTCATTCTGCCCGTCTGTAAAAACAATGAATCAACCAACAAGCATTTATTAGATTTTTTTTGCTTAATAAGCATTTACACTCCAGGGATACAAATGTCACAAACATGCTCTGGGTTCACAGTCTTAGAGTTAGCATACTACATCTGTCCTCAGGGTTCTAGGGGCACCCCTGAGGAGTTGAGTGTCTCTTCCCCAGTGCTGTTGTCTCAAGGCCACATTTTGGTGTGTTTCCCCCACTGTTAGATGCCAGTGACTAACATCCCAGTTTGATTTAACCACTAAACGATAGCTTTTACACAGGGATATTTATTCTGAAGAAATAGCAATAAGTTAACAAGCATTAGGCCCCTCTATATACCAGGCACTATGTTAAAAAAAAGAAAAAATCCCCTCCCTCCCCCAACACCTTGGGAGACAATTCTTTCTTATTCCACCTCAGTTTCTGGTGGCAATGAGCTCAGACATACTGCAGTTTCTACATAGCAGTGATCTCACCAACTTCACATTCATGTCCAAAAATGGCATCGTGGGGGCAGCTCGGTGGCTCAATGGATAGAGCACTGGCTCTGGAGTCAGGAGGACCTGAGTTCAAATCGAGCCTCACACTTGACACTTACTAACTGTGTGACCCTAGGCGGGTCACTTAATCCCTATTGCCTGGCCAAAAAAAAATGGCATCCTAGTTGGATGAGTCAACTGTTAGGGTAGGTCATGAAGGTCATTCTTTGCTCCTTAAGGCATTGATTTTGGGCTGGCTGCAAAACCCTGCATAGACTCACCTTTCAAGCGTCTTCTCTCCTGAACTTTGTAAACTGAAAAGGTCAAAGATCCCAATTTTGTTAACCTAATTTGAAAAAGAACAATCATCGAGGTAAACAAAGAACTGAAGATTGTAGTCACAGAGCCAAGGTTGGCCTTAGAGGGAGAGCACCCAGAGTGTCTCTCCTTACTGTATTATAACTCACTGGGTTATTCACTGAAGGGGTCAAACCAAGAGCAGAGGTCCAACGAAGGGAGGGCCTCAGACCAGTTAAGGCCCTTTGAAGGAGTCTACACTCCCAATTCCACAGCTGCATCCAGTCAAATAGGCAGACCTGAACCAGCTATAGAATGTCTATGTATGCTCTAACTTCCCTCTGTGTCTTGTTCACTACACGTCACCGTGAATCTCCTTGAAGTAGACTCTTCAGCTTCTTCTACATGGGGAACTGATGAGCAAAGTGCAATGATGCACTCTGTGCAGGCTTCTGCGGGCTAAGCTTGTTAGCCAATCTCCCGTAACACAGAGAAGAACTCAAAGAAGTCCCTGACCACAAGGAGCTTGTGCATAAATCGGCACATACAGAATACAGACTTGGTAGATGGAAGATAGCCTTGTAGGGGTAGGCACTAGAAACTGGGTGATTCCTGGAAAGATCTTTTGTAGAAGGTGATGCTTGAGCTAAAGCCCTAAAGAAGCCAGGAATTCTAATATGCAGAGCCTGGGAGACACCCAGGGTTTGGTCATCTTGTTTGGTTCCAGGCCTCCACTTTCACTCTCAAGACATCTCCAGGCATACGTCAACACTTACATCTACTTTGGCCATCATTTCCACTCTTTCCCCACTTGGGAATGAGACTGTTCCTGGAGCCACTCTGAGCTTTGACTGGACAGCTTTAGTTTTATGCCATTCCAGTCATCCATTTGTATTTCCTGGTCATCTCTCACCATATCCTTTCCTCCCCCTTTCCAGCTCTTATTTTTTTGTGTTTTTTTTTCCACTTTAGAATATGTTATCTGAGGGCAGGGACTATGTTTTTGACCTTTTGGGATCCTCCCCTGAGTGCTTAGCACAGTGCCCTGGACATAGTAAGCTCATGATATTTGCTATATCTCTCCTCTTCCCACCCCTTTCTCTCTTCCTCCCACTCCCCCTCTCAGGAAGCCAGAAATTCAGAACTAAAGAAGGAGAGCATTTGATAATACTTGAACCATCTGTCTTATAGTATTTTTGTTAGGAAAGTACATTGTAAAACTTGAAGTGCTATATGAATATGAGTTATTATGAAAGGAATAGACTAATTCCAGGGCTAAAAGAAATGTATACATAGAAGGAGATTTGATAGTGATTAGTGGAGGAAATAAAATCTACTCATTAGCTTTATAGTTGCTTTTGTATAGAAGATCAGAGACTTGTGATATTTGAGTCTTTGATTAAAAGGATTGCCTTTTCAGAGTTTCTCAAGTTATTCAGTCATGATTTCTAAAAATGTGAATTAAAATATTGAAAACATTAGAATTAGTCATGTATAATTATTCAGATTTGGGCTTTCTGGAACAGTGTTTGATTTTTATTATTCAAAGAAACTTTCTGTTTTGATGATAAGGATCTATGATCTCAAAGGCTTACACTTGACAAGATGGAGAGCTGGATCTCCTCCCTTTAATCCGGAGGGAAGGGTTTGTGCACTGAAATAATTAGGGCACCTCATCAAACCCACTTAAACTTATTGGCCTTTGAAGATCATTATTAAATTATTGGTGAAAAGGGGACATGTTATGTCTCTTCCTGAGGATTTGGCTGAGGTCTAGCACCGCCAAGCAGTCACCAGAGTAATGTGTTATTTGACTCCTAGAGCAAGTAGAAAAAACATTGTCACCTTCTCTCCCCTCTCCTTTTTCAAATTACAGAAGATACCTCTCTTCCACTAATCTCAACTCCTCATTGTTGTTCAGTCGTTTCTGTCGTATCTGACTTTTCATGGCCCCATTTGGAATTTTCTTGACAAAGATACTGGAGTGCTTTGCCATTTTCTTCTCCACCTCATCTTACAGATGAGGAAACTGAGGCAGACAGGGTTAAGTGACCTGTCCAGGGTCACATAGACAGTAAATATCTGAGGTTGGATTTGAACTCAGGTCCTCCTGACTCCAAGCGCAGCCCTCTATCCACTGTGCCACCTCACTGCCCCTCATCGACCCTCACCCCACATATAAATTTGCCAAATCTTGCCATTTCTACCTCCATAACATCTCTCATTGTGGACCCCTTCTCTCTACTTACATAATCCTCTCTACTCACAGAGCTATGGTTTTAGGCCAGATTCTCAAAAGTTCTCTCCTGAATTATTGCAATACCATCTCACTGGTCTCTGTATCAAGTCTCTCCCCACCCCAGTCCATCCTACACATGGCTGCCAAAGGGATTTCCTTTTAGCACAGATCTGACCATGTAATTTCTCTTGTCAATCAATTCCATTATCTTTAGGATAAAATACCAACTCATCTATTTAGGTTTTAAATCCCTTCACAGCCTGGTTCTGACCTGTCTTTCCAGCCTCATTGAACATATCTTCCCTGCTGTACTCTATGATCCAGACAAACCAGCTCCTGTATTTCTTGTGTACAACATGCTCCACCTCCAGTCTCCATGACTGTGTATTGGCCATTGCCCATCTGCCTAGAAGGCACTCCCTTCTCACCTCTGCCTCAGAGAATCCCCCTATCCCTTCAGGAACCAATTCTAGCACTACCCTTTACATGAAACTCTTCCCTCTTTCCCCAGCTTCTAGTGTTCTCCCTCTTCAGTACCTCCTAAATGCAAGGTGGTATCAAACTACGTTGTACTTACTCTCCTTATATTAATTCTGTATATTTATATTTGTATATGTATCTATGTATATACACATGTATGTATGTATATATTTGTGTACATACATATGTGGTATGTACATATGTATATGTTTGTGTGTATATATGTGTGTGTATACACATACACATCTGTATTTGTCTTCTCCTTTAGAATCTAAGTTTGTGAGTAGGGATTATTTCATTCTTTATATTTCTTTTCCTAGAGGCTTAATACATAGTAGATGCTTAATTAACACATCTTGATTGATTGATTTAAATCAGGGCTATCTTTCAATTTATTCTTGAGACCTTCTAAGCCCAGGTTGGTTCCTGGTTAAGTATTATTTCCCCCTTTTTCTTCTTTTCTCCCTCCTTGGAATTCTTATCTCTCCTTTAGTGTAAAGGACATTTCAAGTGGGATGATGATGCAAACCTTGGCCATTAGATAACACTACCTGTGAGGGTGAGGGGATTCATGAAATTATCAGAAAGCACAAAGATAGTGAATAAAATGCACCTTTCCATTTAATCTCAGGCTCCAATATGGTCCTAAAATCACTTAACACAGATCTTTGGGCAGGTTTGTCCCAGGGTTGCCTCATGATTATATAAATCCCTTCCACCAAGTTCTGCCTTATTCATTTGGCAAAAACCCATTTAATGCCTCCTGTGGTAATAATAGCCCCATTCTTAGTGCTGGAAGAGGTATAGGTAAAGTCTCTGCCCTCTAACAGGGGTATAAGACCCCAACCTAGAATATAAATCATATAAAAATGCTCTGTGAGGTCGGGGAAGATCATTAGTAAAGAAACCGATCCACTTTGGCTTCATGGAAGAGGTGGCATTGGAGTTGGGCTATTAAAATGCATAGAAATTCAGTCGGCAAAGAGGGCAGTTCAGACAGAGAAAACACGAGCAAAGGTACAGAGATAGAAGGGTGTGTGCTATATTTGGGGTACAGAGATTAAAGCATTTTAACTGGAGCGTAGAATGTATGAGGAGCAGTACTATTGAATAGACATAGAGGCATGAGAGAGTGGAGTGCCTTCCTTGCCAGGAAAAATGAATCTGAATTTTTCATTTGAAGCAATAGGACTCCCCTGAAGATTTCTGAGCATGACCAGATCTGTGAGTAAGAAAGGTGATTCTAAAAAAAAAAAAAAAAGATGATTCTGACAGTGTTATGAAGGCTGAATTATCAAGGGAGGAGAGAAAGGAGTATGGACGATTTGTTAGGAGAATATAGAATTAGGCTAGATGAATGATAATGAGGTTCTGTACTAGGGCAGTAGCACTGGAAATAGAGAGAAAGGAACAGAACAGGTGCTAGGGATGTTTTGGAAGTGAGATTGACAAGACTTGGTCATTTATAGGAAGTCAAAGATAACTCCAAGGTTGTCAACATGAGAGATTAAGTGATACCACAGATGGAAATAGTCAAGTTGGAAGGAATAGATTTAGGGGGAAAGAAAATAAGCTTGCTTTCGAGATATGTTATGTTTAAAGTACTAGTGGGACATCGAACTGGAGATGTTCTGACCTGGAATTCAGAGTCATTTGCATAGAGGCAGCTAATTGGCTCAGGAAACAGAGTGTTATCTAGAGTCAGGAAGACCTGAATTGAAAACCCACCTCAGACACTTACGAACTGTGTGACCCTGGCCAAATCAATGAAATCTGTCCATCTCAGGTTCCTCATCTATAAAATGAGATTAAAAATAGCACCTGCCTCCCAGGGTTTTTATGAGGGTAAAATGAGATAATATTTGTAAAGTGCTTGGCAAACCTTAAAATACTCTGTATAAATGCTGTTATTATTGTTGTTATTGAAGATGTGGGAATGAATAAGATTGCTAAAGGAGAGACAAGAAAAGAAGGCCAAAAACTGACCCTTAGGAAGAGAATAGAAAAACCCTTGTCCAGGGTCACACAGCCCCTGTAAGAAAGAGGGACTGGATCTGTGATTTTATTCTTATGGAAAATTCTCAGGTGAGGACATTTTATCTGCTAATGTACGTTGGAACCTTCTCTGGTATTTGTAGTCTTAGAGAGTTGACTAGAATGGTGCAAGGTCAAGAAGAATGAGGAGCCAGTAAAGGATATGGATCAGGAGCAATTAGAGAGGTGGAAAGAGAACCAAAAAAATATGGTGCCTCTGCAGCCAGTGGAGAACATTATCTAGTTGGAGTGACTGGTTAATTAAGTTCAACAAACTGTAGTGAAATTTCAAAGAACTTTTGTTGTTGTTGTTCAGTCATTTCAGTCGTGTCTGACTTTCATGACCCCATTTGGGGTTTTCTTGGCAGAGATACTGAAGTGATTTGTCATTTCCTTCTCTAGCCCATTTTTACGTATGAGGAAACTGAGGCAAACAAGATTAAGTGACTTACCCACGGTCACATAGCTAGTAAGTCTCTGAGGTCAGATTTGAACTCAGGAAGATGAGTCTTCCTGATTCTAAGCCCAACACTCTATCCACTGTACCCCCTTAATTTTATTCAATTCACTGGACATTTATTAAATGTCTACTATTGCCAGGTACTATGCTAGAGGCAAATGATACAAAGTCAAAAATGAAACAATCCCAACCTTCAAGGAGTTTACATTCTACAACAGTAAGCGTAGTACAAAGAAAATTGAGGTGAGAGAGGAAACATTAAAAATTGGTGGGTTCAGGGTACTCTGCCTAGTTAACAGTCAACAAGCATTTATTAAGAACTTACCATGTGCCAGGCACTGTGCCAACTACAGATAATGAAAAAGGCAAAAGATAGTCCCTGCTCTCAAGGAGCTGTCAGTCAGTCCAATGGGGGGCACAACATGCAAACAATTAAGATGTGTGCAAACAAACGATAAACAAAGTAAATTGGAGATACGGTAGACAGAAAGCAGAACGTTTGAGGGGGAAGTGGAAGCTTTGCTGAGCCTTAAAGAAAACCCAGAATTCTGAGAGGTACAGGTGAGGAGAGAAGTATGCTCCAGAGATGTGGACTAGCTATTGAGAGAATGCCCTGAAGCAGGAAGATCAGTGTCAAGTTCAGGGATCAGCAAGTACAGTTAGTTGGCTGGCATGAAGAGTTCAGTATGGAATAAGGTCAGATAGGTGGGTGGGAGCCATATTGTTGAGGGTAGGGTAATGGGGTCCAATAACGGATTTTGAATGAGGGAGTGGCTTGATCAGACCTGTACCTTAGGAAGATTATTTTGGCACCTGGGTGGAGGATAGGAGAGTTGAGAGAATGGAAACAAAGAAACTGGTTAAGAGGCTATTATAATGCTCCAGGCAGGAAGTGATGAGGACCTGAGATAGGGTCTTGGCTGTGTAAGGAGAGAAAAGGGAACAGATCTGAGAGGTGTTGTACAGCTAAGAATGAATGAGATTTGGCGGCTGATTAAATGGAGTGGCAAGGGGGAAAGAAGGATGACTCTGACATTGTAATAGAAAGAGGAGAATTTAAAGGGTGGCAAATAATGGATTTCATTTTGAACATATTACATTTGAGATGCCTATTGGATATTCAGAAGGAAATATTCAGTGGCAGTTTTATAATGAAAAATTAGAGTTCAGGAAAGCGATTAATTTTATACACACATATACACATATATGTATGTATATGTGTACATACATACCATACACATACGCATACACACGGGCAGATGGGTAGTACAGGGCAGTTAGGTGGCACAGTGGATAGAGTGCCAGGCCTAGAGTCAGGAAGACTTGTCTTCCTGAGTTGAAATCTGGCCTCAGACACTTACTAGCCATGTGACTGTGGGCAAGTCACTTACCTCTATTTGCCTCAGTTTCCTCATCTGTAAAATGAGCAGGAGAAGAAATGGCAAACCACTCCAGTATCTTTGCCAAGAAAACCCTAAAAGGTACCACAAAGAGTTGGAAACAACTGAAACAACTGAATAACAACAACATATACATTTTAGAGTCATGTATAGAGATGATAGTTCTCTAAGGGAGAAAGTATAGTGACAGAAGAGAAGAGAGCCCAGGATCGAGGTGGGCAAGAGATAGATAATGGCACCTCAAAGGAGACTGAGAGGGAATAGTCAGATTGGTAGGAGGAACAGTAGGAGAGAGCAGTGTCATGGAAACCAAGGGAAGAGAGAGTGTTCTGGAAGAAGGAAAAAACTAAAGAGAAGTGAAGGAAGATTAAAACTGAGAAAAGATCATCAAACTTGGTAGTTTAAGAGATCATTGGTAATCTTGGAGCAATTTCAGTCAAGGGGTGGGATTGTGATCTGTATTCCAAAGGACTGAGAAATGGATGATTAATGGGGAAAGTAGAGATAACAAATGGGCACAATTCTTTCTAGGGATTTTAATATGAGAGGAAAGGTATTGGATGATAATTTAAGGGTAATGCAGGACCAAATAAATTATTTTTAAAGAACAGGGTAGATCTGAATATGTTCATAGGCAATGGGAAAAGAGCTTGTAATTAGGAGGAGATTAACAGGGAAAGAAAGAATGACCAATGGAAAACTCCAGAAGGAGAGAATAGGAGATAATTTCTATGGAATTTTTAGAGGGGCTTAACCTTGGTAAGAAGAAAGACTACTTCTTTAGAGATAGAATTAATTAACTTACTGAATCAGAAAAAATAATAACAGGGTTCATTTGGAAGAGCAGAGGGTCAGGAACTTGAAGAAAACCAGGAGGAAAAGATGTGAAGGAACTAGATTCAGTAGTATCACACCTTAAACCGTTTTATAAGGTGAGAGCAGCATTGAAGTATAAAATGGACAATTTTGATTATTTTAAATTAAAATTTTCCTGTATAAATAAATCACATGTAGCCAAGAATAGAGGGAATGCAGAAAACTGGGGAAAAAACTCTCATGGACAATCTCCCAGATAGAATATAACTGGGTCAGAATATTGTTGTGTGAAATGATGAGCTGTTAGATTTAGAAAAATATGGAAAGACTTGGATTTATGAAGGAAGATGCCATCCACCTTCAGAGAAACAGATGACAGATGGAAACAAGCATAATATGGTCTTACATGTATGTGTTTGAGTATATATGTGTATATACATATATGTTTGTGGATATCTATGTATATGTACATAGATATGTATATATGTCTATCTATATCTATCTAATCTAATCTAATCAACCTATCTATCTATATCTGTGCCTAATTGTAACCTTCTTTGGGGAGGGGAAGGGGAAAATAAAGTAAAAAGTACACAGCAGAGGACAAAAGAAAACATACAGGAAGCAAAGAAAAGATGGACAGCTTTGAAAATAATGTATAGTATTCATTATTTAGTTTTTCTTGAAATGAAAATTTATTGCTTTATATTGAATCCTCTCTTATGTTTTGCTGTGTACATGGCAATTTTTTTTCTTATTATGCATTTAAGTTTAAAATAAATTTAAAAACTAAAAAAATGATATAGGTCTAAAGGAAGAGAGGATAGTAGAAAATGTAGAAAGGTTTTGAGGTGCAGAAGAGAAGAAAGAGAACCCTTAGCAAATGAGTGCTTTTACCCAATAATTATGCAGGAATTCTTTTCCAGCCCAAAGTTATAAGCCAAATTATAAGGGGCAAGTGGGAGAACGAGTTGTGATGAAATAAAAGAATTGGGGAGAGACAAATTTTTAAAAGCAGTTTAATGGTGAAGGAAATAGGTAAGAGCATTTGCTCGTTGTACTAGAAGGATGAAAGGGATATTTTTCAGGAGTAGGGAGACTTGAGTATGTTTGTGTACAAGTAGCAAGGTTTCAGTGGGAGGGAAGAAGTTAAAGATGCATGAGAGTGTGGACATATCTGCAAGAATAAGGTCCCCAGAGGACCTTATTGCCACCAAACAGATTCCTTCCTCCCTCCCAACAGCATCATACAGAAATTCACTTCCAAGGGAAAACCAATTTGAACTCATGAGTAAGAACAGCTTATATTGAGCCTTGTATAGACTTTTGAGCCTTGGGTTATCCTGACTTTATCCTTAGTATTGCTAGTGAGATTTATTGCTTTGTCCCAGATAGCAGTCTCTGGGATTTAAGACCTATAGTCACAGAGGCAATGAGGAATCCATATATTATACTTGAATTCCCATGGTTAGTTGGTTTCAAAAGTCTAAGATGCAAAGTAGAATCTAGCCCATATACACATTAATTTGAAATGTGAGCATCGTTCCAAAAGGTTACTAAAATGTTTGAGAAGGTCTTCATGCTTTTGCGTGTGTACTTCCCCTTACTCCCTCCAGGGAAACAGATAATTCATTTCACCATTGGTTCCTTCTTGGATAGCAATTTGGCAATATATGAATCAGAAAACTGTACGTTTTGAACCAGAAATTCCATTGCTAGGTATTTATCTTAAAGAGGTTGTGAAAAGGAAATTTGAACCTATCTTCACAAAAAGCACAATGCCTTTATTTGAAATACCAAAAAAAAAATCTAGAAACAACCTCAGTATTGGAGGATGGCTTAGTAACTTTGACAAAATAATGTAATAGAACATTTTAACATAATAAAATATTAGTATGAAGCATTCAAGGAAATGTTTGCTGTTACTCAGTTGTTTTAGTCACGTCTGACTCTTCATGACCCCATTTGGGGTTTTTGTGGCAGATACTAGAGTGCTTTGCCAGTTCCTTCTCCAGTTAATTTTACAGATGAAGAAACTAAGGCAAATAGGATTAAGTAACTTGCCCAGGGTCACACAGCTAGTTAGTGTCTGAGGCCAGATTTGAACTCAGGAAGATGAGTCTTCTTGCCTTCAGGCCTGGCATTCCATCCACTGCACCATCTAGCTGCCCTCGAGGAAATATAATGGAGGACTTAGGTGTAATCATTCTGTGGTCCTCTTCAAAAATGAAGAACAAACAACAATATGAATCCTTACATTATATTTATTTGCTTATTATGTTTTTAATAAGCATTTAAAAATACCTCAGGGAGATCTCTCAAGAAAGCAGCGATCACTCTGTCCTGCCACCCATGAGAGTTCTAAAATTTAGAGCTTTTTCCTACAGTAGCTGCCACTGCCATGCTCTAACCCTTCCTTCTGTGTAGAGGGCCCAGATTTTGTTTTAAAAAGCTAAGGATGGAGAAGACAATATTATTCTTTCCTAAATGAGATTGGTGTGGAGGAGTGAAGGATTAGAGTAAAAAGTAATTAGGGTAGAGACATAGCCATTAGATAAGATGTTAGAACCCGCTTGGGATAGGTAGGGTTAGTGGCCTGACAGGACTTTCCTGAAAACGTAGTGTAGCCTGGTAGTTAAATGAGGAGTTGATAGCTTGATTGGTATGCCAGCGCATGATATATGAGCCCAGGCGCCTTAACCAGTGGGATGGAACCATGGGCAATTAACCCATGGCACCTGGGTCCTGCTTATGGCTTTATAACACCAAGCTGCAACTTACTTACTTTCAGATGAGAAAAATGAGACCCAGGGAGATTGTGGCTTGCCAAAGGCCACATGGGGAGTTAGCAGCATAAGTGAATAGGCAAATAGCCATATTCATAAGGAGAAAGGGGCTTCCAGCTGCCCCAGATCATCAAAACCTATCTTGCTGGAGACTGGTTTGGAATGGAGGCAAGATCTGACCTCTAGGTGTATTATTATTATTATTATTATTATTATTATTATTATTATACTACTTTAGTGTGACATCATGACTGAATGGACTTGAAGTTAGATGCTTATTAGGAGAAGAGCCTTCAAGGTTGCTTTTGAGAGAGATTTGTTTAATGGCTAAGAAACAGTAAACTCTGTGACATTTTTTATCATTTGTACCTTGCAGCCAGCTGTGTGACTTTAAATATGTGGTCTACTGTAAACTATCATTTAAAAAGCCTTCTTATTCCTTTCTCATACCATTATCAAAGATGTACATATAGCGATTATCCTTATAAAGATTTTTTAGAGATAAGAAAGCAGACACATGGGGTTAGTTATTTATTGTCATATGATTTTTTTTTTAGTATTTTCTTGTTTGCCTTTTTGGGAGTAACAATAGTAGTCACATTTATATTGGGTGTGCCAAAAGTCTTAGTGGTGTTGTAAGCTTACAATACCACTAAGACTTTTGGCACACTTTGTTCTGACATTTTAAGGTTGGCTAAGAATCTTACATATATTACTTCATTTGATTCTACAACGTGGGTAGACATATGGGTTGGTAGTTAATTATTATTATCATTTTTAGTATTTTGTGTAAATTTTCTCTGCTTCTTCATCTTCTATAATAGATAGATGACACATAAGCTATAATTATCTTCATTCCTTTTTATTTTTTTTTTGCTTCTCCTGGTTTAAATAAATACATATATAATATTAAAATTTTTGAATTTAACAATCATTAGTAAACACAGGCATTTCAGTATGTAAAGGAGAACAATAAACTTTGAACCTTTGTAATATATTTTAAGTAAATGTTACATTTAACAAGGTATTAATAAAATAGATCAATTTGGTTATATCCCTTTCTATACATTTGGTTTTCCTGTGTGCATTTTAAAATTTATTGTTGTTGTTGCTACTAATCTTCCTCACAAATAGAAGCCCTGCCTTGTAACAAAAATATGTATAAATGAAATATATATGTTACATATAATATATACATATACCAAATATAACTCATGAGTTATATATGTCATATATATTATACACATACCTAGGTAAGTAAAATAAATCAATACATTGACCTTTCTGAAATTGCATGTCTTATTTTTGCACCTCTAGTCTGTCACACTTCTGTCCAAAGAGAGGCTGCATACTTCATTATTAGTCTGTTGACATCAGGATAGCTCACTGCTTTGATCAGAACTCTAGATTTTAAAGTTATTTCTCGTGGATCTGCTCATTTCACTTTGTATCAGTTCACAGAAGTCTTTCTATATTTCTCTTAAGTTATCAGTCATGAGTTCTTGTAAAGCAGTAACATTATATCTCATTTATGTGCCAGACTTTGTTCAAGCTTTCTCAAGTTGATGGGCTCCCACTTCTTTCCCCTACCCACCCCCCAGTTCTTTCCTACAACAAAAAATGCTTATTCTCTTCATGAGCGCTGCAATGTAAGATGACCAGGTATTCCAGGAAATGATACCTTTGGACACATGATAAAAACAAATGCCAATTTTAACATTTTCCTTTCCTAAGAGGACCTGTGAATTATCTTTACATATAGTGGCAACTTTCTTATACTATTCCTCTATTATAATAAAACCAGTATTGGTAAGATTCAGTTCCACCATTAGTATATTAACTCTTGTTGTTCAGTTGTTTCAGTTGTGTCCATCTCTTTGTAACCCCTTTTGGGGTTTTCTTGGCAAAGATACTAGAGTGGCTTGCCATTTCCTTCTCCAGATGACTTTATAGATGAGGAAATTGAGGCAAATGGGGTTAAGTGACTTGCCCAGGGTTACACAACTAGTAATTTTCTGAGGCCAGATTTGAACTCAGGAAGAGGAGTCTTCCTGACTCTAGGCCCAATACTTTATCCATTGTGCCACCTAGC
>NW_020954591.1:11601564-11630771 GCF_900497805.2 Vombatus ursinus | reverse complement strand
GTCTTCCTGACTCTAGGCCCAATACTTTATCCATTGTGCCACCTAGCTGCCCAGTAGATTGACTAGGATTGAATAGTAGTGAGGATTTGAGATAAATGGAGAAAGGCATACCAGCTAAGTAGCAAAGGGAATAGAGTATTGGGCTTAGAGTCAGGAAGACCTATGTTCAGATCTTGCCTTAGATATTTAATCTCTCAGCCTGTTTCCTCATTTGTAAAATGTGGATAATAACACCTACCTCACAGGGTTAATTAAATGACATAATTTAGATAAAGTACTTTGCAAACCTTAAAGCATTAAAAATGCTTATTATTGTTGTTGTTATAGGAAGGGATCATAGGATCTTATATTTTGGGCTGGAACAGAGCTCAGTGATGATATAATCCAGTCTCTTCGTTTTGCACATTTGAGGACCAGAGATGTTGAATGAGATCCCACCTGTAGTAAGTAACAAAGCCAGTATTGGAGCCCTGGCCCTCAAATTCCCAAACCAATGGTGGTAGTAGGAAAACTGTGCATTTAGAGTAGAAACTTCTAGATTGATGTTTGTGTATGATCCAAAAACAGTAGTTCTTAGCACCCTCCACGTCATTTTCTGTTGATCTGAGACCATTGGTGCCCCAATAAAAGAGGGATGGGAATTGTATGCAGGACCAAGTGCCACTTGCTATTTTACTTTGTCTCATGGGTTGTCATGGCCAAAGAATTCATTCCTAAATGGCCCTAGTTTATTAGTGATGAGCCTTTTTGTATTTAACTAAGCTGGGCAATGGAAAGCCAACAGAGTCTTTTGCCTGGACAATATGACCGTGCATATAAGACAGAATATGGTAAGAAGGGTACAGACTTTTGGAACTCAGAGAAGTCAATCAATAAACATTTATTAAGCACCTACTATATGCCAGGCGCTGTGCTAAGCACTGGGGATGTAAAAAGAGGCAAAAGACAGTACCTCACCTCAAAGAATTTATAATCTAATTCAAGAAGCTTCATGAAAGACATGAGATTTATGGGCCTTTTCTTGAAAATCAGGAAGATTTACCTACTGAAACAAACCCAGGAACTCTATGAACACAATTACAAAACCCTTTTCATGCAAATAAAGTTAGATCTAAATAACTGGGAAAACATCAGTTATTCATGGGTAGGCCGAGCTAATATAATAAAAATGACAATTCTACCTAAGCTTATTCAGTGCCATACCAATCAAACTACCAAAAATTTATTTCATAGAGCTAGAAAAAATAATAACAAGATTCATTTGGAAGAATAAAAGGTCCAGAGTATCAAGGGAACTAATGAAAAGAAATGTAGGGGAAGGTAGCCTAGCCATTCCAGATCTTCAAGTGTATTATAAAGCAGCAATCATCAAAACTGCTTGGTACTGGCTAAGAAATAGAATGGTGGATCAGTGGAATAGGTTAAATATGCAAGACACAGTAGTCAGTGACTAT
This sequence comes from Vombatus ursinus, assembly GCF_900497805.2. Lineage (NCBI taxonomy): Eukaryota > Metazoa > Chordata > Mammalia > Diprotodontia > Vombatidae > Vombatus > Vombatus ursinus. The sequence goes on along the minus strand of NW_020954591.1, from coordinate 11,629,317 downwards.
AGTGATCTATTATTTGATAAACTCAAAGACCCCTGCTTCTGGGATAAGAACCTACTCTTTGAAAAAAACTGCTGGGAAAACTGGAAAAGACTGTCAGAAACTAGGCATAGACCAAAATCTCACGCCATATACCAAAATAAAGTCAAAATGGGTTCATGATTTAGATATAAAGACTGATACTATAAGCAAACTGGGAGAGCAAGGAATAGTTTACCTGTCAGATCTATGGAGAACAGAAGAATTCATGACCAAACAGGAGATAGAGAACATTACAAAAAGCAAAATGGATAATTTTGATTACATTAAATTGAGAAGTTCTTGCACAAACAAAGCCAATGCAACTAAGATTAGAAGGAAGGTAGAAAATTGGGAAAGAATTTTTACAACCAGTCTCTCTGATAAAGGCCTCATTTCTAAAATATATAGAGAATTAAGTCAAATTTATAAGAATACAAGTCATTCCCCAATTGGTAAATGGTCAAATGATATGAACACGCAGTTCTTAGATGAAGAAATTAAAGCCATCTATAGTCATATGAAAAAATGCTCTAAATCACTATTGATTAGAGAAATGCAAATCAAAACAACTCTGAGGTACCACATCATACCTATCAGATTGGCCAACATGACAAAACAGGAAAATGATAAATGTTGGAGAAGATGTGGGAAAATTGGAACACTAATGCATTGTTGGTGGAGTTGTGAAATGATCCAGCCGTTTTGGAGAGCAATTTGGAACTATGCCCAAAGGGCTATAAAAATGTGCATACCTTTTGACCCAGCAGTAGCACTTCTAGGGTTAGATCCCAAAGAGATCATACAAGTGGGAAAAGGACCCACATGTACAAAAATATTCATAGCAGCTCTTTTTGTGGTGGCAAAGAATTGGAAATTGAGAGGATGCCCATCAATTGGGGAATGACTGAGCAAGTTGTGGTATGTGAATGTGATGGAATACTATTGTGCTATAAGAAATGATGAACAGGCTGACTTCGGAAAGACTTGTATGGACTGATGCTGAGTGAAGTGCTCAGAACCAAGAGAACATTGTACACAATAACAGCCACGTTGTGTGATGACCAATATTGATAAACTTAACCCTTCCTGGCAATACAAGGATCCAAGACATCTCCAGAGGCCTTGTGATGAAAAATGCTATCCACATCCAAAGAAAACTATGGAAGTTGAATTGCTATTTTTTTTCTCTTCTGTTGAATTTTGTTTCCTCTTTCTGATGGTTCCTCTTATTGGTTTTAGTTTTTACTTACAACATCACTAATGTGAAAATATGTTTAATATGAATGTAAATGTACAGCCTATATCAGATTGTGCACCATCTTGGGGAGGGTGGTAGGGAGGAAGGGGGAGAAAAATTTTTAAACGCAAAGCATATGGAACTGATTATTGATAAATCAAAATAAATTAATAAAAAAATAAAAATACAATAGAAAACAGTAAAAAAGAAAATCAGGAAGATTTAGACAGAAAAAAAGCGAAGAGGACTTTCTATGTGTAGGAAATAAGATGAGAATAGGCTCAGAAATAGGAATGTATGGAATTTTTTTCTTGGAACATGCTGCGGTCTAGGATTGGTTGAAAGGAAGGGTGGAAGTACAGACTGTTAGGTTAGAATCAGAGCATGCTAGGGCAATGAGTTTGTGTGGAGTCTGAAATTGGACCAGATGACACCTGGAGTTTCTTTCTAGTTCTCTGATTCTAGGAAGCAAATGTAGTATATTTCCTTGATATTGTCTGGGGAAAGGTACTACTGTTGTGAATGAACTCCCAGCTCAATTAAATTGCAAGATCTTTGTTCTTCAAAATAAAACAGCTTTTCTCTTTAGTGGAAAATAAAATTGGCAGAGTTGTTACATTAGCATCTTTTATTTAATTACATGTAATCATAAATTATAGGTCAGAATATTTTTATGATCACATTTTACATTCAATACAAAAATTTAGTTTGTCTTTGGCAGACTAGGGAATAATATGTTGTTTATATCAACTTTGACGTTAAACCTTCTGACAATCACAAGACTGAGAAATCATTTGTTTATGCCCTTTACGTAATTTTGTCATATAATTGAATAATACTCTTCAGCTACTTTTATATCTTATTCAAAGTGTGCCTCCTTTTCTCTTATGTCCCTCTTACCCTTTCACTCTGAACTTTCTATTTTTCCTACTCAGCTCTGCCATTTCTTTACATATAGATACATAAGTATGTAATGTAGTTTATATGTATCTTTATATATTGCCTATCTTTACACACATATGTATACATTTCTTTGCACGTACTGCATGTCTATATAGATATGTGCAAAGAAATATATACACGTATATGTGTGTGTATTTTTCTGGATGATATGTCCTAATTTTCATTTATACGGCTTTTCCATTTACTTATATAGTCTCTGTATAATTTTAGATTTAGCCTTCTAGGTTTCTCCATTCTGTCAGTAAAAGGCCTCATTTATTGATTCATATAAGGGAATGTTCTCATTCCCAGGTTATTCCCTCATAAATAAAAAGAGGGAGAGTGTCAGAAAGCATGCTGCAAACTAGCAATTTGAAGCATCTTTAATGGGGTCTATATATATATCCTGTTTCATCACTACTACCTGACCTAAAAGGATTGTACCCAATTCTAGCTGGTCCCTAGGTTTTTCCTACTTGCTCACAGATAAATGTAAAATAACAGATGTTTGACCAGAGAAGCTTAGCCCTCGTTAGAACCCACACATACACTGAACAGTCTGCCTTGAGAGGAAGGCCATTGGCTCATAACCCTTCTGAGAGACACATGGAACTTACACACAAGCACTTGCAGGAAAAATACGCTCTGAATTGCTGGAAGTTTGCTGAGTAAACAGCTATTACATGGCAAAATAACTCTCCTGACTTCACAACAATAACTGCTCATTTTATCACTGTTCTCTCCAGTAAATATAGCACTAGCTTGTGTGTATTTGTTTTACCTATAAACAATGAGCAAAAGTTGAGCATGGTTGAATTACTACAGAAAATTGTCTATAGGAGGGTCCTTTTCTTGACTCCCATGTTGGATCTCAGTGCTGGAAAGAGCAATGGTTATGGAGGTATGGGGCCTATGGTCAACTGCTACCTTTAACTATGTGATCTTGGACAAAATTGTTAATTTCTCTGGGTCTAAGTTTGATCATCTGTAAAATAAGGGTGTTGGACTATGTGACTTTTGGGTTCCCTTCTGGCTGTATCTCTGTGATCTGATGAGCTCACCTGGGCCCTAACTACAATGAGGGTCTTATAGAGTAGATGGTCTGTTGTTCTCTAATGCCTATCTTCCATCAGTGCTTCTGTGTCTATACTCCCTCCATGCCAATGGAGCAAGTGGGCTGATCTACGGCTCTTAAGAGTGATTAATGTCTTCCATACTGTTTCCGTCCTGCCAGAGTATTCATTGTGGCATCAAGATCTGAGGTCTAAGTTAGCAATTCTTTTAAAAAAGAAAACAAAATAGGCATAGTATATAATGACACTTTCTCATATGCTGTGCTATATAACCATATGTTTCTGTGGTCAGTTCATATGGTGGTCTGCCTTTTATATATCTCTACATGGTTTGGACTTTAACTATTTTGACTACATATTTTCTTTTACACCATCCTGGCAATCAAGACCAGCCAAGGTGATTTTTTTTTCAAAACTTCACCTAGACAGAATTAGAGGTAGGTGGGAAGGTGGATGGGTAGAGGAAGTTAGAATTCCTCGCTCACTCTCCTGGCCTCTAGGCCACAACATCCTTTAAAATTGGTGTCTTCTTAATCATATCATGGGTCCCTGATGCTCTCTTTCAATGTACGTGTTATATTTGTGCCTCAAGGACAAATCTGAAGGGAAACAATTTTACAATCTAATAAAGCTAAAAATAGGTGATTCAAGGAGAAAGAACATTTTGTGATAGGATAACCATCAGATATGAAGGGAAGTCAGCCACCTGATTGGACTTTAGTCCTCTAGGAGGCCCAAACCACATGGGCTATTGGCACTGAGAGGCAGGAGATGTGGACAAGAAGGAGAAGGAGGAGAAGGGGAGGAGGAAGAGAAGAGAAATATGGAAGGGAAGGGAATAAGTATTTATATAGTACCTATAATGAGCCAGACACTGCACTAAGTGCTTTTTTACACATCTATCTCATTTGATTCTTATAACAACTCTGAGAGGTAGATGCTATTATTATTCCCATTTTAAAGTTGAGGAAAGTGAGACCAACAGAGGTTAAGCACCTTTAGTTAATAGGTGTTTGAGGCTAGATTTGAACTCAGGTCTTCTTGACTCCCCTCCCAGATTGATTTTTTGAGTAGGCAAACTAGGCCATCTTTTGCCTCAATTCTTACCTAGCCTTAAATCACTGAATGGGTGTTGCCTTAGACAAACTGAGACCTGGGAAAGACCTTAGCTTAAAAAGGCCAAGGTCTCCCGCTGTATCTGGGACCATCTTCAATCATCCTGACCTGATGTTACTAGTCTTCTTTGAGAATGAAGGACAAACAACAACAACAACAACAGACAATACTGACTCCAGACCCAGGTCCTATTCACTGTGTCACCCAGATGCCTCTAAGAGGGACAAGAAAGAACTAAAAAAGATAGGGAAAAAGAATAGATTAGACAACTGGAGTAGAGGTAGTAGAGGAGAGATTGCAAAGGAAGAAAAGGAGATTGGGATAAAAATTCACACAAAGAAAAATAAACCCTTACCTATGATAGGGAATGGTACAATGCTGCCTCTGAGTTACCCACTACCACCACCATTATTACCACCACTACCACCATAGACTGCCCTAGGTGTGAACTTGGTTGAGGAGTCTAGGGCTTTTCCATTTGCTAGTTTACCCATCTTTGAATGACCCCTTAAGTTCATAAGCTGAAAATATATCTGGCTACAGGTGTAGAGGAAGGGATGTCAAGTTCCCAAGGATATTTTGTGTGACATGTATGTATATTTTAATAGCTCATGACATTATTTATTATGTTCCTGTGATCAACGCCCCCCCATGATACCTTATTCTGCAGAGTGTGAACTTTCTTCTGCAGAATGTAAAAACGACTTACATCCAAAAGAAGCAAGATGAGCAGGAAAAACCCATTAGCAAGTGTCCTAAGAGAGACAGAAGCGCCACATTCAGCCTCCTAGATGTTCCTTGGAACCTGTGCTTCAAGACATCCAATTTTGATCTCATTGCTTTGAAAATCATCTCCTTTCTATGAATTCCCTTCCTTCCATTTCCCATCCAGTAGGAAATCTTGGACCCTTCTAGGCATTTATTAGCCAGTCATTCAACAAAGTTAATGAGTATCTACTAAGTGCTGTGTACTGTGGTAGTGGCTGTGATAGTAAAATAGAAATGAAACTGTTCCTTCCCTCAAGGAGCTTGTATTCTATGGGGGAGATGATACACATATACACATATGTGTATATATACACCCATATATACATACATGAGTACGTATACATATATATACACATATGTGTATATATATGTGTGTGTGTGTATATATATATGTTGTTATTTGATAATTCCCAACTTTTCACGACCTCATGGACCATGCTATATTCATGGGGTTTACTTGGCAAAGGTTCTGCAGTGGTTTGCCATTTCCTTCTCTAGTGTATTAAGGTAAACAAAGGTTGAGTGACTTGCCTAGGGTCACATAGCTAGTAAGTGTCTGAAGCCATATTTAAACTCAGGTCTTCCTGACTCCCGACCCAGCGCTCTATCCACTGAGCTACCTAGCTGCCTATGAATATGTATATATGTAAGGATGTATGTGTGGGTATATATGTAAGTATGTATGGGTATATATATGGGGATTGAGGGAGTGGGGAATAGAAGTGAACGTGGATTTGAGTATACCCCTTGGAACACCTTATTTCATGCTTTATTCCAATCTAATACTGCCCCCCAACCTCTATCAATCATATTTACAAAATTGATACACAAAGTGATTGGGGGAGGGCATCAGATAAAAGTCTTTTGTTTTCTTCTGAAGTGCTGATAACTTGGATTTCCTGGGGGTGATTTATTAAGATAATTGTTATGCCTGCAATAGAATTAGAGGTACCTGTTTTGCATATTTTTTCACTGATTAATTAGAGTATACTGGCTGGTTAACTACATTGTTTTTCACAGGAGTAAAATATATCTGCTGGTAAAATAAAGACTTGAAATTTGTCATTGTTTTTACCATTTGGAGTTCTTACTGTGCATTTAAGTGTTAACATAAATCTTCCTTTAATAAAGAAGTGAACAAGTCACATACACACATATACTCAGACACCAATAATTAAATAAACTGTTTATATAGAACTTTAAGGCTTGCAAATTGTTTACATGTATTATTTCATATGAGCCTCACAACCACCTTGTGAGAGGTGTTTCCACTTTACAGAAAAGGAAACTGAGGCTCAGAGAGATTAAGTGATTTGCTCATACTGATCTAGCTGGTACATGTAGGAGGCAGGATAGAACCCAGCTCTCTTCTGAGCTTAAGTCTGGTATGATTCCCACTTTCCCTTGTTACTTCTAGATGTAGTGAGTAAATCTGTTCAATTGGTTGCTGGATCTAATCACAAGACCTGGGTACACATGTTGATTCTTTTGCTTTATTAATTTTGTGACTTTGGGCAAATCACTTTGCCTCTCTCTGCCTCTCCTTCCTTATTTAGGACTAGAATGATGAGATGTTATTCTAGAGCATACATTTCCAAAGTAGGTGATACTGCTCCCTGGGGCCACTGGAACAATCCAGGGAGGCAGTAGTAACCTCCGGTGCCATTGGGAGGCATTGAATAAAAATAAGGGGACAGTGGAAGCATAAGGAAAGAAAAGATAAGAAAATTTTGAAAAACCATTTGTATGTTTTATCTGTTGTGTAACAGGGTTAAAGTTGTAGTGGTTACATTATTTTCCAAATAAACACACAAAATGCAAGTTATAAACCAATCAGTGGTCAAGTCTGCCGACAGGTCTTAACAAGCAAGTGTTGGCCGGTGAGTGTGTTATGTATTGTCAAGAAGTCCAGCATCCATTGACAAGAATAAGTGCATATAATGACTTGTTTACAATATGATACTAGATGGTTACATGACACAATATTGTGTCATCAAAATTTCAATGCAGGAAAAACCATAGGCTTACAATAAATTATTAAATTTAAGACATGTAATTTTCTAAAAAATATTTTCTATTTTTTAAATGATGCAAATTTAAAAAAAACATTAAAGGGTTAAAGAAAGTAGATTTGCAGAGTGGTGCTAAGTAATTTTTTTTAAAAAGGGAGTGGTAGGTCAAATGAGTTTGGGAGCTTCTGTTCTAGATCGTCAAGAGGCAGCTACGTGGTACAGTGGATGGAGCTATGTATGCACCTTGAGTCAGGAAGACCTTCATCCTTATCCAGCTTAAAATTTTTACTAGCTCTGGGACTCTAGGCTCTATCTGATCTGACTCACTTTCCTGAACTATCAAATGGGGATCATAGTGACGCCTATTTTGTAGGGTTGTGAGGATCAGATGAAATAATAATTATAAAGCACTTGGTGCAATACCTGTTATATGGTAGGTCCTTAATAAATGCTTGTTTCCTTTCTTTCTTCCTGGTTCAACTTTAAGTGTATAAACTGTGAAACTATATAATGACCCTAGGAATCTCCATCTTCCAACATAACAGTATGTTGTTTTTGCTCATTGTAGGTCAGATGGACTAACTGGCTCTCATTCGGAAGGAACCTAATGGATCAGTTACCCTGCTGTATGCCCTGAACATTGTTTGGGTCTGGAAACTGTTCTAAAAACGATTAAAACAGGACAAAAATGTGACAGTGACATGGGACTCCAAGAAGCCTGAGAAGCAGCTTCTAATTAATTGCTTTGCAATTGGAAAGAAGCACTTTTAGATTTCCCTGGGCCACCAAGAAAGGCACTTCCCCACTGAAGGGTTAAAATGAGTGCCCCATTGGTTCCCAACAAGTCATGTTATACTCAGGTGCAAGACAACAGAAATGGAGTGAAAAATAATAATGAAAGCATCCCAAGCCTGGGAGATACAAATGCCAACCAAGTCACATCAGAGGTAAATCCCTCTGTTGGTGAGACCAAGAGATGTGGTCTTGTAGAAGAAATTGGAAATGGAAACGTAGGTGGGTCAGAGACTATCACCCAGCTTCACAAGGAGTTTCACCAACTTCATGGATATGGTAAAGAAGCCCAGAGTGGCCACATCAGTCTGAAGGAGTTTAAGCTTGCTTCTACTACTCTAAGGAGGGATCTGGGTGAAGAATACGTGGCAGAAGAAGCTGTAGATATCATGTCGATTCCTCAGCTGATCCAGGGACCAGAGCTATCCAGTCTGAAAAGTGTTGTGCATGGGACCCACCCAGAGGTTCTTGCTATAAGTGAAGCTGACATTATTCAGCATGTGTCTAGGGAGAAACTGGCCAAAACCCAGGGTAGCAAAGAACTGAAAAGGCATTCTTTGGAAAGAGCAAGCAGCTTTCCTGCTAAAATGGAAGCATTCACAAAAGAGCATGCCAGTAGCCTGGCTCATAAACACTTCCAGCCTGCTTTGCTTGATTCCATTGAAACATCATCACATCACGTTGCTGGTGGTACAGAGATATCAGAGACAACATCAGCGGATCACCTTCTAAGGGCAGTGTTTCATCCACATGACAATACCTCAGAGGAAAAGATTGTGTTTTATCCTAAACCATCTACCTCAGAAACCAAGGACACTGTTCTCCCAGAGACCCACACGGATGGGAGAAATTCTCCGGATATCAGCATGAAAAGCACACCCCATCCTGCTCACAGAGATTCTCCTCTCATTTTCACTGCAGCACTTGAGGGGATCTTGAACAAGCCAGAAGCACAAGTAGGTCAGGAAGAGGAGGGGCCCAAATTGGAGGTGAAAAATGTACCGACCCTGCAGCCTGAGATTGTTTGGGAGCAAAAAATGCTCCAAGTTGAAAGCCTAGACTTGCCTAAGGTAGAAAGCGTGGTGACACTGGGGAAGAAAGGTTGGATTGAGGAAAAAGAGGGAGGAAGAAACCCTCTCCTTCAAGGCCCAGATGCTGTTCTAAGTCAAGTAACAACTTATGCAAATGACGGTCAAGTCCTTTCAGAGTTGGGGAGAGGAAGTAGGAGTGATGAGAAGATAAATACTCTGTGTGATGAAGGGTCAGTAGCTACTGCCCAGAAGCTGGGGTCCATTCTCCCTGTTGCCTTAGGGACTGACAGTGATCAGCTCGGTGGTGAAGGTATACTAGACACAGCTAAGTGCTTGGGTGAAGCTGTCCTGGGTAGCATTCCCATAGTTGATGGTCACACAGCATTTTCTCCTGATGGTCTAACTGAGAGCAAACCTGAGAATAAAGGCATGGGAGTTGGAGGAACCCTCCCAGTTTTAGCTCTGGACCCTTTGGGTCAATCAAATGGTGAAAGTGTGTCTTTTGAACATCCCATTCATCAGGACAGTGGTTTAGAAGCAATGAAGGTTCATCAGGCTGCTGCCACTCCTGAAAATAAACCCCTTCCTGATGAAGCGGTCAGTGAGGTCGAGACAGTTACAGGAAGAACAGTTGGCCCTCTTAGTGTCCCTAGACCATTCCAGGCAGTGACAGCTGTGGATGTGAACCACCAGCCCACACCATCCAACAGCAATCTGAAGGACCTTTGCCCATTTCAGAACGACACGGTATCATCTTCTACCATCCTACCTCCCGTCGACAGTGCACAGTTACTGAATATGTCTTCTAAAGTGCCTAATAAGACTGCTTGCAACAGTGGGATTCCCAAGCCAATCCTGGTGCATTCCAAGGACTCTCTTCCCAACCAGGGAGAGACTGAGAGTGACTTTGTTGAGAGACCTGAAGAAAAGTTGGAAACAGAGCCCATTATCATACCTAAACCCAAACATGTGAGACCCAAAATCATCACTTATATCAGGAGGAATCCTCAGGCCCTTGGCCAGGTGGATACTTCGTTGGTTCCAATGGGGCTTCCTTATGCCACTCCATCATGTGGCATGCCCCTGCCAAAAGATCAGAAGACATCAAGTGGTGACCTCAAACCAGCCACTAACCTCTATGAAAAATTCAAACCAGACTTGCAGAAACCACGAATCTTTAGTTCTGGATTGATGGTATCCGGAATTAGGCCTCCAGGACATCATTTTAGTCAAATGAGTGAGAAGTTTTTGCAGGAGGTAAGAGAATGAAGTTTCAGTTTGATGTGTGTGATATGTGTTTTACCTCTTTAAGAAAATTTGCAGTGATGTCTGGCAATTAGGTGCTTTCCTCTAGGAAGTACCTGATGTTAAGGGATGCAATTGATACTTCTAACTGGAGAAGAGAGGTGACTTGACATTTTGGACTGTATCATCATAATCCAATGGGTTCAAAGTGGAGCATAATCCATTTATATACAGCTTTATTGTATAAGTAAATAAGCAAGAGAAGAGGGGAATATAGCATAATTACCCTCCTTAAATTGTTCAGATCTCCATTTGAACAGGTTTCTTTTGAGAAATCTCTCTCTCAACCTTTTTCTTTTGTCTCTGTCTCTCTCTCACACACACACACTCACACACTCTCACACATGCACACTCACACACACATACACTCTCATACATACTCATACACACATACATTCTCTCTCACACACACACTCACACACACTCTCTCTCTCACACACACACACTCTCACACATACACACATATACTCACAGAGTTGACAGTGTATGCGGATTGAGTTTTTGAAGAGGAGAATTCTCCCCATTTTTGTCATTTTTTTGAGAATAAACACTCATGTCACAATAATCCAATGAAAGGAACCTTGTCTAGGGACAAGACCTAGTTATCACTGATATCTCTGATTCCCTTCCAGATTGTTTTCCTTTCCTTGTTTTATTTCCACATTGCTTTATACTTGCTAGTTCAGGGGTGGAGAACCTATGGCCTTGAGGCCACATGTGGCGTCCTAGGTCCTTGGACTCAGTCAAAAGGCCGCACCCAAGTTTTACAGAACAAATCCTTGGATTTGTTCTGTGAAGTTTGAATTCACTTAACGGGCCGCACTTGAGGACCTAGAGGACCACATGTGGCCTCAAGGCCGCAGGTTCCCCACCCCTGTGCTAGTCACTTAATAAATGTCTGATGAATTAAGCTGAATTCTCCTTTTCACTCTCTGTATCCCCCTTGCACCATTTAAGAACAATCTGTGTTATGACTGGATATTTTCCCCAGACGTTTATTCTCTTCTGCCTTTTGAAATCATGCCCAAAACTTGGAAGAGTAGACTCATTTGCACTTCAGTCATTCAGCTGGGCAGGCTCTCACCGAGGCTGATTGGAATGATGGATTTTTCACTTCCTTCTGACTGGCATGCTGTCTGCTTACCATGAGTCCTATTTCCACACTGATGGAAATGCCAGAGATCCTTGAACTATGCCTTGTACAGAGCGTATGCTTAAAATAACTGTGTGTTCAATTGCGTCAGACCTCTTCAGTTGTTTCCCTTAGGCTACAGGATAGAGACAAGGAGCCCTAGGGTAGCCACTGGGCAGGAGCCATGTCTACGATGAGTTCCTTTACCATGTGAGGATATGGTTTAGCTGGTAAATAACCAATGGAATGCAGGACTGCGGTTACTTAATCATGGATCAAGAAAAAATGGCATGGGCGGTGCATTGTTTCAGAAAGGTTAGAATGATTACCCCTGCTCCTTTTTATAAAGACCATCTCAGGGCAGAGATCTTAAATAATTTTCCAAGTATAATTCTGAAGACTGATGGCTTCAGTTTGCCTCTGGTAAGACAACAAATTCCTGAATAACAGGAACAGAAGTAAGCTTCAAATGCAGAAGTCATGCATTTTTAATAAAATAACTGAGACTACCAAAAAAAAAAAAAAACAACCCAACACCTTCAAACTGCTTGCTTTCCTATCCTTATTGATAAGGACCCCCATGTATCACAGCAGGGTCATGAACACAGAGAGATTAGCACAGCATCTTTCCTAGTAGAGGGGATATTAGGGATGCTACCCCCTGTCCATTCCTCTGGGCTATTTCTGAGTGGGTGGTCCTGTACTTGCATGGAGGTAAACCTGGACAGAGGGGCCTGGTGATAGGAATGCCCAAGGGGTAAGGTAGAGAGACAATAGCCTAAGCTTTGTGTGGAGCGGTCTCCCTGTGTTAATTCAATCAGATTTTAATTTTTATATTGCTTAGTTTTAGGATTTTAAAGAAATCATTAAAGTACCTTTTATTCCTTTTCAAAGTTTTATCTAATAACTTCCCCATAAGAATATATCCCCACCATTGGAGAAGCATTTTGTGTTGATCTCTGTGTATTTATCACCACTCTCTGCTACCTCAAGTGCTCTGTCAACAGAGACGAAAGCAAGTGGTTTGAAGCTTTTTGCAGATTGGCCTGTTCTATTAAAAATGCATGTTTTTTACGTTTGAAGTTCATTTCTGTTCCTGTTACTGAGAGATTTGTTATTCAACTGGAGGCAGATTCTCTAAGAAAATGACAGGCATGGTAGATAACGACCTCCTCAGGGTCATAGTGGTCAGAGCCAGTTTCACCTGGGAGCAACATCAGTTTCCAAAGAACTGAGAAAGTGCAGGGAAGGTCAAAACACAGCAGAAGTGGTTAAATGGACCTGGGGAAGTGGAGGTTAGCAAAGATGATTAGTTTGGCATTAATAATTGCCTGAATAGGAACACCTGTTTAAAAGTGGCAAGTTGTCATTGACCAAGAGATCAATGTGTCAGCAACCAAAATTTTAAAAATTAGTTCTATGAACATACTTGAAAAAAAGGAAAAAAATAAGGAGAAAACAAAACTAGATTCAGAGACCTGTCCCCCCTTCCCCCCCAAAAAAAGATCAGAAATCAAAAAGAGAGTATTCTTTCATAGGAATATAATTTGACACTCTGAATTCATATATCTACTGTAGCAATCATGCCTATTTTACAATGTAATTCTGTTAATAAAAGCTTTGAAGATCTAATCTCTCACTTCAATAAAGGCAGTTTTAAGGAGAATTTTGTATCTTTTTCAGTATTAAAAGAGTGTCAAATTGGGATGGTATCTTGAACAGTTAGGATCAAAGATTTTATAGCCTCTATTAAGATGTATTGTTTGAATGCTTATAATTGCTAAATAGAGAGTGGTTTGACATGTTAAATGCATTTTAAGTTATAGCAGAGTTAATTAACCAATATTTTTGCATGTGTAGCCCCAGGCACTATTTTTGATTAAATTTTAAAGGAGATTGAATCATGATTTTCACCTCATCTTTTTTCATTTTTAATATAAGTGAGATATAGTAAATATTAATAGGCCTTACCAGTGCAGTCAGGTTTTCCATTTAAAACGACTTTTCATAAGTAGGACTCTAATCTAGACCATTAACTGCAGGGAAAAATACTTATCTTAAATTTTGGGGAGAAAGAGAAGCTTTGATCTGACTTTCCTGGGAATAATTACATTAATCATAGGAGAAAGCAATAAGAGGAAATATCTGCTATCTAGAACATGATGGGCTAATTTGGGTTCCTTCAACTTTTAGTCATTTAAATGCAGCAAGGCTATCTTCTGTTTGCAGCTTTGAAAAATTAGCCCACTTTTCCTGGGTAACAGTATTTTCTGGTGCTGACTTAGTTCTTTGCCTACTGATGGACTGGTGTTCTTCACACAGACTGGTAGTGTCTGTCTCCTTATTTTCAAGGCTTCATTGCCACTGACATCTCTTCAGTAACAGAGTAAGTTTTCATAATATTTAGATTTTTTTTGACAGTTTTCCTCTTTGTATTAACCATTTGGATATGCACTCCCATGCTATCACATGAGCTCATGCAAAAGACCCTGAAGGTAGAAACTTGCACGATTACTGTTATATCTTCTTAAAATGATCGATATTACTCAGTCACATTATTCCAGAAAAGACCATATAGAACATTTTATAAATCAGGGATCTGTAAAACTTACCACACAGCTAATTGGTAGTAGTGCTAGAACTTGACTCCTTTGCCCATCATGCCCCACCATCTTGTATTTATTCTTCTAACTGTTTCTTTCTCTGAAGGTTGCAGACAGACCTGGGAAAGAAGAATTTTGTTCACCCCCATATACCCACTATGAAGTACCTCCAACTTTCTACCGATCTGCCATGCTTCTTAAACCCCAGCTGGGGTTGGGTGCGATGTCCCGCCTGCCCTCCGCCAAGAGCAGGATTCTGATTGCAAGTCAGAGGTCTTCGGGTACTTCTCTTCATCCGCCAGGACCGATTGCAAATGCTACCAATCTCTATCATTCTGATCCTTCAGGTCAGTATTTAAATAATTGCTCTCTGATGTTTTTTAATGAGAACACATAAAATAGAAGTAACTGAGATTATTAATAGCTACTGACACTTTAAGAGAAGCTTTTTTTTCATCATTCAGAGTTGTGTCCTCTATGGGATCTATAACTACCTCAGACTAATCAATTTCTTCCCATTTGTAAGGTATTGACTTAGTGTTCTATCTGTAGTCTTATTATGTCACCCCAATAAATAGTTTTAAAAATACTAATTTTCTTGGGCAAGAGTTAAGTGGTATTTGCTTTTTCTTTGGTCCACCCCCCAGGGGTGGAGAACCTGTGGCCTTGAGGCCACATGTGACCCTGTAGGTCCTCAAGTGTCACCCTTTGACTGAATTCAAACTTCATAGTTCTGTCAAAGGGCTGCACTTGAGGGCCTGAAGGGTCACATATGGCTTTGCAACCGAAGGTTCCCCACCCCTGGTCTGGACCCAAGAGGTAATCAGTGTGGGCTTCTCCCAGTATGGAAGCTTCAAGCCACCATGGATGCAGTTTGCTAACTCATCTGTAACTTAGGGTCTTGGAGAGTTGCCCTGGGACATTAACTCTTGACAGGTTAAGCAATGCGTGTTTCATCATTCTTTTATGTGTTTTCCTTTGCTGCACTGTACTCAAGTACTATACAATGCTAGCTATTATTTATTATCTACTAGGTCATGTGATCATAGATATAAAGTTAGGAGGGACCTAACCCATCCTCTTCATTTTACAGATGAAGAAACTGACTCCCAGAGTAGTTAAGTGACTTGCCCAGTTTCCCATAGGTAGTAAGAGACAGAGCTGAGATTCAAATTCAGGTCTGTTGATTCCAAAGCCAGGGTCTTTCCACCTTGCCTGAATTTATTATCCGATGTTATCTGACATTATCTGGCATTATATGCAATTAAAGGCCCTAGCATAAATAAGTAAGGTTTATTCAAACTTGGATTTTAGAAATGTGGCATCTTCCCCCAACCCTGCTCCATCCCCACTTTATATGACCCTCCTGAATGCTATATCCATGTTCATGGCTCTTTGGGGTTCTCTTCATTTATTCACACCCACAGCTCTTGAGGCCCCATTCCATAAATCTTCTAGACAAAGCCAACAGACACATAAATGCAAAACAGAAAGCATTTAATAAAATGTAACAAAGTAGTAGCAAAGATCTTAAATCATGTAATAAGTCTTTTTTTCCCCAGCGCATTTGCCCATGACTATCTATCACCTCCTTTGACTCCAAGGGAGGCTGTGAATCCTTTATCCATTCATTTACTTGGCATCTTCAACCCTGTAGGAGAGGGATACAGGCAGTTTAAGCCTACACACAATGATACGCGGCAGCTAGGTAGTGTAGTAGATAGAGTGCCACTCCTGGAGTCAGGAGGACCTGAGTTCAAATCCGGCCACAGACATTTACTAGCTTTATGACCCTGGGCAAGTCACTTAACCCTAATTGTCTCAGTTCCTTATCCATAAAATGAGCTGGAGAAGGAAATGGCAAACCGCTGCAGTATCTTTGCCAAGAAAATCCCAGATTGAGTTACAAAGAGTTGGACATGACTGAAAAACAACTGAACAACTAATTAATACTACAGCTTGAAATCTGAACCACACTGCCTAGTAAGCTCCCCTTCCAGCCTTGGCTTGAGAGGGCAGAGAGCAGTGCTCACCGTTTCCATGTGTACAAAAGCCCCTGGCTTCTCCCTTGCCCTGCCCCTCTGGTCATGCCCTCTCCCCCAAGCTCCATTTGTTCTACCTCTCTCTAGCCTCCTGGAGGACCACTCCTTTTTGGGTGGCTAATTATTTTGCTCTTTGTGCAAGACTCATTCATGTGTACTTTTTTTTTAAACTTCTCCATCTGCAAGTACTTATTATCCAGGATCTTCTTTGTAGACACCACACACAGGCTTCTGGGAGATGCATTTCAGAGACTTTCTCCCAGTGAGTGAAGCTTTGGACCTAAAAGCATTGTGGGAATATTTGATATACTTTATAAATGCCTTTGACTGAGGCAGATATTCTAAAACAGGTGTCAACACAATTCATTTCCCAAAGTTAATTAAACCAGTCAGGCTTCATTTAAAAAAAACAAACATTTTAGACAGATGAATAGCTGTCCTGCTCTTAAAGACCCTCAAGGAAAAGGATTGCATGGCTCTCTCTTTGATACCTAGTCTAAGGCTTCATTCTTAAGCCTTCTCCCTTAAATTCTCCCTTAAATTCATTTTAAAATAATTATTTATTTGCAATAGATAAAATCTAGATACTGTCTTTGACGATTAGCTGCCTAGTTGATGTCCTTGCAAATGCCAAAAAAAATTCAAATTCCCAACACCTTTTTACCTAGAGTCCTCTTTTTCAATCCTTTACCTTTTATCACTCTCCTCTGAACCTTCAGTTCTTGGAAATCTCTAAAGATAATCAGGATTTTAAAGTTAAATTTTCTCCTAATTTGCCTCATACAAAAGAAAAAAAAGAATTATTTTAAAAACATAATAACAATAATGATTTTGTTGATGATAACAATAACTAGCATTTGTGGAGAAACTCAAGGCTTGCAAAGTGCTTTGCAAAGATCTCATAACCACTTCATAGCAAATATCCTCCTAACAGTCCTGGAGTGTAGATACTGTTATTAGCCACATTTTACAGATGAGAAATCAGGCAAATAATTCCTGACTTGAGGTCCAGTGCTTTATCCATCTAGCTTCCTCATAGATGAAGGGGGAAGTGTCAGAGAATTTGGTATGTTTATTCTCCCATAGTCCATCGATGGGGAGAGAAGAGTGCTGCTTCACAATGCTTAGTGATCTAAGACAGGGGTGGGAAACCTGTGGCCTCAAGGCCACAAGTGGCCCCCTAGGTCCTCAAGTGTGGCTCTTCAGTTTGGATTCAGTCAAAGGGCCACACTTGAGGACCTAGATGGCCACCTATGGCCTTGAGGCCACAGGTTCCCCACCCCTGGTCTGAGAAATACAGAATTGCTAGATTTGAAGAATGTTCTTTGGTTGAATTTTTATGAGCTTAGGTAGTAAAAAAAATGGGTTATGTTTTGCAGTCTGATATGCTTGCCAAATATCCTGGAATTCGATTCATAAACTTGTACACATCCCAATTAATTAAGCAAGCAAGCAACTGGGAAATTGTGAAACTCCCATGAAATGTCGATAGAATCAGAGCCTTTAAAACTACTGCATTTCTTCATACTTCAATATTTCAGGGATCTGTGCATTTACCACTTTTATATATTTTTCATTACTTACTGGAGAAGGAAATGGCAAACCACTCCAGTATCTTTGCCAAGAAAACCCCAGATGGAGTCACGAAGAGTTGGACATGACTGAAACAATTGAACAACAACAAGAATGCCTTCCATTGATGCAGATCACACACTCTTTCTAGTTTGTTAGACAGTCTTTGGAAAAGATTATAGCCAAAAATTTATCATTCCATGGCTACTTTGCTGATGAACCTATCTGATGAACATCGGTGAGTCTTTAGATAACAACCATGCAGCCATTGGGTAAAATCAGTGACAGACTTAGAGGTAGAAAGGACCTTCGAGGTCATTTAAATACAACTCATTCCTTTTATCTCTGCAGAAACTGAAGCCAAAAGTTAAGTGACTTGTCCAAGGTCACACAGATAGTAAGTGTCAGAGATGAGATATGGATCTAGGTCCTCTAACAAGAAATCCAGCACTTATAGCTTAGAAAGCCAGCACTCCGCTGGCAAAGCCTTCAAGAACCCAGTGTCATCTCCATGATTTGATGGAGGCATCAACAAATTTAAAATTTTTATTTCATTTATTATGCCATCAGTTGTTTATTTCTATCATTCATTCATTCATTGTGTATTATTAGGCAGCAAGGTGGTCCAATGGATAGAGCACTCAACTTGGAGTCAGGAGGACCTAAATTCAAATCCTCAGATTCTTCCTAGCTGTGTAACTCTGGGCAAGTCACTTAACTTCTGACTGCCTCAGTTTGCTTATCTATAAAATGAGGGGATATTAATGGCACTTACCTCCCAGAGTAGTTGTGAGGATCAAATGAGGTGATATTTGTAAAGTACTTTATAAATATAAAGTGTTATATAATTGCCTATTATTATTAACTCTTATTATTTATTTGTTAATTTAACAAACATTTGGTGAGCAAAACATACAGTGCTAGTTGCTATGTGGAATATGAAGACACATCATTCATACCTACAAAGAATATTGCCTACAATATTGGCTAGGAGATAAGGCAGGTATGTAAACATCTACAGTGCAAGTCAATATATGAGAAGTGTCATATGAGAATTTAAAATAAAATTGCAAAGTGGGGAGGGTTGCTCCCAGTATGTAATGGTCATGGAGAAGGCGGCTTTTTAGCTGGCCTTGAACGAAGGTTGATTTTCTATAAGTTAAGACATAAATTTATGTGATTGCACGTATATAAACTATAGCAGACTTCTTCCCATCTCAAGGAGGGAGGAGGGGAAGGAAGGAAGGAGTGAAGGGATAGAATTTAGAACTCAAAACTCAAAAAAAGTTTAAAAATTGTTTTAACATGTAATTGGGGAAAAATAAAATATTATATATGAAATGTGAGAAAGGAGATAAGATAGAGTGGCCAAGTCAGTCTTAGAAACCCTTAACCTATAATATCTTATTTTTTAATCAACATAAAGTTGATTTATATATGAAAAGTTAAATGTTCTTTGTCTTGTTGTTTTAGATTTTATAAAAAGCTGAAATAATCAGTTGCTTTAAAAAGGTTCTGTAAGAGATATCTGGAAACAAAACTTGGTAACTGCTACATTACATGAAACAAATAAAAGAAAAATTATTTCACAGCTTGGGACAGAAGAGTAAGTTTGAAATACGTTTTCAAACTTGATTAAAGTACTGAAATAAGCATGTCTCCATTTTTTGTTTGGAAGAGCCCTTAGGAAGTTTGGGAACCAATAAATCAAACTTTTAAACTACAAAAAAAACCCCAAAAAACAAAACAAAAAGAGAAGGGGAGCAAACACTCCAGAAGGACAGAATCATATGAACAAACCAAGGATTGGGTATTCAGACATTTGTTAAGTTATCCTGAATGGCAAGAATTGAGGATTTGTGCTGTAGAGGAGTAGATGAAAAGGTGGTTTGGGGCCTGATTGTGGAGGACCTCTAATGCTAGACGAAGGAATTCGGACTTTATCTAGTAGGCTATAGGAAATTATTGAAGGCTTTTGAGGAAGGGAGTAAAGCTCGACCTTAATCATATCATGGACTCCTTTGGTGGTCTGTGAGCCTTATGGATCTGTTCCCAGAATCGTGTTTTTAAATAAATGAAGGAAATGCTAAAATTTCAGTTGGAAGTTAGTGTAAATAAAGATGTAATTTTTTTCCCTATCCAGGTTTATGGACTCCTGAAATCTATGGTCCAGGGACCCCAAGTACAGAACCTCTGTTTTCAAGGAACATTTTAAAAATCTCTTAGGCAGTAGCTTAGAGCAGCTTCTGTTTGCATTGAGGTTTTGGAACGATTCTGTTATTTATAGCTGAAAGACGACTGTAACGGTAAGGAAAAGAAAAGGCAGGAAAGTCTTTAAAAAGCAGTCTGACATAGTACCTAGCACACTGCCTTGTACTCACACACTCAGATGCTCAGTACCAGAGTACAGATGTACCACAGGTGCTCAGTAAAGATTTGTTGAATGAACAAATGAATGAATGATATTAAGAAATAATTGGAGGAGGGGGGAATTTGGACATCCAGTAGAGCATTAACTGGGACCAGAAGATATTGAAGTACAAAAGCAACCATAACAGGATTAAATGTCAGAAGTCTAATTAGCAAAATGAGGAGAGAAGGAAAGGAAGAGATGAGAAAGGGCTGGAAATTCGATTTCTACTTAGGATTATGTCATGGGCAGCAGATGATAGCTGCTTCTATTTGCCTTATGGGTTGACCAGAGTATAATAATATGGGTCAGAGGTACCTGAGGAAGCTAACATCAATTCAAATAAATTCAATGAGTTTTTGCCAATTGGGTACTACATACCAGGCACTATGCTAGGCTCTGGGGGCTACAAAGACAAAATGGTCCCTGTTCTCAAGGAGCTTATGTTCCTATGTTGTAGGGTAACAACATAGACCAATTAAAACATAAAATATATACCAAGTAGTTGAGAGGAAGCATGGAGGCAGGGATAGCTCTAAGAACTGAGGGGATGGTATTTTAGTTTTAATCTCAAGATTTCAAGAGGCAAAAGTAAAGAAGAGCATTCTGGCCTATGCAAAAGCATGTCCTATCAGGAGGAAAAATAACAGAACTTCATAAATAAAGCCTCATTAGGGAACCCAAAACAACTTAGCTCCCATTAACTAAGTCACCAGGAAATAGGCATGGAATTTTGCTTTAGCAGTTAGCCACTGAAGTTAGCCATCAACTAGCCACCAGCAAGCACCACTGAGGATCAGAATTGAAAAATCTCACTTCCAGAAAATATGGAAGGGAAGGAGAACTGCCATGAACAGTAGAAAATACGTAGTACATTATGTTTGTGTTTCTGCCAGTAGCAAATAATAGCTATGAATGCACTAATAGAAGAATGTTTAAGAGATGGAGGAATGTTTCTCTGCTCTCCTTTTGATTATTAGAAAGAATGAACTACTTCTTGAAAGAATGGAAAAAATTACTTCAAAGGGAAAATACAAGGGGGAGCAGAAAAATCTGAAGGGAATGGGGAATTCTATGCTGTCATTAGTCTGGGGGAAGAAAAATATGTTAGAGTAGGAAGGAAAGAAACACTAATGAACATTTGGAGTTATGGAATGAATATTAAATGAGTAATGAATGAAAAGGCATTTATTAAACACTTACTATGTGTCAAGTATTGTACTAAGTACTGGGATTACAAATATAAAAATGAAAGATAGTCTCTACTTTCAAGGAAAATACCTTCTAGCGAGGGAAACAATAAGACATAGGGAAGTGGTGTCCAAGAAGAGATATTTTCATTTGGAAAGTTGCAGAAATGGTGAATAGAGGCATAGGGAAGATGATTAATATAATCTTTCCAGTAGCAATGGGAATATTTATTTGATTATGGTTACAGAATTGGAAAGCAGGGATTAGTGAGGGGCATATGTGCAATAGCATGGCTTCCAAGAAGATAACTGGGGATGAAGTGAAGGGTTGGAGGGTTGGAGCCTGTCTAGATAGTAGTGCCTTCCCCCATGAGGCACTAATTAACCAGAACAGTGAGGCCTTAATACAGAAGTTCTGCAGGCTGAAAGGGGTAACTCCTCTAAGGCATGGTCTCTAGTCTGGGTACCAAGGTGTCTGACAGGAAGTTGACTTGGAAATTTATAAGAAGTATGAGATACTTCCCATAAAGTGGAGAACCAGATTCCCTAAAAAGGATGCAACCTATGCTCTGAGGAATGAGGTGAATGTACCTGCTGGAGAAAGGTGTTTGCATAGAAATTCACCATACACAAAAAATTAATTTAATTTTATTAATTTATCAAGATATTATTTATATTAATATAAATATATTAATATGAAGATAATTTAATTTTAAAAAATTAATAAGTGATAATGATAATAAAACAAAAAATAAGGAAACATGAGTTGCCGCTAACTTAAACCCTCAGAAAGTTTTTGGGGAAAAGATTGAGTTCATTTTGTTTCATGCTGGCTTAAGGTTCCATTTTGATATCTAAGTGAGAAATGTGGGTCTGAAACTCAGGAGGGAGGTTAGACCTGGAGTTACATACTTGGGTTTCATCCACACAGAAGTGAAGTCATGTGATGATCACTAAAGGAAAAAGACAAGAGAAGAGGAAAGAGGATGGAGTTTTGGGGAATGATTATGTAATTGGACAAAAGAAGCATGAGAAACCCACAAAGGAGGAAAAAGGAGCAGAGAGGCAGAAAGAGAACCCAGAGAGTAAAGTATTACAGGAACCAAGAAAGGAAAGTGTTCAAAAGTTGCAAATAAAAAAAAAAGCAAAAAAAAGTTGCAAGTAGTCAAGAATGATGACTACTGCAGAGGAAAGGAAGGAAGGAGGAAGATAGGTATTCCCTCCATTTTACAGACAGGAAAACTGAGTCTCCAAAGTTAAATGAGTTTCCTGAGATCGTATCAAAAGTTCTTGTCAGAACTAGATGAAAAACAAGGTCTCATGATGCTCTGCACTGTTCCTTAAGCCACATTGCTAGATAATTAATAAGAATGTTATTTAATTTAATAATCTTGTGATTTAATTAGGGAATATATTATTTATTTAGTGTATCGGACCTGGAGACAGGAAGACCTGAGTTTGAATCCTGCCTCAGATACTTACTAGCTCATTATTCCCGGACAAACCTTTAACCTCTCTCAGTCTCAGTTTCCTCATCTGTAAAATTGGGGTAATTGTATCTATGTCCCAGGTTTGTTTTGAGGGTAAAATGAGATATTCGTAAAGCACTTTGTAAACATTAAAGCTTAGTATCAATGCTAGCTATTACTATTGTTCTTATTTTTTTAAATACTTATATTGTAAGCTACTAGAGAAAAGAATTTTGTTCTCTTTGAGCCTTGCAAATATATAATTAGCTTCCATATTAAGTTTTTAGGGTTTATGGTGATTAGTCTAAGAAAAGAGAAAAAAAATTTTGAATGCATTTTGTAGAATCTTAGAAGCTATAATTTCAAGTACTTTTTTATTAACTTATAACTGTAGAGAGATGATGATAAGCTTCAGCTAAGAAATATAATACATGAATGAGAAATATGCATGGGAGAGTCTCATTTTTGGCGGGGTTGGTAGGAAAGAGGAAGATGATCCTCTTAACTTTCCCACTCTCTGAACAATGAATATGTTAATGTGAAGGAAATAGACTCATCACTGGGACTTCTTTGAGACCTGCCTTATTGAGGGTGACACTCACTGATAGTTGTCTATACAAAGATGGACATGTCAGCCATACCCCACTGTTTTATGGGTCAGCAGAAATCTATTAGCTTTTCAAGGAGTTGACACTTTTTATCTATTTGCTGTCAACATGCCCTCCTTAATTTGACAGGCTGTGTATGTTAACTGGGAAATTTCCTCATGTCTGTTTGCTCAGCTTTTAGGTGATTAGAGCAAAAGAACAAAGCGTAGCCTCGATAAACATGGAAAGTACGGATGGCTCGTGGGAAAGGGCTCAGCTCCTGAAGGTTCCCACTCCTCCAAAGTCGGAAGAGCCACAGAAGTTAAGGAAACTATAACTTGGACAATGGAAGTCCAGTAGAGTCAGGAAGTAGGAGCAGTGGTCCTACAGTCCAAGCTTTGACTCAACCTGAGGCTGCATGATCCAGATTGAATTTCTCTCTCAGATGTAAGTGTCCTGATGGCCTGACACAGCCATCCCCCAGTCACCGGGGCTAGAGACCTAGGAGTTACTTTTGACTCCTCCCCATCCCCAAACTTCCAGCATGCAGGCTTCCTTTGTAATATCTCTTAGTTCTTTCTCTCCATTCCGCTAACCCTAATTCAGGCCCTTATTACATCTCACCTGGACCAACGTATACTCCCTGAGTTGTTCTTCCTACCTCTGGTCTCTACCATCTGACATCCGTGTTGCACCCTACTGACAATTCAGTCTTCCTTAAGTGTGGCCCTGATCGGTCATTTCTTTCTCATAAACTTTCATGATGTCTGTTAAGTAAATCCATAGCATTCAAAAGCCCTTCACATTTAGCCTCCTCGTACCTTTCCGATCTTTTCTCTGCCAGGTATACTTTAATCCAGTGACACTGGCTTCCAGGCTATTCCATGAACAAGACACTCCATCTCCATATAACTTGCTTGCACATATATTTTTGCTTGTTGTCTTCCCTGCATTGGATTGTAAGTTCCTTGAGGGCAGGTACTATCTTTTGCTATTTTTTTGAATCCCCACAGTGCCTGGCATATAGCAAGGAATTGCTAAATGATTATTGACTGAATTTAGCCTGACATTCTGGATCGGGGTGGGGAACCTGTGGCCTTGAGGCCACATATGGCCTGCTAGGTCCTCAAGTGCAGTTCTTTGACAGAATCCAAACTTCACAGAACAAATCTCCTTAATAAAAGGTGGTACAGTATATAGAGTACTGGGCTTGGAATTGGGAAGACTCATCTTCATGAGTTCAAATCTGGCCTCAGACACTTACTAGCTATATGACTCTGGGCAAGTCACTTCCCCTTGTTTGTCTCAGTTTCTTCATCTGTAAAATGAGCTGGAGAAGGAAATGGCAAACCACTCCAGTATCTCTGCCAAGAAATAGGGTCATGAAAAGTCAGTCAAACACCACTGAAAAATAATTCAACAATAACAACAAAAGAAGCATCTGTTAAAATCAAGTGCTATGATTTGTGTATTTAAATAAATATTGATGCTTTAGGGGCATCCTACATCACATTCTCTACTCACATGGTCACCACCCCAATTCAGGCCCATATCTCCTTTTGCCTGGACTAGTAGAATAGTTTTTTTTAATTGGTCTCCCCTCTATCATCTATCTGCCATAGAAATGATGAAATGACTTTCCTTAATCATGGGTGTGTCCATATCATGCCCCTGTTCAGTAAACCTCAGTGGCTCCCTATTGCTTCTAGCATCAAATACAGATTCCTTTGCTTGTCATTTAAAAACCTTTAGAAACTCACTCCAACCTAATTTTCCAGTCTTATCACATATCACTCTCCTTCATGTAAACCATGGTCCAGCCAAACTGGTGCACTTTCCTCATTCTTCACAAATAACTTTCTACATTCTGTCATCATGATTCTTCATAGACTGTCCTCTCAACCCGGAATGCATTTCCTCCTCACCTCCATCTTTTAAAATCTCTACTTTCCTTCAGATCCCTGCAGAAATGCTGACCTTTGACATGAAGCCTTTCCTGGTCCTCCATCTCTTCATGTCCCACTTCATTTTACCTTGCACTTACTTTGTATGTATCATATATATTTATATAGCTATACAGTGCCTGCCCCCATAGGACAGAAGCCCCTTAAGGGCTGGAGAGGTTAAATTTCTGTCTCTGTATTCACATTACTTAATACAATTTCTGGCATTGCAGATTAAAAAATGTTTGCTGATTGGTTGATTGATTAATAGCCCAAAGCACATCAAATAGCATTTGTTACACCTGACAAAGTTGTGTCATTTTGCATTTGCTTCTGAGGCTAATTATTGTCATTTAAAGAAGGTTCTTGTGAAAATAAAATTTAGCAATTTTTTTAAAAAAGCCCTCAATGGAGGGTCCAGATGGCAAGACAATACCTCCTTTCGTGAGAAGAAATAACTTGAAGATTTCTGTCTAATGAAAATTTTTGTGCTGGTGGGAAAAAAAATTAAAGGAGGTTCTTGATGTGCAAAGAGTTCCCATATGACTCAGTGCTTGTGTAGACAATGTCACAGCAAGGACATGTATAAATACTATTCAAAGCTTCCCTGCCATTTGTTTTTGCCCTTTTCTTTAATGTTACTCAGGGCTGAGCGCAGGGGCAAATGAGAACCAGAGACTGGAATCTCACTCAGAAGTGATGCCCTATAATTTCATAGTTTCTCCTCTGTTAGCCAAGAGCGAGTTCACTCATTCTTCAATCTGAGAAACCCTGAACTTCTCCATTTGTGAAGGAAACAGGAGACATTTTCCAGAAGAAAAATGTTCCGTGCCTCGAGAAGAGAGTGGCAGATTTTTGAGTCAATAAATGATTCTGTGATATATTCTGTAACTTTTGTAGTTGAGGGGGGGAAAAGTTGATTACAAGTATATGTAGAAATAAAGTCATGACCACAATATTTTATGTAGACTGAGTTCATCATCTAGGCAAGATGTCAGAGAATACAATCCAATATATTTATCCTTTTCTCCTGATCTGAAGGGTTTTTCTCTCCAAGTAATAACTGTCCTCTACTTTTTTTTTCTGAGTAAAGAAATTACATTAACATAATGTTTCCTAGGGGGTTCTAATAATAAAACTCCTCATTCCCCCCCTATATTCATAAATCTGTTTTCTATCCAATTCAACATTATTCCTCTTTTCTTCTGATCTTTTCTTAATGTGGGGCAGGTGATTTTCCACTTTTTGGGAGGAGGAAGAATTGGAGGAGGGGAGTATGTCAGAGTAAATTTGAAATTGTGAGAGATTGCCTGAAAATACAGGCCTGATAAGGGCATCGTGGAATGGTGCTGCGGTAGGGAGAGGGCTAAGAAGGGAAAGAAGGTCTCTACAGTCAGAGGATTACAGGAGGGTGCAAGGTGTCTTGTGAGAGAAGAAGAGAGTGAATATTTGCAGTGAGGAGTGCTTACTACTTAACAATTTTTGCCTAGAGATGAATTAGATGGACAAATGTTACTGTGTCATATGTGAAAGACAGAAAATAATTTTCTTTTCCTTTTGTGTGTTTGTGGGTTGTAGGTTTTGGATTCAGGAGGTGTATTGCTCCATTCCTTAAATTAAAGAAGCTGTGTTTAATGGAAAGCAGACTGGATTAGGAATCAGAAGGGTTTTTTTCATGGACTCTGCCATTTGCTAGCTTTGTGACATTGAAAATCATAGAATCTGGAAGTTAGAAGGGACCATCTGTAGAGGGTGTAATCAACACCAGTGATTCCCAATCAGTGGGCCAAACACTGGAGGGTCATAAAAGTCTTGTAAGGGATATTTAATGTACAAATCAGTATAAATATGCAATCATGACTCTTGTGAACTCAATAAGTTATATGTCTTACCCTATATGTATTAGTATTTGGCAGGTACTACTACTCATAACTTACATTTATAAAGTGCTTTAAAGTTTGCAAAGTGGTATGTTATTTCATAGGGCAGCTAGATGGCACAGAGGTTAGAGTGCTGGGCCTGGGATTTGGAAGAGCTGAGTTCAAATCTGACCTTAGATACATATTGGCTGTGTGACCCTAGGCAAGTCACTTAACCCTGTTTGCCTCAGTTTCCTTGTCTGTAAAATGAACTGGAGAAGGAAATAGCAAACCACACTAGAATCTCTGCCAAGGAAATCCCCAAAAGGGGTAACCAAGAGTCATACATGACTGAAATGACTAAACAACAATGTTATTTCATCTGATCTTCACAGGAACCTGTGAGGTAGACACTATTATTATCCTCTCTTTACAGATGAGGAAGCTGAGGCTGAGAAAGGTTAAGAGACTTGCCTGTAGTCACAAAGCTAGTAATACCTGAGAAAGGATTTGAACTTAGGTCTTTCTGATACCAGGTCCAGCACTTTATCTACTGCACCCACTCATTGCCTCTAGGAATAGATGGATGGATGGATGGATGGATGGATGGATGGATGGATGGATGGATGGATGGATGGATGGATGGATGGAT
>NW_020954591.1:11586574-11601554 GCF_900497805.2 Vombatus ursinus | reverse complement strand
GATAGATAGATAGATAGATAGATAGATAGATAGATAGATAGATAGATAGATAGATAGATAGATAGATAGATTGATGGATGGATGGATGAATGTTCTCTACATCTCCATATGTGTATATGCTATTATAATTAGGAAAAAGAAATCTATTTGAAAGTTTTGTTGAATTCATAGCAACTTTTTTGCAATTATGCCCTTTTTAAATAGGAGGATGCAAGTTAGAGGCAGTGAGGTGGCACAGTGGATAGAACAGTGTACGTGGGTTCAAATCCAGCCTCATATACTTGCAAGCTGTGTGATCTTGAACAAGTCATTTAAACTCTGTCTGCCTCAGTTAACTCAACTGCAAAATTGGGATCAAAATAGCACCTACTTCACAGAGTTGTGAGGATTAAATGAGATAATATTTGTAAAGTACTTAGTACAGTGCCTGGCCTATAGTAGACACTTAATAAATGCTTATTCCTTTCTCCCCTTCTCCTAATACTACCACAGTAGCAATGCTAAGGGTCCATACCATGTTCTAATATTAAAAAAGATCCTCATATTTGAAAAAGCTAAGAGCATTGATATGGATCATCCTATACACATGAGGAGTTCTCCTTGCGAGGGTATCCCCAGTATGGGGTTATCTAAGTTTCACTTCGTTACTTCCTGAAGTAGCTTGTTTCACTTTTGGACAGCCAAGATGATAATAATGATTCATATTGTAGTGCCTTAAGATGTAAAAAGCATCTTCCTCACAACCCCCTGTTGGGTTGTTACTATAGGAGTATTATTTTTCCTACTTTAAAGATGAGGAAAGTAGGGCTCAGAAAAGTGAACTGGCTTGTCCAGGCTTATACACCTGTAAAGTGGCAAATCCAAGAATCAGACCTGGGTCTCCTGGTTCCAAGAATAGAATTTTGTTCATTATAACATTTCCCTTATAGTTTGGAACAGATTGGTACAGATTGCCCTGAAAACTCTCATTTATAACAATGAAGACACCAGGGCATAAAATACCGATACAAACAGTTTGCCAACATTCAGTTTAGCTGTTTTTTGTACCCCTTGTGTGATGGCATCATTCTGGGGTAATCTCTACTAAGTTGAAATGATACCTTCGCCTTCTTTCACCTCGACACCCCATATATGATATTTATGATATTTACACTAGCCTTGTAATTGTTCTCCTTCTGGACTTCATTATCCAATTTTTCCTTCTGGCCGGGTAGTTATTAATATACTCCAACAAAAATATATCTTCAGTCTTTATCTCCTTTTAATGTCACCCCATTGTTCTTCCCTGTGTTTTACTCTTTTGGGTCATGCATTTCTATTTTATTGTATATGTGTATATATAAATATATATATTATATATATATATATATGTATGACCATATGTCATGTATATCCATAGGTATTTCATATATATCTGTCTTCTTGATATACATTGTTACTCAACAGCCTTCCAATCTATATTTTTTGTATAAAACTTATCTATCCATTGCCATAATACAGTAATAGGCAACATCCTACAAAGACTCAATTAAACCTTTGAAGTCATTTTTGCTTCCTTAGAACAAGAAACCTAGTCACTTTTAAAAAAATATTCATACTCTGTGCATTCTTGTATAAATATCTGAGTCCATAAATATTATTGATGTCTTTTTTCTTATCATCACTGGCAAATTAGTAAGCATCTCCTTGGTTATTTTACTTTAATTGAATAAATAACATTATTTTAATGTAATATTTTTATTCTATTTAACCCTTGTCTGGCCATTGCCCTTTGAGTGACCTTCAACGTGACTTCTTTAGAGACTGTGGCAGTCTGTGAGTCACAGTTCTATTGAACCAGAAGAATATTGATATTAAAAAAGATGAGGCTTTGTTTCAGAAAGAAGTTTGAGGTCACTAAAAGTAGGGGATAGTTTCTGGAAAGCAATCCAGCCCTCTCTATTCTTCCTACTTAATTTTCAGAACAGTTCATTGTCTATCTGCACTTTCTGTCCAAGATACATGAATTGATGGATCAGCATTATAGGTTGTTCATCTGACGTACCATAATATAGGTGACAGGCATTCTTTATCCATTCGCTTTTCCCCATGTGAATAGTTAGGCCAACTCTTTTGAGTGACTCTATGTACCCTTTAGTTAACTATCAAGAAGTAATTATTAAGCTCCTTCTGTGTGCCAGGCACTGTGCTGGGCATATAAAGACCAAAAATGACAATCCATGCTCTCAATTTTATTCTTCCATTTTATTAAGGAAGAGAACATTTATATAAATAAATACATACAGAATAAATACAAAATAAACACAAGATAGTTGAATACATGGGAGGGAGAATACTATCAATTGTGGAAATCAGTAAAAGAATTAAGCTGAAAGTGATTCTTGAATTGTATATTGAAGGAAGACAGGGATTCTATGAGGTTAAGGTAAGGATGGAGATATGGGGGACAGCTAGCGCAAAGGCAGCCTGTAGTAGAGATTCACAGTTCCATACAATCCTCTTTTTCTGTTCTACTATGTGTTTAGAAATGCTCATTTTATTTGGCGTTAAGTTCTGAATAAAAATAAATTTTACAAAGATCCTACCTTGGAGAACATTCATTGACCTTTAGCATAATTGCACCATAAGTGCTTTTGACCAAGCCTTTGACTTCCACAAACATACACACACACACACACACACAGAGAAACAGATGTGTACCATTAGATTTCTTGGTATGTGTTTTAAAATGTGCCTCAAGTGGATGCTATGGGGGCAGCTATGTGGTGCAGTGGATAGAGCACCGGCCCTGAAGTTAGGAGGACCTGAGTTCAAATCTGACCTCAGACCAAACACTTGACACTTACTAGCTGTGTGACCCTGAGCAAGTCACTTAACCCCAATTGCCTTAAAAAAAAAAGTGGATGTTGTGGAGAGGTGGAGTCAAGATGGTGGAGTAACGGAAGGAATCACCTGAGTTCTCCCTTAAGCCCCTCAAAATACCTTTAAGTAATGACTCTAAACAAATTCTAGAGTGGCAGAACCCAGGAAAAGATGGAGTGAAATAGCTTTCCAGCCCAAGACAACTTAGAAGGTTGGTAGGAAAAGTCTGTTGCACCAGGATGAGAGTGGACCACATTCCAGCACAGGCCAGGCCCTAGCAAACCAGGAGCAGGCCTCGGGGTGATTGCATCAGTGACAGCAATGACAGTTTCCAGATCTCTCAGCCCACAGACAGTAAGGGGATTGGATAACAGGTTAGAGGTAGATTTACAGGGGTCCCTTTGCTGGTACCAGGGGCAGGACTCTATTGCATTGGATCTGGGTCACAGTCCTGGTTCTTAGTCCCAGTGTGAGGAAGGGCACTAGCACAGCAAAGCTTGTGGCTGCAGTAGGGCAGGGACCACAGTCACAGTTTCAGGGTTGAACAGGTGCTTACAAACCAGTGCAAAGTACAGAAGAGTAGTAAACACACCTCTCCCTAGATTATACCATTTTAGAAGAGCCAAAAACTTACAGGTCCCCAGAATTACCTCTGAAAACAGCTGTACAAAAATCTTGAAGCTTGAGACAATGCCTCCTCCACTTGGGAAGCAGAGCCCCACTTTAGCATAGAGTTAAAAGTCAAGAAATAGACTGGAAAAGGAGCAAACAACAGAAGAAAAATTCTGACCATAGAAAGCTACTCTGCTGACAAGGAAGATCAAAACATCCGCTCAGAAGAAAACAACAAAGTCAAAATTCCTGCATCCAAAGCCTCTGAGAACAATATGAATTGGGTCTGAGGCCGTGGAAGAACTTAAAAAGGATTTTAAAAATCAAGTAAGAGAGGTAGAGGAAAAATTGGGAAGAGAAATGAGAGTGATACAAAAAAATCATGAAAAAAGAGTCAATAGCTTGATAAAGGAGGCACAAAAAATACCGAAGAAAATAAACACTTCAAAAAACAGAATCAGCCAAATGGAAAAAGAGGCAAAAAAATTCACTGAAGAGAACAACTCCTTAAAAAGTAGAATTGGCCAAATGGAAAAGGAGGTACAAAAGTTCACTGAAGAAAATAATTCCTTAAAAGTTAGAATTGGACAAGTGGAAGCTAATGACTTTATGAGACATCAAGAAACAATCAAACAAAACAAAAAAGAATGAAAAAATAGAAGAAAATGTGAAACGTCTCATTGGAAAAACTGCTGACCGGGAAAATAAATCCAAGAGAGATAATTTAAGAATTATTGGGCTGCCTGAAAGTCATGATAGAAAACGAACCTAGACATCATCTTTCAAGAAATTATCAAGGAAAACTGCCCTTATATTCTAGAACCAGACAATAAAATAGAAATGGAAAGAATCCACTGATCACCTCCTGAAAGAGATCCCAAAATGAAAACTCCTAGGAATATTGTAGCCAAATTCCAGAGTTCCCAGGTCAAGGAGAAAACATTGCAGGCAGCCAAAAAGAAACAATTCAAGTATCATTGAGCCACAGTCAAGTTAACACAAGATTTAATGGCTTCTACATTAAAGGTCAGAGGGCTTAGAACATGATATTTCAGAGGGCAACAGAGCTAGGATTACAACCAAGAATCACGTACCAAGAAAAACTGAGTATGATCTTTCAAGGGAAAAATGGGCATTCAATGAGATAGAGGACCTTCAAGCATTCTTCCTGAAAATACCAGAGCTGAATAGAAAATCTGACTTTCAAATATGAGAGGTCACAGAAACATAAAAAGATAAACAGGAAAGAGAAATAATAGGTGATTTGATGAGGTTATACTATTTATATTCCTGCATGGGAAAATGATATTTATAACTCCTAAAACTTTCCCATTATTAGGGCAATTAGGAGTATGCATAGACAGAAAGCAGAGGTGTGAGTTAAATGTGATGGTATGATTATCTAAATAAAATTAAGGGATGAGAAAGAAGAATGCACTGGAAGAAGGAGGAAGGGAGAGATAGAATGTGATAAATTATCTGACATAAAAGAGGCCCGAAGGAGATTTTACAGTGGAGGGGAAAATGGGGGAAGCAGGGAGGGGAGCACATGAACCTTACTCTCATCAGAATTGGCTCAAAGAGGGAATGATATACACACTTGGTTGGGTGTAGAAATCTATCTTACCACATGGGAAAGGAGAAAGGGAAGGGGGTAAGAGAAGGTAAAGTGGAGCTGATAGAACAGAGGGCAGTTTGGGGAGGTAAAAGTCAGAAAGAAAACACTTTTGAGAATGAACAGGGTAAAAGGAGAGAGAGACGGAGGGGAAATAGAATGGAGGGAAATACATAGTAATCGTTACTGTGAAAAAAAATTTACAGTGAGTTTCTCTAATAGAGACTTCATTTCTCAAACATAGAAAACTGAGTCAAATTTATAGAAATAAGAGCCATTCCTCAATTGATAAATGGTCAAAGGATATGAATAGGCAGTTTTCAAAGTAATCAAAGCTATCTATAGTCATAAAAATGCTCTAAATCATTATTGATGAGAGAAATGCAAGCTAAAACAACTCTGAACTACTACCTTACACCTGTCAGATTGACTAATATGACAGAAAGGGGAAATGACAAATGTTAGAAGACACTAGAAATGTGGGAAAATTAAAACAATAATGTACTATTGGTGATGTGTCCTGATTCAACCATTCTGGAAAGCAATTTGGAACTATGTGAAAAGAGCTAAAAAACCATGCATACCCTTTGACCAAGCAATACCACTGCCAGGTCTATATCACAAAGAGATAAAAAAAACAAAAAAGGAAAAGGACCTATGCATACAAAAATATTTATGGCAGTTCTTTAAGGGGTGGCAAAGAATTGGAAATTGAGGGAAGTCCATTAATTGGGTTATGGCTGAGCAAGTGGTTGTATGTGATTGTGATGGAATACTATTGTGATTTTAGAAATGATGAGCAGGATGCTCTCATAAAAACATAGAAAGACTTACATGAACTTATGCAAAGTGAAATGAGCAGAACCAGGAGAACATTGTATATAGTCATAGCAATATTGTATGGTGATCTAATATGAATAACTTAGCTACTCTCAGAAATACAATGATATAAGACAATTCTGTAGGACTTATTATGAAAGGTACCATCCATTTCCAGAGAAAGAACTGGAAGAGTTTGAATGCAGGTCAAAGATACTTTTTTTCACTTTCTTTATTTTTCTTGGGTTTTTTTTTCTGTATTTTCTTTCATAGAATGACTTACATGGAAATATGTTTTGCATGTTTACACATGTATAACCTATGTCAAACTGCTTGCCTTCTCAAAGGATGAGAGGGTAGGGCAGGAGAGAATTTGGAACTCAAAATTTGAAAAAAAATGTTAAAGCTGTTTTATATGTAATTGGGAAAAAATAAAATATTAACTAAGGTTTAAAAAAAAAAGTTGTGCCCCTAGTGAAGATATAGGATGAGTATCTAGTCCAGGTGTGGGGAACCTGCAGCATTGAGGCCACATGTGGCCCTCTAGGTCCTCAAGTGTGGCCCTTTGACTGAATCCAAACTTCATAGAACAAATCCCCTTAATAAAATGATTTGTTCAGTGAAACTTGGATTCAGTGAAAAGGCCACACCCAAGGACCTACAAGGCCACATGTGGCTTCAAGGCCGCAGGTTCCCCACCTCGATTAGTTCCAGCCTTAACTGTGGTACAAATTGCCCCTGTTGGTTACAGTTACTTCATGAGAAGGCATAATCATCTTATCCCCAACATTTTAACTCTCCAAACAGCCTTAGAGGAAACAGATATTGGAGGCAGCAGTGACAGGCAGGGGAAGGTAGGAGACTGGAGGGCTTAGCAGGTGGGAATGGAGTTAAAGGTGATCTCCCTTGATTTCATCATGCCAGCACGTGGCCCACTGGATATTGGGAAAAGAGCATAATAGCAAAAGAATTAAGAGAGGTGGTTGCCCAGATAAAGGAATGAGAGTAGTTGTGACATGGATGTGGGGCCTGCCATACAATAATGAGGTAGGATGACAACAGGATGGAGGTTCACTGTGTGAAAGAAGTGTGCCTCGTAGATGTTGGCTACTCACACTAATCCATCAGTTGCTTATACTTGCCGGAGAATCATAAGTGATCTCAGTGTCTTTTAAATTTCAGTACCCTAGGTAAAAGCTCTGGTCATCCTAGCCTGGTTATTTCTCTACTTTGAACTATCTAGAAATGGAATTGAAACTCTCAAAAGAGAGTGAGTTATATTTCAGTAGATTGGAAAACCTCTTGCCACAGATCTCAAAAGGGAATTCTTCAAATGCAGATTGGAATGGATGATCTCAGAGGTCCCTTTCACCTGAAATTATGAGATCCTGTGAACTCCATTCTCTTGGGCAACGCTGACTTTTCAATAGACCTGAACGTTTGTTTTTTGTTTGTTTGTTTTTAATTGATTAATTAATTTATTTTTATTTTTCAACATTCACATCCACAAGATTTTGAGTTCCAAATTTTCTCCCCATCTCATTACTCCCCCAACCCCAAGACAGCGTGCATTCTGAATACCCTTTCCCCTAATCTGCCCTCCCTTCTATTTCGCCCCCTTCTCTTATCCCCTTCCTCTTCTATTTTTCTGTAGGGTAGGATAGATTTCTATATCCCATTGCCTGTTTATCTTATTTCCCAGTTGCGTGTAAAAACAATTTTTTTTAACATTTGTTTTTAAAACTTTGCGTTCCAAATTTTCTCCCTTCCTCTTTCCCCACCCACCTTCATTGAGAAGGCAAGCAACTCAATACAGGTTAAGTTTGTGTAGTCATGCAAAACACTTCCATAGTAGTCATGCTATGGAAAACTAACCATATTTCCTTTCATCCTATCCCATTTCCCCATTTATTCTCTTTTGACCCTGTCCCTCCTCAGAAGTGTTTGTGTCTGATTACCCTCTCCCACAATCTGCCTTCCCCTCTATCATCCCCCTGCTCTCTTATCCCCTTCCCCCCTATTTTCCTGTAGGGTAAAATAGTTTTCCATACTCATTTGAGTGTGTATGGTATTCCCTCCTTAAGCCAGATACTATGAGAATGAGATTCACTCATTCCCTTTCACTTTCCCCACTTCCCCTTCACTGTAGGAGCCTTTATCTGTTTTATGTGAGATAATTTATCCCATTCTACCTCTCCCTTTCTCCTTCTCCCAGCATAATCCTCTCTCACTCTTTAATTTTTTTCTCATCCTTTACTTTTATTTTCCAGATATAATGCATTAATCTTCAATTCACCCTATGCCCTCTATCAATCTATCTATACATATAATTTTTTTCCCTCCAACTGCCTTAATATTGACAAAGGTCTCATGAGTTACAAATATCATCTTTCTCTGCAGAATGTAAACAATTCAACCTTAATAAGTCCCTTATGATTTCTCTTTCCTGTTTACCTCTTAATGCTTCTTTTGAGTCTTTCATTGGAAAGTTGAATTTTCTATTTAGCTCTGGTCTGTTCATCAAGAATGCTTGAAAGTCTTCTATTTCACTGAATGTCCATTTTTTCCCCTGAAGGATTATACTCAGTTTTGCTAGGTAGGTGATTCTTGGTTGTAATCCTATCTCCTTTGCCCTCCAGAATATTATATCCCAAGCCCTACGGTCCCTTAATGTAGAAGCTGCTAAATCCTGTGTTATCCTGATCATGTTTCCACAATACTTGAGGTTCTTTCTGGCTGCTTGCAATATTTTCTCCTTGACCTGGGAACTCTGGAATTTGGCTACAATATTCCTAGGAGTTTTCCTTTGGAGATCTCTTTCAGGAGGTGATCAGTGGATTCTTTCCATTTCTATCTTACCCTCTGATTCTAGATTATCAGGGCAGTTTTCCTTGATAATTTCTTGAAAGATGATGTCTAGGCTCTTTTTTTGATCATGGCTTTCAGATAGTACAATCATTTTTTAAATTATGTCTCCTGGATCTATTTTCCAGGTCAGTTGTTTTTCCAATGAGATATTTCACATTGTCTTCTATTTTTCATTCTTTTGGTTTTGTTTTTACAATGTCTTGATTTCTCATAAAGTCACTAGCTTCCAATTGCTCCATTCTAATTTTTAAGGAAGTATTTTCTTCAGTGAGCTTTTGGACTTCCTTTTCCGTTTGGCCAATTCTGCTTTTTAAGACATTCTTCTCCTCATTGGTTTTTTGGACCTCTTTTGCCATTTGGGTTAGGCTATTTTTTAAGGTGTTATTTTCTTCAGTATTTTTTGGGTCTCCTTTAACAAGCTGTTGACTAGTTTTTCGTGATTTTCTTGCATCACTCTCATTTCTCTTCCTAGTTTTTCCTCTACTTATCTTACTTGCTTCTCAAAAATCTTTTTAAGCTCGTCCGTGGCCTGGGACTGATTCATATTTTTGTTGGAGGCTTTGGATGTAGGAACTTTGACTTTGTTGTCTTCTTCTGGTTGTATGTTTTGATCTTTTTTTGTCACCAAAGAAAGATTCTGTGATCTGACTTTTTTGTGAAATTTGCTCATGATCCCAGCCAATTACTTGAGTTAGTTATAAACTCTTTGTTAAGGTAGGGGTCTGCTTCCAGTGTGGAGAATGTACTGTCCCAAGCTCTGGGGATTTTGGGCAGCTGTTTTCAGAGATACTTCTAGGGATCTGTAAGTTTTCAGTTCTTCCATGGTGGTATGATCAAGGGTGAGGTGTTTCCTCCTTTCCTGGCCTGTGCTCTGGTCTATGAGTGACCACAAGCACTGTTTTCTGCCTTGGAGAATTCCCTCTCCACCACCACTATAAGCTCCACGACGCCAGCACTCCTCCTTGTTCCAGGACCACCACCCAGAACTGGGAGCCAGATCCAAGCATAGGCAAAGCAAAAGAATCCTGCCTCAGCACTGGCAAAGAGATCCCTGCAATCCCCCTCTGATCAGCCACTCGATTCCCCCTCAGTCTGTGGGCCAGAAGCTCTGGAAGCAGCTGCTGCCTTGCAGTTGAGTGGGGACTGGAGCTGGGACCAATCTTCTCTCACCACAGTCACAGACTTTTCCCATTGACCTTCTAAGTTGTCTTTGGTGTTTGTGGGTTGAGAAGTCTGGAAACTGTCACAGCTCCCCTTGATTCAGTCCTCTGAAGCCTGCTCTAGGTTCGGCAAGGCCTGTTTTGCCTTCACCCTGGCATGATATACCTTTCCAATCAACCATTCAGGTTTTCTTGGGCTGGAAATTTGTTTCACTCTGTCTTTTTGTGGGTTCTGCCGCTCTCGAATTTGTTTAGAGTCATTTTTACAGGTATTTGGAGGGGTTTGGGGGAGAACTCAAGCAAGTCACTGCTTTTACTCAGCCATCTTAACTCTGCCCTGAACATTTGTTTTAATTGAAAATTATTTCCCATGTCCCTAGAATTAGTAAAACACAAAAAACAAATGTATAGTTCTCTGTAATTCAAGAGTGTATTGATGTAATTTGTCTGTTGAGTGAATGCATGTAAAGTGATGTGGGCAGGTTTTCTTAAGGTTCTCCAAGCATAACTTTCTAGTGCCGGCCAATTGTTATAGAAAAGATTCTAATGCTTTCTGATGGAAGTAGATGAAGTGTTAGATAATAATTGTCATGTAAAGTACAGATGAAACTACCTAATTCTATAAATAGAATAGAGAATTCAGGCAGCTCAAAGGAGTCAAGACAATTTTTGTTAGTTTATCTTTTGCAGGTTTATTACAATGAATTCTGCTTATTAAAATAATTTTATTTTGAAGTCTGACATACTAGAGGCTCTCCTGTCTAAGCTGTGTTTTAAAAATATGCAAGGAGGTGCTTAACAGGACTGTCAAATGTAGATAGTTAAGCCAGTGTGACATATTTTGGTGAGCTTTTAAATTGGTCTGAAAGAATTTATATGCTTTCCTGAGTCAGGTTGAAGATTTGCCTGAAAATTAAATGCCCACTGTACTATAAGAAATTATCAAATGCTAAGCATATGCTTAGTAGATACTTCAGAACTTATAAGTTCTGTAATTTTATTGGTATTGTTCTCCCTCCAGAAAAACTCACCATCCTTAAACTAACCTGGTTATGACCTTCCCTTAAACAAACTAGACATAAACTTGGACATCAGACATAGTCTATCTGAGGATCTGAATTTTAAGCCTTTCTTGGTTAGATAGGATGTCCCAGATGTTTTGTTCTGTTGCTCTGGCCTTCAAAAACCCATGGTCCTCTAAGCCAAAGTGGGGCATTTTCCTGGAGGGCTCAATAAATATGAAACAAAAGTGACTATATAAGTTCATTTTTTTCTTGTTTTTTTTTGTGCCAAATCATTTTCATTGTGTTGTCTTATAATTCATATTTTTAAAAAAGTTTTCCTTAAATTTTGAATGAGCATAGTTACTAGGAAAGAATCTGAATTAAAAACCTTTTGAACTGAGACTCTTCCTATTCAAAGACAAGCAGAACAGCTTTTCAACCTTTCTTATTCCAGGGAATCTCAGTTTCAGTGAGAACTGAAGCAATCATGGATCAGAAAGAATAAGACTTAAGTTCAATCTTAGTCACATTCTAGACAAAAAAAGTGATGAACCCATTTATAACACCTGGTTTCCAATTTCTTTATTTTTTAGGCCACCATTTTTGTCAGTGTTGACTTGGTCTCCTAGGAACTTAATTTTCACCAATGAAAACATGAAATTGTGATCATGCTAAACTAACTTAATTACCTTTTCTGAAAGGCTTAATAAAACTTAATTGGCTATGGGCATACTGTAACTTTGATTTGCCTAGGTTTTATTAAAGCATGTGACAGAGACCCCCATTCTTTTCTTGTGTACAATATTAAAATATGAAGATACAATTAGTTGGATTCAAAACTGGTGCAATGTCTGAACCATTACTGGTTCAGATAAGCTTGGAAAGAGGTCTCTATTGTGGTGTCCCAGGGATCTGTTCTCAGCCTTGTGCATTGTAACATTACTCTTAATGACTTTTGTAAAGTTATAGGTAGCATTCAT
Source organism: Vombatus ursinus (assembly GCF_900497805.2). NCBI lineage: Eukaryota > Metazoa > Chordata > Mammalia > Diprotodontia > Vombatidae > Vombatus > Vombatus ursinus. Next base: position 11,589,634 of record NW_020954591.1, on the reverse strand, counting down.
TTTGCAGGTGGCACAAAGCAGGGATGGATAGTTAACACACTGAATGAGAGAATTCTGAAAAATCTTGGCCAGCTAGGACATTGGGCTGACTTGAATAAATGAAATTTAATAAAAAAAACTGCAAAGTCTCATACTTAGATATAAAAATCAACTTCGGATGTATAGAGAGGGAGGAGGCATGGCTACACTGACAGAGATCTGGGGTTTTTAGATGGACTGCAAGCTCAATATAAGTCAAAAAACTCAATGTAAGTCAATTGCAATATGGCAGTTAAGAAACTGTCTTCTTAGGCTACATAAGGAAAAGCATGTTTTATAGGACTAGGAACACAGACCCGTAGTATTCTGCTGAGGTAAGACCACATCTAGAGTATTGTGTTAAGTGCTGATGGCCACATTTGAGGAAGGACATTAATAAGCAGCAGAACATCCAGAAGGGGGCAACTAATATGGCGATGGGTGTCTAGCATGAATGATGATAATGGACTAGAGGAACTAGAGACTTTTCCCAAAGGGAAACTTTAGGAGGACATGTGATAACTGTCTTAAAAAATGCGAAGGACTATTAGTTTGGAAGAGGGCTTATACTGGTTCTTCTTGACCCTAGATGATAGATCTAAGAACGATGCATCAAAGTTGTAGCTAGGTGGTATGGGGCTTTTAAGTGGTACAGTGGATAAAGTGCCAGGCCAGGAGTCAAGAAGACTCCACTTCCTGAGTTCAAATCTGGCCTCAGATACTTACTAGCTGTGTGACCCTGGGAAAGTCACTTTACCCTGTTTGCCTTAGTTTCCTCATCTGTAAAATGAGCTGGAGAAGGAAATGGCAAACTACTCCAATATCTTTGCCAAGAAAACCCCAAAAGGGGTAACAAAGAGTCAGATGCTACTGAAGAACAAGAAGGAAAAACTTCCTAATAGAGCTATCCAAAAATAGAATAATAATAGCTAGCATTTGTTATAGCACTTTAATGTTTTTAAGGGTGGTTTGATGGTGCAGTGGATAGAGCACTGGGCTTGGGATCAGGAAGACAGACTTATCTTTCTGAGTTCAAATCTGGCCTCAGACACTTACTGGCTGTGTGACCCTGGGCAACTCACTTGACCCTGTTTGCCTCAGTTTCTGCATCTGTAAAATGATCTGGAGAAGGAAATGTCACTCCAGTAACTTTGTCAAGAAAATTCCAAATGGGGTCATGAAGAGTCAGACACAACTGAACAACAATGACACAGAAAAAATTCCTAATACAGCTATTCAAAAGTAGAATAATAATAGCTAGCATTTATTGCAGTATTTTAAGGTTTTAAAGGCACTTTCTATATGTTATATTTGATCCTCACAATAGTATTGTGAAGTAGGAGGTGTTATTGCCACCATTTTATGGATGTGGAAACTGGTTATGGCTGAGCGTGATTAAATACTTTGACTAGGATTACATAGCTAGTAAGTGACTGGGGCCAGATTTGAACTCAGGTCTTCTTGCATCTAAAGCTAACACTGCACCACCTAGCTGCTGAAATATGTCTGTGTTGGGAGATGATAAGTTTCCTCTTGTTTGATTTCTTCAAACAGAGATTAGATGATCACTTACTTGGTATATTGTAGAACAGAAGTGTCAAACACATCCCTCAACCCTCCTGATTGAAGCCGGAACTAGATTAAAATGTATTTGGGAAATATTTAACAAAGTAAGTGAAAATACAATAAAATAAGGATTTTTATTATATAAAACAAACACAAAATACAGTGAAAAAGATAACATCACATTTTAAAACTAAGTCAATATGCAACCTGCAGGGATCTTTATGTGTAGATTAGTGGTCCCTGTTCCTATTTATTTTGATATTTTTTCAGGTATGCTTTGTAGTAGAAGGCCACTGATATCCTTTCCATCTCTGAAATTCTGGAATTCTGTTAGTCTGCATTATATGGACATCCTCACTAACATTTGGTTTAAATGATCCTCCTGGGCTGCTTGGAGATGGAGGGAAAGGAGATATCACAAAGGAAGGACATGAAGCCTAAGGAGCATGTATGGAGGTGAGAGGAAGGCACTGCTTTTTTCACAGTAAAACCTTGGTAACATGCTGATCATATCACTATGGAGTGACATAGATCTTTTTTAGCAGTAGGTAGATAACCCACCTTCATTCCCCTTTACCTTGAGGCAGATAGAGAAAATGAGTTCCCATAGCAACCCAAAATCTCGAAGGGCAGAATCATAGGTAGTTATCTCAATTTCTGATACTGTGAATATGGGTAAGGGTATTTTAGCCTAACATCTGCCTTTCGGAGGGCTATTTTAAAATATTAATTTCATCTGATTTTTGACATTTCAGATTTTTCCTAAAAATTCCCTTGTTCAGTCATTTTTAACTCTTCATGACCCCATGTGGGGTTTTCTTGGCAAAGATACTGGAGTGATTTGACATTTCCTTCTCCAGCTCATTTTTCAGATGAAAAAACTGAGGCAAACAGACTTAAGTGACTTGCCCAGGGTCACACAGCTAGTAAGTGTCTGAGGCTAGACTTGAACTCATGAATATGAGTATTCCTGACTCCAAGCCCAGCACTCTGTCCACTAAACCACCTAGCTGCCCCTAAAAATTCCCTAGGATAGTTCAAGTTCACAATTTTTCTTAAATATATGAATAACAACAATAACAATTTCTTGGTCTACCGGAAGTGTTCCTAACTATTTCTGTGTCATGGAACCCTTTGACAGTCTGGTGAAGCCTATTGGACCTTTTCTCGAAACAATTTCCTTAAATGCATAAAATAAAATATATAGAATTACAAAGGAAATAAAATTATTTTGAAATAGTCATAAAAATATTTTTCAAATTCACAGTATCTAGTGAAAGGTCTGATAACTACAGTAATTTTAAAGTAGTGATGAGTATAAACAATATTTTGAGTTATCTGCAACAATTGTAATTGTGTATTGAAAATATCTGTTGTTTCTGTTAATGACAAAGTCCCTGATTCTGCTGATGCTGCTATTGTGGCCTACACACACACACACACACACACACACACACACACACACACACACACACA
>NW_020954591.1:11561871-11586564 GCF_900497805.2 Vombatus ursinus | reverse complement strand
ACACACACACACACACACACACACACACACACACACACACACACACAAAACGTAAGGGAATGCCAAATTTCTTTTACAGGTTAATGAAAATAAAGTTCTATTTTTTCTCATCCAAGTTTATGAACCTCATGAAATCTATTTACAGACCCCTTAGTTAAGAACCTTTGGTCTAGAGGCACCTCAAGGAATGAAATGCAATTATTGCTATATCCATTTCACTGTTGACCTTGGTGCTGAAATGGCAAGTAGGGTGGTCATTGGTAAGACATGTTTCCACTTCAAGTCATAGAATATTTGAACTGGAAGGGGTCTTAAATATCATTTAGTCTAATTTCATTATTTTTAAAGACTAGGGAACTGATTAGAATAAAGTGAGTTAACAGAAGAACCATGACTAGAACCTAGGTCTCTTAATTCCAAGTCTTGTGTTCTTTCCATTATATCTTACTGATTTTGTCAAATCTACTGATTCTTCTTTACTGTGATTTAGCCAAATACATCTAACACTTTGCCTTTCTGTGTCTCTATTTCCTTATATGTAAAATGAAAGGTTAAATTAAATTGTCTTTAAGACTCTTTCCTGCAATAAATTATAGAATCACAAAACTTCAAAATGGGAGGGAACTTTAGAAACCATCTATTCCAACCCAAATCTGAGCAGTAACTCTCTCTCCAATGTTCCTGACAAATTGTCATTCAATTTTTGCTGGAATCACTCCAGAGAAGGTAAACCCCTCTTTGAAGTAGGCCATTAAAAAAAGTAGGTCATTCCACTTTTTGGCAAATAGAGGGAAGCAAACTATGGCCTGAAGTCCATATCCAGCCCACTCTTATTTTTGTATGGTGTGTGACCTACGAATGATTCTTACATGACAAAAAATGGAAATTTTTCCTTAATTCAGCCAAAATCATATTCTCTACAGTGTCTACCCATTGTTCCTGCCCTTTGGCACTAAGCAGAATAAATATACTCCTTCTTCCATATAATAGCCATTCAGATACTTGAAGACAGCTATCCAGTCACCCTATATACCTTTTTACATCTGTTTAACCATCCTCAGATTCTGATCCTTGTGCGGTAAGATATGAAGAAACTTCATCATTCTGGTTGACCTCTAATAAAGGCTCTCTAGTTTATCAATTGCTTATCTTTGCTATGTTGTGACAATCAGAACTTAAAACAATATTGCAGATGTGGTTTGATCAGGGCAAAGTATCGTGGAACTAGCACCAAACTGATCCTGGAAATTCTACCTCTCAATGTTGCCTAAGAGCACCAAAATATTCTTGGCTACCACGTCACACATTGACTCACAGTGAGGTTGAAATTTACTAGAACCTGCAGATTTTTTTCAGGATAGCCTTACCTTATCATCTTGTACTTATAATGTTAACTTTTGAACCCAAGTATTTTTGGTTATTGTTGGCCAGTCATTTCAGTTGTGTCTCACTTTTTGTGACCCCATTTGGGGTTTTCTTGGCAAAGATACTGGAATGGTTTGCCATTTCCTTCTCCAAATCATTTTACAGATAAAGAAACTGAAGCAAACAGGGTTAAGTGACTTTCCTAGCGTCACATAGCTGATAAGTGTCTGAGGCCAGATTTGAACTCAGGAGGATGAGTCTTTCTGATTCCAAGCCCAGTGTTGTATCCCCTGAGCCACCTAGCTGCCCTTCTGAAATATACAACTCTAAATTTATCCTTATTCAATTTTATCTTGCTAGATTTGTCCCAGTGTTCCAGTCTATGAAGACTTTTTTGTGTCCTGATTTTTATCCTTCCTAGCCTTTTATCATCTGCAAATATGCAAAATATGCCATTTGTGCCTTTTTCTAAGTCTATGGATTAAAATTGTGAAAGTACGTAAGGTCAACACAGATCCTTACAATATTCCACTAGGGATTGCCTTTCAAGGTGACTTAAGACCATCAATGACAACTCTCTGGTTCCTGCTGTTCAACCATTTATGAATCCACTGAACCATATTATTGTCCAGCTTACAATTTTCCGTCTTGCTCATAAGATCAGAATGAGAAAGTTTATTAAATGCTTTGCTAAAATTTGGTTAATTTCTATCTAAGCCATTCACCTGACCTACCAGTCTAGTAACTGTCAAGAAAAGAATTGAGGTTTGTCTCATATATGACCTTTCCATGATGAAGCTTCATAGCTTTCTTTTTTTTTTCTTTTTCATAGCCTTCTATTTTTTTTTTAGATATTCACAAGGAATTTTCCAAGGAATCAGAGCAAAAAACACTGACCTATAGTTTGTAGACTCCTCTCTCTTCCCATTTTTCAAATGTCATGACAAAATTTGCCACTTCTCTTCACTACAAAGCTGGAAAAGTTTTGAATATGCATTTTATGATGGACCTTATGTCTGGGGGGAAAAAAACTAGCTAAATTCAGACAGGCTTTTAACACCAGGCTGGCTGCAGATTAATTAAATTTTTCCCAGCAAATCTCAGTGATCATCTATTAAGTCATAAAGGGATAGAGATCCCTTTATTTAATTGGGGGAATTATGTGCACTGAGGGACATAATGTGCCTTGAAGTAAGTTAAGGTATCATATTTATAGGAATAGAGGAATGATTCATAGAGACTGAGAGATTTAAAATAAAAGGTAAAGAAGGTGCGGTCATGGAGTAAGTATCTAGAGGAGTGGGGCCAAGGGATCAGATATCAAGGCAGAGTGCTCATTCTTTGAGGCAAGGGGGAAGAAGGAGAGGATTGGTGGAGCCACGTACAGCCGTCTCAGACTTTTGCTTCTCCTTTATCCCCTCCATCTGATGGGTTGCCTTTCAATTCCACCTCTGCAATGTGTCATTCATTTATTGTAATCATGGGATTTTAAGGTTGGGGAGATCCTTAGATATCATTTCTCCCCAGTCACTTCATTTTACAAATTAGGAGTCTGAGGGCCACAGAGGATGGATGGTTTATTCAAGGTTACACATGTAGCAAATTACAAGACTTGGGATTTGAATCTATGCCTTATGACTACAAAATCAAGAAATATTTTTTTCTTTGTATGAATGGTGTTAGAGATATAGTCAGGGAAATATATGACAGACAGGGGCTGGGCATGTAGCAAGGACTAGGGATGACATGTAGACAGCCTTCACTGATGTACTGCCAGGAGAAAGTGAGAAAGGGTACTAGGGTGTTGAATGGACCTCCTGTGGTGATCTTACTAGAAGATAGGGACTAAGTCCTTTAAAATGGGTTGACCCTAGGGAAGGATTTCAATCTATATCACTGGGAGTAATACTAAAAATCAGTAAGATTATCAATTTGCTTGGGTATCCCCAACCTGTACCCAAGTACCTTACGCATAGTAGGTGCTTAATAAATGTTTGTAGAACTTAGTTGAATTACATTTCTGATTCCATTCTATGCTCTCCCACTTCAGTATTCTTGCACACTCACACTTATAATGAATTCCATCCCCCCCCGATTAAATCTTTCACTTCCTTCGTCCAGTTCAGCTGCTATCACACCAATGAAATTGTCTCTGATTTCCCCATCTAGAATTGCTTCTTGTAGCCTACAATCCTGCAGGGCTCTCTGACTAATCTCATTCTATAATGTATTATTATTATTTAACTTTATATCCCATGTACTTTATTGAAAAATCTTAGGTGGGGGGGAATACGACATAGTTCTTCATAGTTGTAGTTTCTTTGCTTAGGGTGGTATATTGCACATAGTAGGCACTTAATGCTTGTGGAATTTGATTATTGAATGATTCACTTTCCAGCCCATTGAACTTAGTCTGCCCTTTCAGTATGTGTGAAGAAATCAAGATGTATTTCTCACGGAACAATAGTCCAAACATTGGCAAGGAAGAAATAGCTATAGTTATTTGGGACACAACTGTGTTCAAATGTTATTAGGCCATACACGTCTCAGGATACTGAGTGACTGTCCATATGCACAGGCTTGACCATGTCATGACCTTACTCAGTAAACTCCAGTGGCTCTCTGTTGGTTATAGAATAAAATCTATATTCCTTTTTTTCCCATTTAAAGTCCTTCATAAAATGGCTCCTCCCTATCTTTGCAGACTCACTATGTGTTACATCCCTTTCCACATCCAATGGTTTTCTTAATTTTACTCATGCACAACACTCCATCTCTCTTTCCTTACCATCACTCATGCCATGCCTGGAATGTACTCCCTGCTCACTTCTGTGTCTCAGAATCCTTACTTCCTTCATTACTCAACTCAAGCTACCCTTTCTACAGGAGGTCTTTCTTAATCCTCCCTAGCTGCTAAGCATCCTCTCAAATGGCCTTGTATTTATTTTATGTATGTATGGGTCTCTACAGACTACTGAACTCTACTGTTTGGTGTGTGTGTGTGTGTGTGTGTGTGTGTGTGTGTGTGTGTGTGTTTGTGTGTGTAATAGAGCCTGACCTGAATATAGCCTTCAGGGCCTGACATCAGATTACCCCGACACTGAATGACCCCCAATTCTTGTTTCTTCTATTTCCTAATGGCCCACCACTATCCATTCATTCATTCAGAAAATATATGTTAAGCATATTTTATGTGCGAGGAACTGTGCTATATAGGCATGTGTCATAACTGTGCTAAATGTGTATTATATATAGTATATATATATGTGTGTGTATGTGTATATATGCACATATACACATACACACATACATATATGTGTATGTATGTATGTATATATATATATACACACACACATATATATGTACACAGACATACACAGAAATGGTAGAGATACAGAGATGAAAATGAAACCATCTTGATCCTGGAGTAGCTCATGCTGTATCAGGGGAAAACAATATGTGTATAGATAAGTTAATATAAAATACATAAATGTAAATCAAATTGTTATTGTTATTCAGTCATTTCTCAGTCTTGTATGACTCTTCCTGACTCCATTTGGGATTTTCTTGGCAAAGATACTAGAGGAAATTGCCATTTCCTTCTCCAGTGCATTCTACAGATGAGGAAACTAAGGCAAACAGGGTTAAGTGACTTGTCCAGGTCACCCAACTAGTAAGTGTCTGAGGCCAGATTTGAACTCAGGAAGATGATTCTAGGCCAGGTACTCTCTCTATTGTGCCACCTAGCCATCCCAAAATAAAAATAGGCACTTATAATTGGAGGTGGTAAGTAGAGGATGGCCCAAGGGCTGAGTCTTGAAATAAGCTGGGAATTTTCCAAGGTGGAAGTGAAGACAGAGGGAAATTCAGACACAGGGGAGAGCTAGTGTGGTGGCATGCTGGTAGGAGATTGAATGGCATGTGGGGTAAATAGCAAATGTAGAGATGTGAAAGGAGTGATATGAGATCTGGGTGGAAAGAGAAGTTGGAGCCAGGCTATGGTGGTCTTTAAATCCTAAACAGAAGAGTTTGCATTTTATCTTAGAAGTAAAAAGTGACTTTTTGCCACCATTACCACCACCATATTTCAACTGTTGGATGCTTGTCCCCTCTTTTGTTTGCTTAAAAAAGTCACATTTTTACCCCATTTTTGTTACTTTCTCCGCTGTATTGGGTTTTGACTAAGATGTTCGAAGCCATCATAAGAGAACTCTTTTCCCTTGGCAAGCAAGCCAAGAAATCATATCCCATCCCATGTTAGCTATACATTTTAGTCTCCTTGCAGCTTTTGGGGAGAGTAGGGGATGGGGCAGAGGTGAGGTTATTGGGTAGTAGGCCTTGCTTTTGGAATCATGGCTGTCCAGGAAAACTAAGGCTGCTAGATAACTGATAAATAAATAATCAGGACCTCTCTATCCTATGTTAAAGCCAATGTCCCATTATATGGAGCCTTGCCTCCACCCCAACTAATGTTGTCCATGCAGGGCTGTGTACCAAAAGATATATAATAAATGCTTTTTTTGTATGGTACCTACTGGAGTCTGTTTCCATCACCACCCACAATACAAACATCTCAATTGATCCAGTTCCCTGTATTCCTATATATCCCCTTTTTATTTGAGGGCAGCTAGGTGGCACAGTGGATAAAACACTGGGGCTGGAGTCAGGAAGACCTGAGTTCCAATCCTGAGTCAGATACTTACTAGCTGTATGACTCTGGGCAAGTCACTTAACCCTGTTTCCTCATCTATAAAATGGGCTCGAAAATGAAATGGCAATCCATTTCAGAATCTGTGCCAAGAAAACCCTAAATGGGGTGACAAAAAGTTGGATACAGCTGAAACAATTGAATAACAACAAATTTGTAACAGGAAAAAAAAAGTCTTGTTCTGGGTTCTATTTCAGAGCACAGATTCTGTTTGCTACACTGAAATATTGTAGGTAATGTCTCTTTGGTTAATAGAGATTTGATATATATAGATAGTGTGTGTATGTACATACATATATATATATGTTTTTCTTTTTAAATGTTTCAAGACAAGACAAGAAAGAATAGCCACTCATCCACATGAGCCACCCAACTACCTACTGTCAGAAGATACTTTGGAGGGAAATTATATCATATTATATTAATTATAGTATATTATATTACATTATATAATATCATATTATGTTATATTATATCATATCATATCATGTATATCATATCAACAAATAATTATAATTGCAATAGCTAACTTTTATTATAGCACTTTAAGATTTGCTAAGCACTTTATAAATATTCTCTTACTTGATCCTCAACAACCATAGGAGGCGGTATTACTATTAACCCCATTTTACAGATGGGAAAACCAAAACAAGCAGATGATAGATGATTTGCCTGGGGTAAGCTAGTTAGTGTTTGAGGCTGGATTTGAACTCAGGTTTTCCTGGACCTGATTTCGTGTTTTCCAAGTCCAGTGTTCTATCCAGTGCACCACTTAGCTCCTTAAAAGAATAAGTTTATGTGAGGTGTGTATACTCATGGTATGTAAAAAAATCTGAAAGAAGCAAATTTTTTTCTGACATAAAATTATAGAAAAAAAAAGAGTCTGAAAGATCTTTACTCATTCTCATCCTCTCCTCTTCTTGTACTCCCCTATCCAGAGAGGATATGATTTACTAGATTGCTCTGAACATAATTGCCTTTCAAGTACTTGATTCTTTTATTTTATTACCTATAGCTTGAAAAAAAATGTTGCACCATGACAGCTTCTGTCTCATGAGTATCAGTTAATTCAAAGTTTAAAACACTGGCTCATTCTGATTGGCATTCTGAGGAACCATCCTGTAGCATTTACAGTGTCACATTTAAAGCAAGATCAACAAAAGGAAAAAAAGGCACAACAGAAACAGCTCTTGAAGTTTTGGAGGAATTTGCCAATTTCCTTTCTTCAAAAGATTTATTTTTCAAAAGGACAAAATGGTTTCCCTTTGAAATAGCAAAGCATCTTTCACATTTTCAATGACACTAAAATCAGTTTTTCAGTTCAAACAGAGCTGTTAATCTTTTATTCCCATAAAATCTTGTCAAAATGTAATGCCTTATCGAAGAAGATAGAGTGCTGCTTTGCATAGGATTTGAATAGCTCATACAGAAAAAGCTAATTTAAAAAAAACCTATTATTTATTTTCATTAATTTCCTCTTAAATGGACAATGACAGAATTATTCATTGGGAAAGGTCTTTGATCTGTTGCATAAATCGTTTATTTTACCTAGCAGGTTACAAGCAGGTTTTGGAAAAAGACACAATGAAGAACCAAGTTCAGTATCTGACACTTAATGGTTTTCTCAAAATCCTTCCAAACTGAATCTGAGTGAAATAGATGAGGTGGAGATGGCCAGGGGATATGAGAGGGAGTGTTGTAAGAGACTTCTCATCTCTCCCTAAACTGTGCTATGTTATAAGATTGAAATGGACCATACACAGCACTTTTCACCATTTCCAAGGGTAGAGCTGTGTATGTGTTTCCAGACTCATACAGAATTGCATTCCTGAGTAATCAAAATTTTGACTATTTTAAGGGAAGGGCTATTCCTCCTCTGGTTCTCTCTGGGAAATCATTATGACCAAAATTATTTTCAAAGAGCCCCATTTTGTGAGAACTTCTGTAAGATATTTTTAAATTTTAGAGACTTGAATAACTTCAAATCCTTTAGATAACTAGGAATGGGTAAACCTAAACATTTCACAAAATCAGAGAATGGAGTGAGATGTCTGGTGTCATCCGGTTTGTTCTCTGTGCAGAAAGGAGTGGATTTTTTACACACCATTCAGCCGTCTAAGCCATGATTGTATCCTAGAGATTAATGAAAGATATCTAGATTTGTGTAAAAGTATACAGGGTAAGGGATAGCTAGGTGGCGTAGTAGATAGAGTACCAAACCTGGTAGTCAGGAAGACCTGAGTTCAAATTTGACCTTACTAACTGTGTAACTGTGGGAAAGTCACTTAGCCTTGTTTGCCTCAGTTTCTTCATCTGTAAAATGGACTGGAGAGGAAAATGGCAAACTAATCCAATATCTTTGCCAAGAAAACCCCCTCAATAGAGTCATGAAGAGTCAGACACAATTGAAATGTCTGAACAGCAACATACAGAGCAAGCCTAAAGAAAGACAATAAGAATTATAGGTATCATGGTTTGTTTTCTGGGCTGAATCAGTTGATAATTTCATTGGTATAGATTTCCAATGAGGAAAACCCATCTACCAATGCAGGTCAGTAACTGCTCTGCAACTTCAAGTCTTAGAGAGTTACTGAGGGCATGAAGAGTTTAACTCTGTCACTACTTAAGTAAACCAACTATTGTACTGTGAGTAAGTCCTTTCATTTCACTGAGCCTTGGTTTCTTCAGTGGTAAAATGAATAGCTTGGATTAAATGATGTTTAAGATTTTTAAACATTCCAGCTCTAAGATTCTTTGCTGTTCTATTGTCTGGCTTCCACTTATTCCACTGAACTGGCTGAATGACAACTCATTTTATGTATGGAGAAGAAGACGAGCATGGAAAGGCTAGTGAAATGAAAAAAGGAGTCAATTGAACAAGTAATAAGCATTTACTAAGCTCCCACCATATGCTAAGCACTGAGGGTACAAAAATGCAACAGTTCCTGCCTTCAGGGAGCTTGCATACACACATACATTTTCTATAAATAAGTATGTGTGTTGTATATGTTTAAAGCGTATGTGATATATGTTTGTGTACAAAAATGGGGCAGCTGGGTGGCAAAGTGGATAGAGCACCAGGCCTAGAGTTAGGAAGACTTATCTTCTTCAGTTTAAATCCAGCTTCAGATACTTACTAGCTGTGTGACCCTGGGCAAGTCACTTAACCCTGTCTGCCTTAGTTTCCTCATCTGTAAAATAGATTGAAGAAGGAATGGTAAACTCTTCAGTATCTTTGCCAAGAAAATCCCAGATGGGATCACAAAGAGTCGGACATAACTGAAAAATGACTGAAGAACTATGTACAAACATGTATAACATATGTTTATGTATAATATATATTATATATGTTTATGTATATATATAATACACAGGTTTATACATAAACAATGTGTATGACTATATATGCATGTATACACACATATACATAAAATAAATACAAGGCCATTTTGAGAAGATACTTAGCAGCTAGGGAAGATCAAGAAAGACTTCCTGTAGAAGGGGTAGTTTGAGTTGAATAGTGAAGGAAGTAAGGCATTCTTAGATAGAACAGTGAGGAGGCGGTACATTCCAAGCATGGCATGGGGGATGGCCAGGGAAGAGAGATGGAGGCAAGAGATGGAATTTTGTGTGTAAATAATAGTAAGAAAACCAGTGTGGCTGGTTTATAACATGTGGGAAGGGGACATAATGTATGGTGAGTCTGCAAATATGGTCATGAAGGATTTTAAATGGCACAAAGAGGACTGTAGGTTTTATTCTAGAACCAATAGAACCACTGATGTTTATTGAATAAGGTCATGACATGGTCAGACCTGTGCATAAGGACAGTCACTCAGTATCCTGAGACTTGTATGGCCTAATGATATTTGAATACATTTGTGTCCCCAATAACTGTAGTTTTTTCTTCCTCACCAATTTTGGACGGGTTGTTCTATGAGAAATCCTTGTGCTTGATTTCTTCATAACTGGACTAGATGATTGTATATAGACTCAAAAATGAATACCAAATGATAACTGTCTATGCAGAGACCTAGCGCTGAATACTCTGAGAACAATATTATTGAATTTCCTAACTGGATGGTTTTGGGTTCTCCAGCATTAGGTCAGATTAACGAGCATGACACAAGATTGGGCTTTTTAAGTTTCATAGAATGGAATATTAGTTTATCAAAAACTTTTCAGATTCTTTTCTTGTAGTGATCCCCTTGCAATGAGTCCTGACTCAATTCTCAGTGTCCATTCATTCATGGGGCCTGAAGTAGAGGCTGGAAATGCTGAGGCATGACTTTTTGTATCTGAATGTTAATATTTTGGAATAAATGGGCTTTCATGTGATTTCAAGATGGTTTCAAAGATTAGAGCAGAAACAAATAAAGGAAGGAGCCAAACAGATATTCCTGAAAGCCATCCTGTGAGCCTGTCTTCTGTGAGTCTGATAATGATTTGGTTCCAAGCATTTGTGAATTCATGATGCATGTACCATGCCTGCTATGTCTAACCTGAACTGCTTGAAACCTTTGTTCTGTAAAGTTAAAACAGGAGATAGGGGGTGCAGCTAGGTGGCTCAGTGGATAGAGCACCAGCCCTGGAGTCAGGAGGACCTGAATTCAAATCCAGCCTCAGACACTTGACATTTACTAGCTGTGTGACCCTGGGCAAGTCACTCAACCCCATTGCCTAGCAAAAAACAAGAAACAAAACAGGACAAAACAGTACTTTTGAGTACTTTTGAGAAACAGCTCAGGATAGTGGAAAGATTGCTTAATTTAGGGTTATAAGAATTGAGTTTTGCTCTTTGTTATCTGTGTGACCTTGGACAAGTCACCTTCACCATTGTGGCCTCAGTTTTCTCATTGGTGAAATGACAGAGGATTAAATTAAAATGAATTGGATCACCTCTGAGTCACCTTCCAGCTTTAAATCTTTAAAGATAGTTCAAACTATGGTTTATGCAGTTTACAACTTATGGGGTTCCCTGGCTTATCCTGTTAAGCAAGACACTTATTCTGTTTGCCCTTCTTAGCTGATTTGAAGAAAGCCTCCGGTTCAAACGTCGCAAGAGCCAACCTCCCCAAATCTGGACTTCGCCCTCCTGGGTATTCCCGTCTCCCAGCAGCTAAACTGGCCGCGTTTGGTTTCGTCAGGAGCTCCAGCATCTCTTCTGCCTCCAGCAACCAGTCAGCGGACAGTGTCCAAAGCGACCAGAGCAAAACAGCCCACCGTAAGTCAGGGGAAGGGAGGTGGGGAAGGAAGATGAAGCAGGGCCAGTGATGGTCTGTTTGACTGCCAGAAAAATGCTAGAAAGAGACTTTTGGGGGAAGGATTAGTTTAATATATGTGACAGTTCAAGACTGCTATATTTCTGGGATTGGTGGAGTTAAATAAATTAATCATTCAAGTAGACAGGCTTTTTAAAAAATCCTAATGATGGTACATTATTAGATATAAAAGAAAAAAAACATTTTTTAAAAATCAGAATAAAAAAATATGTGGGGTAAATATTCTAGAGAAAGATGAATGTGAATGATTTCCAAAAATGACTCTTTGGATTCTGGTTCCGGTAGTCAGTGTGTGTCAGACAGGCTCTAGATAGGAAGATGAGGGAAGATCAGGGAATTTGCCTTCTCAGTGCGTTGTGCCAGTTGTGACTAAAGGGACTGGGTTCTAATGATGAGGAGCAGAAAGAGTATTTTTAGTTACCAGTGATTACCTGTAATGCCTTTGAATCGTGCGGCATGTGACTTATTTTTAAAAGTTAAATAATTGATGTTAAAAATAGAAAAGAGAAGCCCAGCAGTTTTCTCTTCCCTTGCTGCTGTGGCTGTTCTCCACTCTCAGAACCCTATTAGCTGAGATGATGTCATCATCCCCTGGCTGTTTCCTGTGACTGGTGTGAATTCTCTAAAGGATGGAATGACTCTCAGCAGGGTCTGCCACCCTTCTGGCCCCAAGGAAGGACTGGAGGCTGGCTATTAGATTCTGCCTGAGCTTTGAAGATGAAGCTTTTCCTGATCCATGTCAATTTGAAAGCAATTGTTATCAGATCTGTGGAGGTTCCAATCCAAGATTCTAGTTAGCAGCACAATGCCAGAGGTTGGATAGTCTGAAACTGGATGGCAGTTTTGAAGGGATTATAGAAAATAGAATCAAATTGAGATAAAGAGGAAAAAAAAATGCACAACAGGAACCTGAAGTTAAATTGGCCCAATCCTCTTTGTGGTATTCCTTTTTGAATTTAAAAAGGTACACAGGTCAGTTCATCCATAATATTAATTTCTGCCCTTAGACATTACATCTTCCATTGCTTGTACCAGTTATAACTTTTACAGCTTAGAGTTTGCTGCATTACTCATTTAAAATCTAAGGGCTGCTCATGTTTTGCTTTGTTTTGTTTTCTTCTGCGGATGCTACAGCTAAAAGTACTTTCAATGCATTCTCACAAAAGATTCATCTTCTGCATATCTCTGTAATTAAAGAGAAGATCTGTGGCATAGATGATCCCTTGGAGTCTGAGCTACAAATATGGCAGGAACTGCTTCTGCAGGCCTTATTCAGCTTCTCTAGGTGTTTACACAGGTAGTGTCAGAGTTGGAAGATTTTTAAAATTAGGCAGATTTGAACAAAGTGAAAATCAGCATTTCTTTTTTAAATTTTTTTATTTTTTTCAACATTTCTTTAGACTGCAAGGAAGGCACCTGTGTTTTCAATCTCAGAAGGATAATTTCCAACAGTGTTTCTCATTTAGAGCTGGAATGAAAGAAAGCCACATGTGCTTGTTTATCTTCTCAGTAAAGGATCTGTGGTTATTTTAAATCAGGGAAAGATTCAGGTTATAAGAAAAGGAAGAAAATTATTAACTTCGAGTTGAGCAATATCTTTTGCTAAGAGAATATTACCTGTTTCTGCTTGCCAGGTTATAGAGAATAATTCCAGATAGGGATAAGGCATTCCTTTTTCCCTTGTAGCAGAGGAAGCTTAATTCATCCCCTTCTGAAGGAGCAGGGATTGTTGTTGTTGTTCGTCCCTCGTTCTTGAAGAGGACCAATGACATCATCAGGGTGATGGCTTGACATGAGTATGAATTGGACTTAAGTGAGGCAGAACTGCACAAGTCATCAACCTCACTCTCTTGAGGAGTAAGAAGAGTCCCCATCGTATGCCAAAGAAAGTGTCTTCCTTGTTAGGGGTGTCCCATTTTATAAATTTACTCTCTTTAGACTTTCATTTTGAATTTTTTTTAAATCACTGTTTCAGGATATTTTTGTTCTGGAATATCATTTCTGTGACTAAACTTCAGGCTTTTGGGATGTCTTGGAGTATTGAGGCTGCCATATGTTTGATAAGCTGCATGGTGTAATGGCTAAAGTGTTGGTGCTTGGAGTTCAAATCGTACCTTAGATACCTTACTAACTGTGTGACCCTTGACAATTCACTTAGCCTCAGATTTCTTCATCTGTAAAATGGTATAACAGCACTTGTTTCACGTGGTTGTTGTAAAGCTTAAATGAAATAGTATATTCAAAGTGTTCTGCAAACTGTAAAATACTACATAAATGTGAATAGCTGTAATGATCATTATGAACAATTACACATTTGTTGTTATTTTTGGAACTACATGCCCATTAGATAGAGTAGAATTTTTGATAGTGATAGTGCCCCAATTCAATTTTTCATAATGCGATGAGATGCCCATTTAATATGAAGGCTAATGCCCAGATGTGCATTGAGAAATTTCGTTTATTCTGTTCTTTAGACAAAAGATGCTATTTTGATCAGCAGCTCCTTAAAAGGGCCCAAGTTCAAGGGCCTTTAAGAAGGCAGAATTGGGTACCATGTCTGGTGTAGCTGAATGCTTTTTTTTCTTTTTTAATAGCACTCTATGTGTAACCATTGTTCTGGTGACATTTATGAAGAGATCTCATGTGGTGTTGGGTTTCATATCATCTTTATTTGCTTTGAAAGAGGATTTTGCATACACCCAGTTGTCTACTGTTGCTTATATCTTCTATGGCTACTGTTGCTTATATCTTCTGAGCACTGACTGGTGCAGGGCAGAAATTACTGGCTATAGAGACTAGTAAGACAAAGAAAGGAATGAAGTTATGAATGAGAGAATTTTCTATATATGATATCCAGACTCTGAGCCCTGCCCCCTTTAAATGGTCTTGACTAGATATTGAAAAGCTCTGTGGTAAGTGTGATATGACCCAAAGCATTTAAGACAAAGTTAGACCCTGGATTGTATCAGGTGGGTGATTAGGTAAGATAATCAGTCAGGATATGTGAATGCCCAGATCTGTGTGCCCCCGGTGACTCTTCCTCAGAGAACCCTCTGTTAATCATAACTCTAACCTCTAAAGAGTAGAAGTCACCAGGGGGAGAAGGAAGGACTTGACCTTTTCTAGGGAAAGGCTAGAGTTTTGGTGACTAGCCGGCCTATCCGCTACATTCTCTTTCTGATTCTACATAGCTTTATCTGTGACCTTGCCTTCTATCTCTCTTCCTCCAAAGGCTAAGAACAACTATGTCAAACATAAATACTGAGTGATTTTATGCGTAATTCCCTTGTATACCAAGTTCTGGATGTGAGTAGATACCCAATGAACTCTCTTATTTTGTTTCTTTGGAGTGCTGACTTCATCTTTTTTCAAATCAAATCAGCAAATGTTTATTGAATGACTTCCTTATGAAAGGGACTGTGCTGGGCATGGCAGATATGAAGGTAAATCACAAATTCCCATTTCTGTAGGACTTTCAGAAGAATGTTTTATGAAGCTTTCTACTCATGACAACCTTGTAACATCATCTTTGCCCTTGAGGAGCTTCTGGTCTAGTTGAGGAGAAAACCCCAACCTGAATAAATGTAATGCAAATAAGAAAGTAAGAAGTATATAAGGGAAAGTGTAAGGTAATGGGTAGGTAGATGGCCTTGGAGACAGAAAGAGCTGATTTCCCTCTGACACATATTGGCTATGTGACCCTGGGCAAGTCACTTAACTTAGTGTCCCCAGGCAACTCTCTTACCTCACCAGAAACTCCCTACACTAATAAAATCACAGGTCTAGTAAAAATACAAATAAAAATACATAGGAGAGAATATGGATAAAATGCTATGGAAGATCCTGTTTATGGAAGCTCCCCTGGATAAGATGGCACATGAGTTGGAACAGCAAAGATTGAAGTATGGGAAAACTCTAGTAGGCAGAGATGGGAGAGGAATCCATTTCTGGCACATAGGGCAATAGAAAAAAGGACAAGGAGGTGGGAAAAGGTGTGTCTTTAGGAGACTTGTGAGTAGTTCAGTTTGTGAAGGGTAGCAGTGTGAGCTAAGGCTAGAGTGGCAGTGTGATGGGGTGTGGTAAACACTGGCTTTAGTATCAGAGAACCTTGGTTTGAATCCTAGCCTTTGACTACCTGTGTAATCTTAGTTACTTCCTCTTGGCTTTCATTTCCTCATTCATAAAAAATTAGGTATATTATCATTGCTGTTCAGTCATTTCAGTGGTGTCCCATTCTCCACGACCCCATTTGGGCTTTTCTTGGCAAAAATACTGGAGTGATTTACCATTCCCTTCTCCAGTTCATTTTACAGATGAGGAAACTGAGGCAAACAGGGTTAAGTGACTTGCCCAGGGTCACACAGCTAGTAAGTGTCTGAGACCAGATTTGAACTCACAATGATAAATCTTCCAGACTCCAGGCCTGGCATTCTAGCCACTGTGTTGGATTAGATGATCCCTAAGGCCTATTCCAGGGCAGCTGGATGGTACAGTGGCTAGAAAGTCAATCCTGGAGTCAGGAAGACCTGAGTTCAAATCCAGCCTCAGACATTTACTAGCTGTGTGACCCCAGGCAAGTCACTTAACCCTGTTTGCCTCAGTTTCTTTACCTGTAAAATGAGCTGGAGAAGGAAATGGCAAACCACTCCAGTATCTTTTCCAAAAAAACCTCAAATGGAGTCATGAAGAATTAGATTCAACTGACCAGTAACACCAACAAGGCCTATTCCAGGTCTAAACCTATGATATTATAAATACATTGGAACAATGTTGTGAAGGGCCTTGAATGCCATATTAAGTAAATTGGATGTCACTTTAGTGGGCAAAGAGGAGCCATTTCAAGTTTTCGAGTAGAGAAGTGATTTGAGCAGACTTGTGAATTTGGAGCCTAACTCTGGCCTCAAGGCCCATGGTTGATCATGTTGGGTATGTTCAGAGCAGATTAAACCTGTGTTCTTCTGTAGCCACTAGAAATGTCAGTGGACTTGGAATCAGAGGACCTACTTGCGTGATCTTGGGAAGTCAATTAAAGTTTCTGAGCATTATTTTCCTCTTCTGTAAAACAAGGAGGTTATACTCTAGATGACCTTTGAGGTCTCTTTCAAATCAAAATCTGTGATCCTATAATCTGTTTACATCATTCCCATGTCCCAAAGAGTATTTACAGATACACACACACACGTGCGCGCGCACACACACACACACACACACACACACACACATATAGGGGTGTAAGAGGCTGATTTCACTCATAGAGTCTTATTATTTTAAAGGGACCTCTCCCTAGTCTAACTCATTTTATAGATGAACAATGAAGTAACTCAGGTGGTTAGTTTCAGGGCTGGAACTAAGAGGCATTGTGATGTGTTGTGGCAAATGAACTCTGCTCCTTCTTCTCTGGCCTCAGTTTATTTACCTGTAAAATAAAGGAGGATGAACTCAGCGACCACACAGCCAGTGTTGGAGGCAAGACTCAAACCCAGGGCTTCTTGTTCTGAGATGACAGCTCTGTCCCCTGCATTTTGTTTGTCCTGTGTCACAACACAAAGAGGTGTGCTCCTTCTTCCACGTAACAGCCTTTTGAGTATATGACAGCATTTTTCTGACCCCTGTCACTCTTCCCTTCTCCAAGCTAAACTCCACCAGTTGCCTCAGCTATTTCTTGTGTGATCTTTAAAGGTTTGCTTTATTTTCATCCTTGCATAGGACTTCAGATCATATTAAGTCTGCGATTTATGCCTCTTTCTAATTTGGTTCGAAGAGAAGAGACAAGAAATATCTAATTTGAAATCATACTGCCTGATTGTGGTCTTCATGTCTGACCCATTGCCAATGCCTATATTTTGCTGGCCTTCAGAGGGGAGAAAATAAAATCAACCTAATTATGGTGGAAATGGCCTGTTACTAATATCAATTGTCATGTCAGCATTCTTTCAGTAATAAGGGACTTAAAAATAATTGCAGCATTAAATCCCCGTCATCTGTGGTAGCACGAGAATGCCTAATTGTTAAATTAATCACAGATTTAGGAACTGATGTTATTTTCCCAGTGGGTAGGTAGGCATAATATTTTATTAAAAAGTCAGAACCTCAGGAGGTGAGTATGGGAAAGGAAGGTAGATGGATATAGGCCTTCTTGGATTAATCATTAATGGAAATCACTTGACAAAAGAAAGAATTTAGGTGCAGGGACTATGTCTAATTGTGTGTTCTGAACATTTACCTAGCATATGACAAACCCTCACTACACATAATATACATTAATGCTCACTATACACTAATATGCATTAGTGAGAATAGAGTATGAGGATAGGAATCATTTCCCCCTGTTCTTCCTCCATTTTTGTGGTTGAGTCATTTCAGTGGTGTCTGACTCTTCGGGTCCCATTTGGGGTTTTCTTGGCTAAGATACTGGAGCGGTTTGCCATTTCCTTCTCCAGATCATTTTATAGATGAGGAACTGAGAGGCAAACAAAGTTACATGATTTACCCAGTGTCACACAGCTAATAAGTATCTGAGGTAGGATTTGAACTCAGGTCTTCCTGACTTCAGGCTCAGCACTCGATCCATTGCGTCACCTAGCTACCCCTATATCATGATGTTTCATCAAATCCTGTCTTATGTTACAGCTGTTTATATACACACACTCCCTTCCTTTTACTGTATTTACTGTATATTCCATGAGCAGGGATGAGGCCCATTATCTCTGTATCCCTACTTCTCCTACACAGTGCCTTGTACAAAGTGCTAGCTAATTTTTTTTTAAAGACTTACATGTGAAAGAGGGTCACTATGGTTCTAGGCTCAGTCCTCTTGCTACCAGCTCTTTCTTACTTTTGCTGACCAAATAGTAAATGGAGCTGGGATAAGTCTCTTTGAACCAGCTTTTATATGATGTTAAGGAGAATCTTTTTTAAAAAAAGGAGAGATCATTGCCAAATAGAAGCTCTCTCTCTCTCTCTCTCATCACTTTGATAGGGGTATACCTTTGGAGAGACAATAATCCAGGTAACTATACAAAATATTTTGTTAGAAGCAAATTTCCCTTTCTTAATAGGTCTTAGAATTGATAAAAAATTAAACAGTATTTGTGAATTTCTTTATTTGAAAGATGTCTAGAATATGCAGTAGCCAATATGTCATTTCGTATAGCCAACCTAGTCAACTTAAATAACAAAGAGATTAGACCATTTAAAAATATGTTCCTAAGAAAAATACTAATTACTATAAACTGAAATAATTATACAGATATTTAATAAATTATATATTTATGTGATATACACTTAATGATTTATTAATAACTATGGTAAAACCTCACAGTTAAGGATATTTCCTTGTGAAGGTTGTGAGATTTTACATCTCCCCAATTTATATTTTTTCAGTTTAGAGATGAATATATATATATATGTACATATAATATAAATATATGTATATCCTCTATGCTTACATGGAATTTTAATTTCCTGTTTCAATCACGTGAAATTAAGACAATTGATTTTCCTTTAGTTTCTTGAAGGAATCCAGTCACGGAGAAAATTTGAACTGGGAAATAGCCAGCTTTTTTGGTTGTTTAATTAACCAAAAAGGTTAATATGAAAACTGTTTGCAATCTGAACTCAGCATTTACTGTCATGACTACTATAAAATACATTTCCATACATAACACATTTGATTTTCTATGTCTTACATGCATTCTAAATAAGATCAGAGCTGACAAGGGGTATATTAATTACTCCTACAGAAACAGCTATTAGCCTCTCTCTTGCATTGCTGGCAAACAGAGATTCATTTTTTATTCATGGAATAGGGAGATTGAAATGATTTATGAGGAAAGATCTCTCTCTCTCTCTCTTTCTTTCTCTGTTGCTCTCTGTCTCTCTTTCTCTGTCTCACTTTCTCTTTCTCTTTTTCTCTCTCTCTTTCTCTCTCTCTTTCTCTCTCTCTTTCTCTCTGTCTCTCTGTCTCTCTCTCTCTCTCACACACACACACACACACACACATACAGCAGCCACTCATAGGTCTTTTCTTACTCATGATTGGCATCAGAGTTTTGACCTGCTTCATTTTTAGCCTGGGTCATTTTAGCCCTCCTTAGGTGGCCTGGTGGGCTTCTGTTCTGGGGTGGGGGGGGGCTTACCTTAGGTCCTCACTGTATTAGTACTAGGTTTAGTGTTGACACTCTCTTAGTCCACTGCAGCTCAGAGCTCCCAAGCATAAGAGACACATCAGCCTCACTCTCTCCAGGGGCAGAGATTATACATGTGCACCACCATTCCTAACCATAAATAACTTAGGAAGTCAGATCTCTACTCTTCTACTACCTTTTGAACTCTATGTGTAATTGGAAGCTTTGTTTATCCCTTACAAAGCCTGAAGGAAATAACTCTGTCTAGGAAGAGATGAGGTCACAGTCCAAAAATTTTTGAAAAGGATTAGACTACAGAGGAAGAAGAGGATTTTTTAAAAAATGTCATAAATAGGGAGATTTAAAAAGTCATGAAATAGGAATCAAAAGATTTGAGTTCTAGTTTTATCCCCTGCCAACTTACTAGTTATGTGGTTTTGGGTAAATCAACTTTTCTCAGCCTTAATTTCCTTACATGTAAAATCTGGTTATTAAAAACCTACCATGACTACATAAGGGTTATTTTGAAGATCTCATGAGTTAGCATGTGTGGAGTCTCTACCTGCTGACATCTTGCTTTCCTTCAAAGCCTGGCTCAGATGTCTCTCTCTTTGTGGTGCTTCTCTGATTCCCCATGAGAGGCAGTATGTCATAGTAGACAGAGGGCCAGCCTTGGATTCAGGAAGACCTGGGTAGATTCATTTCCAGCCCAGTAGACTGAGAGCTTCTAGAAGGCAGAGACTGTCTTTTTCATGTTTTTGTATCCTTATTGCTTAGCACAATATCTGGCACATAGTAGGTGCTTAATAAATGCTTATTGCCTGACTGACTTATATTTATACTAGATGTGTGATCCTGGACTAGTGATTTAACTTGCTGAGCCTCACTTTCCTTATCTGCAAAGTAATGATTGACAGTTCTTACAAAAAGTTTACATAGTTTTCCTGCAAACCTGAAAGCACTGTAGGATGTGAATTGATTTTTCTTCTTGATCCCTAAAAGCATTGTAAAATTTGGCATTTATTATAGTGTTAAGGTTTGTAAATGTTTGTTTTTATATGTTACAGTTTATATATGTTACCTCATTTAAACTTTACAATAACCCTGTGAGGTGTTTTTTACTTTTATATTTATATATTTTTTATTTATATTTATCATTATTATTCCCATTTTATACTTCAGGAAAATGAGGCAGACTGAGTTTGCCTCAGTGACTTGCCAGCATCACACAGCCAGTAAATATCAGAGGAGGAATTCAGTCTCAGGTCTTCCTATCTCTGAGTCCAAAGCTGTTAATTTTTTCCTAATTGCCCTTTATAATATATACAGTTTTGTTTACATTTTTCTTTGTCTACTGTTTCTGGCAGCGAAAAACCCTCCAGTTTCCCCCAGATCTTTTAATTAAGAGATATGATACCATCTAAGTTTCATTTAATGTTTAAATTACACCTATTGCATCAACTTTGACACATTTTTGAGGGAAGGGAAGCCCTAAGAGTTTGTGGCAAGGCCAATGACTTCTCTAGTTCCAACACCCTCCCTGAAGTAGAAATGTAGGACAAATATTGAAAATTGCACAATTCATTAAAAAGAGTTGCCATATTTTTGTTATATTGAACTGTTTTTATTTGTTTTGCTTTGCTACCTAACTGCAAAATTACATGTAGTCTTTAAGACGTAGTGTTTTTTTGAGGGAGTTCTAGAATTCAACCTGTTTCTACATCCCCTTACTGTTAAGTCTGTGAGTTTTCTATAGAAATTGAAGGCTCAAAAATATGAAATTATTCTGATTCCACAAGGGCAAAACTTTATCATTTCATATTAGCAAAACTTAGGCAAAAAGGAGCTGTTGTATTTTTGTATAGCTGCACCTAAAAATGACTCTTCTAAAGCCTTTCTGTTTCATCAATCAGGAAAAGAAATCCAGTTAGTTTTTCCTCTCAGGTGGAACATGTTTATGCAAGGTGACTAATAACAGAGCCCATTAACCTAATCCTGTTGGCATTTAAAACCTGTGCTCAAAATAGGAAATGAGATAGTATCTGTTCCCATTTCTATGCTTTTATAGTCCCATGGGGCCAGAGGTTGGGGTGCAGAATGGAAGCATTTAATTTTGTAGTTTGCAAAAGGTTTCCCACAGCTCCTCATTTTAAATGAGCCTGATTTCTGTTGTACTAAGATTTTTCCATTGCATTAATCAAATATATCAAGGAATCTCAAACCACTTCAGGTAAGTAAAGGAAAGAAAGATTAAGAACAGGCACAGAACCTAAATTACTGACTTCAGAAATGAGACAGACTGCAAAATTTAACCCCTCTATGCACTGGTACAATATGTTTTCAGTGAAAATATTAGTCATAATACCCTGAGGATATTGTATGCTGATGATTTAATTGTATATGTTATGGCCTTTACTTTTTCTATGTAATTATAAAATTCTACTCCAATGTTAAAAAAAAGAAATGAAGTAGACTCGAGAATGTACCTGAAGGATATGAGTAATTCATTTTCTGAACTATATAATTATAGAATTCCAAGTATTTTTTGAGAGGGGAAAGTCTGACTCTTTGTCTCTGAGACTTACTGTTAATTTATAGTAATTAACCTTCATTATATATTCATAATATTACATAATATATTCAATTTTCTTTACATTTTTCTTCTTTATTGTTTCTGACTGCAAAAGAAAACACAATTTTCTAGGATCTCTTAATAATCATCTAAGTTTCATTAAATGTTTAAATTATACCTAATGCATTAACTTTGGCACATATTTGAGGAAAGGCAAGGCTTAAGAGTCTTACCAATGACTTTTCTAGTTCTCAAACCCTCACTCCTGAAGTAGAAATGTGGGTCAATTTCTGAAAGTTGCACCATTTATTAAAAAGAGCTGCCATGTTTTTATTTTATTAAACTTTTTTACGTTTTGTTTTGTTTTTGCCCCTTTTTGGTATGTTTGGTGCTTAGAGCAGTGTCTGGCTGGCACATGGTAGGCATTTAATAAATACTTGTTGACTAGAGCCTAAGAGGATGTACATTCTTTAGACAAGTTCTCTCTCTCCAAGGACATATTTCTTCCAGCTGTGAATATCTAATTTAAGACGATCTGAATTCCACTTCTTCATAGACTTTGCAAATAAAAATCAACCCATAACTGCTGAATAAGTTTTAGTGCACAGCTATGATTTAGAATATTTCTCCCTGTAAAGTCAAGTCAAAAGCACTTGCTATGGGTTAATCACTGTAGTAAGCAATGGGAATACAAAGACAGAAACAGGTCCTGCCCTCAATAGAAGACTGGGTACCTGCTGCTGTGAATTCTGCATTTGTGCAGGTGTAGGCTAAACCTATGAACAACTCATAGTTTGGAATGTGTTTCCTTTACCTCTACCTCGAGTCATGGAATTTTTAAGGAAAAAGTGCTCTATTTAAGCCCTTCATTCGACAGATGAGAAAAGGCATGACCACATTAAATGACTTGCTCAAGGTCATACAGCCTATTTGATAAAGTTGGCCTCATAAGTCTTAGGCTATCACTCTTGAGTTTGACAATGGAATATGCTTCTTTTTAAGTTCAATAAAACCCAAAGCTGCCAACCCCTTTAAAGGAACAACTCAACATTCAATATTTGTCCCATATTTCTGCTTCAGTACTGGGATTGTTATGCCTGGAGAAGTCATTGTCTGTGCCCAATCTCTTAGGGTTTGTCTTCCCTTCATTATATGTCAAGGTTAATGTGATACATTCAACTACCTTTCTCCCAAAGTAAAGAGTAGGCCCCATGCTAGTGATGCCTTACTGATTTTGGAGTGCTCTGTGTTAATGGCATCCCCCAGGGCCTTTGCATGTTCTAAAAATTGGAACACCCTAAGGAAATTTCAAAAGGGGTCAGAGACCAGCGGATCAGAATATTAAATAATCAAATAAATATGCGGGCAGTGCAGAGATGATGACTTTATGCATGGGTATAGCTGGTCTTCTCATCTTTCAGGGCTCTTCCCCTGTTTCTCTGGGACAGAAAACTTCCTACAATTCCCAGAAGGAGATGATTAATGGATTTTTTTTGTCCTTTTTTCATGGAAGAAGGTTTATGCGATCCCCAAAAGCATAAGATAAAAAATAATGAGCTAACGTCTTCATGTCAAGACTTTAAATATGACCTATTCAATTTTTTCTCTTCCTTCTGGGACCAGCTCAAATTATGCCCTTGTCTATCAAGCTGTCCCAGACTACTACAGTCCCCCTTAATGCTGCACTTTTCTGGCCTCAGTTATTGCCTATCTTACATGTTTTCTTGCTTAATTTTGTTTACTTTTGCATTGTTCACATATTGCTTCAAAAATGTGTTGTCCCTCTAGGGAGACTGTAGGTTCCCTGAGAACAAACACCATGGTTTATTCTTTACAAATGTCCCACATAGCTTTTAAGTTAGTGCCACCTGGACTAAGGCAAGACTCAGTAACTGCTTGTTGAATAGAGCATAATCTCTCTCATCTGAAAGTTCAGGAGAGATAGCTAGGCAATTTTACTCTGTCATGCCTAGCAACAACAAAATTGAGACTTTGTCCTTTGCAACAGAACTGAAAAATAACATAGTGGCATAGTAGATGAGGGTGAGTACCTCACTCAAGTATGCCTCATGCCTCTATCACCAGCCTGGCTCCAGGACTCCTGTCGTGATTGTCAGGCAGATCCAGGGACTGTACATCTGCTCTTCCCATTCTTTTTACCTTTACTCCCCAGAGTCCCACACCCAACACACTTTTTACTTCTTTCTTATGGACTGATAACCATATCAACATACCTTTCTTTGCTAAGGGCTTGACAGCGTAGGCTCTATGTCTCCATTCAGTAGCCCTATGCTTCCTTAGTGTATGTTGGCTAGGCTTAAAGCACCCTTCCCTGAGTACCATTCCCTCTTCCCTCATACTCATTCATGTCAGCTTCATTCCTCCAGTACCCCAAACCAGTCTTATTTATCTCTCCATCGTGCCCATTGGAACCTTTGTACAATCCTTCCTTCCTTTCTTCCTTCCCTCCCTCCTTCTTCTCTTCCTTCTTTCCTTCCTTCCTTCTTTCCTTCTTTCTTTCCTTCCTTCCTTCCTTCTTTCCTTCCTCCCTCCCTCCCTCCCTTCCTCCCTTCCTTCCTTCCTTCCTTCCTTCCTTCCTTCCTTCCTTCCTTCCTTCCTTCCTTCCTTCCTTCCTTCCTT
>NW_020954591.1:11541087-11561861 GCF_900497805.2 Vombatus ursinus | reverse complement strand
CTTCCTTCCTTCCTTCCTTCCTTCCTTCCTTCCTTCCTTCCTTCCTTTCTTTCTTTCTCTTTCTTTCTTTCTCTTTCTTTCTTCCTTTTTTCTTCCTATTCATACTAGACATGTTTTTCCTCCCAGAATTATTTTGAATATATTTGTGTTCACTTATATGTGTACATGATGTTTCTGTCCAGAAAAAAAGTAAGCTCCTTAAGGGCAGGGACCATTTAAATTTTTCTTTGTATCCTCAATGCCTACTTAACAGAGCACCTGATATGTATAAGATGCTTAATAAGTGATTATTGTATTGAATTGAAATTGATAAGAATGTGGGACTTGGAACAGGGAGACCTAGGTTCGAATACAAATTTAGACACTCAATAGTTTTGTGATCTTGGCCAGATAACGCAACCTCTCTTAAGCCTCACTTGCCTCATCTATAAAATGGAAATGTTAATGTGTGTAGGGGTAGCTAGATGACACAGTGACTAGAGCACTGGACTTGGAAACAGGAAGACCTAAGGTAAAAATCCAGGCTTAGATATTTACTAGCTGTGTAACCCTGGGCAAGTCTCTTGCTTGTGCCTGCCTCAGTTTCCTCATCTGTAAAGTGGGGATAATAATGGCATATTTCCACAGGTGGTTGTTAAGAATTAAATGAAATATTTGTAAAGTCCTTTATAAACCTTAAAGTTTGTTTTTGTAGCCTATATGTATCTATGTGGGTCTGTCTAGATGTGACTCTCAGAAAGGCATGGATAAGTATTTCTAGTGTCTCCACTGCCCATGTAGCACCATGTGAGACTTTAATTCCTGCCAGGAAGGGGAACAGGAATTGGGGCCACAAGGCTGACTCCTCTGATCTCCTCAGAAAGAGAGAGAGGGTACCAGGCTAGAATTATATCCATTTCTCCTTTCTAAGTATTGTTAATCTAGGGGAAATCATTTTAAGGTTCAAATTGAGCTCATGATCACTATCCCTTGATGGGGAATGAATATACTAAGCTATGTATCCAAGGCTTAGTTTCTTTCCCAACAAATGCTGGTTACATAAAGATCACATATATCAAATATCAAATTCATTTATCCAAGCCAATAAAAAATGGAAGCCAAAGAAGTTATGCAGATGAAAATATACCAGACAAAATATAGATCTCATTCACAGGAGATTTCCTGAAGTCTCTAGTGTGATAAACTGGTTTTAGGGTCATCATTGAGGTGCTGACTCTTACACATATCAGCTTCTTCCCAGAGGCCTTCTCTCCCTGAAGAGAATCTGGAACCACATGGCTTCTCTCTAGAAACCAGAAGCTAGAATATTAAGGTCATCGTTGTCATCGTCGTCTTCTTCTTCTTCTTCCTCTTCCTCCTTCTCTTCCTCCTCTTCCTCCTCCTCCTCCTCCTCCTCTTCCTCCTCCTCCTCTTTCCCCCCTCCAACTCCTCCTCATACAGGCATGGAGCAGTGAGTGGTCAGTCTCCTCCTGTAAGGAAAGTCTTGAGTAAATGGGTTAACCTCTGGTTATCGAAAACACTTATCCGTGGTCATTGTACCAGTGGTGGCCAGATCCCAAATAATCTCAATATTATGGAGGTAGAAAGTCACAGGTTTTAGAGGCTAAAAACACTTATTTGCTTCTTCAGGGCATCAGATTAAGTTCTTCATTATGAATGGGCACAAGTGTATCCAGCAGTGCAGAGTTTTGATTTACCAGAATCCTATTTATTCAGGTCATTCCTTATCTCATGCCACTGCTAACCTTGAGGTCCAAGTTATAGCAATTAGATGGCCAGAGTCAAGATATATTTTTATAGTAATCTTAAGTCACTTGAACTTTAAACATGACCACATGAGCAGCTAGGAAAAGAATCTTCAAAACAATTTTCCCAATTGAGTTCACTGACATTTTCTGTAGAAATACTGGCTCTTTCTTAGAAGCATCATTCAAAGAAAGTATTTCTGAAAATTACTTCATAGCTATATGGAATGACTACTTGAAGTTGTATTTAACTTATTCACAAGATGGTTTAAGCCTCCGGGGATGAGTGTCCTTTTTAAAAAAGACTGTCAAAAGGACGTGCCAGTAAAATTGCCCAAACAATTGAAGCATCCCCTGTACTCAGAATTTTTTAAAAGTGAACATCAGATTTGGCATATGGATTATATACAGATTACCCTAAAAAATTAATTTATATTCACATATTTAGATGTATGTTAAAAACTTAGTAGTTATTTTAAAAAACATGTTTAGCACATTATAACCTTAATTATTAAATGAAATAAATTATATTTATTGATGCCCTAATAGGTAGAAGAAAGCAATGGTGCAGTGGATAGAGTGCTGGGCCTGGAGTCGGGAAGACTCATCTTCCTGAGTTCAAATCTGGCCTCAGACACTTATTAGCTGTGTGACCCTGGGCAAGTCACTTAACCTTGTTTGCCTCAGTTTCCTCATCTATAAAATGAGCTAGAGAA
The DNA here is from genome assembly GCF_900497805.2 of Vombatus ursinus. NCBI lineage: Eukaryota > Metazoa > Chordata > Mammalia > Diprotodontia > Vombatidae > Vombatus > Vombatus ursinus. The sequence continues at coordinate 11,559,400 of NW_020954591.1, read as the reverse complement.
GGAGATGGCAAACCACTCCAGTATCTCTACCAAGAAAACCCCAAATGGGGTCACAAAGAGTCAGACATAACTGCAAAATAACTGAACAGCAAAATAGGTACAGGTCATTGTACAAAGATTTATGGGAAAGAAGGAAGAGGAGAAGAAACTAATATTTATAGAGCTTTGAAGTTTACAAAGCATTTTACAAATATTATCTTATTCAATCCTCCCAATGAGGTAGGTGTTATTATCCCCATTTTACAGATGAGGACACTGAGACAGATCACATAGCTATTAAGAGTCTGAGGCTGGCTTTTAAGTGAGGTCTCTTGACTTCAGGGCTAGTGTATCCACTGCGCCACCTGACTGGTACAAAGAAGTATAACACATGGTCTGTACCCAAGAGCAATTAATTTACAGAATAGCTCCAGATGTAGGATATACGATACTTCAAGATGCAGGCATATGTGAATCCATGATCTCACCGATGTAAATATTCCCTCCATTAGCGTAGTATAGTCTATCTATACCAGCTCATCTGTGCTTTCCATCTTGTTTGATTCTTGTCCATCTTCTCCCACAGATCCTCCACAGAGATCTACCAAAAGTGTGGGAAACCTTCCTCTTTCTTCCTTGTGGATGCCAGTACAGCACCCAGGCTGCCCACATCTTATCTTGCTCCCTTAATATATGACTGCCCCACCTCTGTTTCCAATAACACTTTTTTTTTTTTTTTTGCTGAGGCAATCAGAGTTAAGTGACTTGCCCAGGGTCACATAGCTAGTATCCAATAACACATTTTCTCAATGATATCCTTTATATCATTTCTTGCACACTGGCCATCACTGAAATATTCTATACCTTACACCTACTTCCCACTGAGTGCCTCCTGCTCGGTTTACCCACAGCTTGGATTTTTAGGAAAATTCAAATTAGTTCATTGGTTCATCAGTATCACAAGAAAGTATATACGTTGGGCCAAATGGGTGGTAGAGACAACAAATGTTACAAGACATCAGAACAGAGAGTAATTTGGTTAGGAATGATCAGGCAAGGTCTTGAAGAGTTGTGCGGATTAAAAAAGATGGACAATAGGGAATTCCATGTGAAAAAAAATTAAGTGATAGGTGTGAGATAGATTACTGTAAGCTGAATTTCTCTAATTAGTGATTTGGAACATTTTTTTTCATAGAATTATAGATAGCCCAGTTAAAGTGCTATACAAATGACATAAGATCCCTGGGGAGCATAGATGTAACAATTCTTCCCAGCCTATCTGTCTTTAGCGCTTCCCACGTAGTCTCTACTTATATCTCCCCCCAGCTTATGAGAGATCTCCATTCATGACTGTTTCTAATCATGTCCCTCTCTCCAAATCCTCATGTACTCACTAGTTCTTTGCCCTTTCCATTTTGTCTTCTGCCACCTAGATGAGTTCTCCTCCACTGTCTACAACTCTCAGAAATAGCAGGGATGACAGAATTTCTGTTTCTACTCTTTGGATCTATTAATATGTCCTGTGTGGCCAGCCAAGCCCAACTCAACTGAGCCCACTCCTCACAAATCCCTGATAAAGTTTCATTTCTCTACAAAAACTGATTTTAAAGGGCAGCTAGGTGGCACAGTGTATACAGCACCAGGCCTGGAGTCAGGAGGACCTGAATTCAAATCTGGCCTCAAACCAGACACTTGACACTTACTAGCTGTGTGTCCCTGGGCAAGTCACTTAACCTCAACTGCCTCACCAAAACAAAACAAAACAAAACAAAACAACCCCCCCCCAAAACAAAACAAAACAAAAAAGAAAAACAAACTGATTTGGCTTTGTAGAATGTATCTTTCATTTTTAATATTGTAGGTATGGAACTAACAATGTTGTGCATTGTTGTCTCACCTAGCCATGTTTTCATGGGACCAGTTAATTACTCTAAGAAAGCTGCACATATATTAAGTGTTTGTTTGTGTGTGCTTGATCTAATGTTAGATTAGAAGCTCTTTGGGAGTTGTTAAATGTATCAAATTAGAAAACATTTGTAAGGTACTTTGTAAACCCTACAAAGTTACATAAATATCCACTATTGTTATTGTTGTTATTATTATTTCTGTTTATCTTCCATTATATTATACTCAGCAGATATCTGTGTGTATAAAGGCACTGAAGGAATACTTTTTTGGTGATGATGAAATGTGTTATCCAGGACATTTCATTTTCTACCATTAAAAAGTCTAATTTCTGAAATGGAAAGATAGAGGCTGTGGTTTGGGAATTAATGTTCTAAATGATAGACAAAAAATTAATTGGCCACTGCCTAATAGCCTAGGAGAACAGAGTTGCACCTGTATTTGTTTTTCCTCATTTGATGAAAATATGCTGTTATCATTCCTATAATGCTAGCGCATAGAATGGAAAACATACACAGTTGGGATCACGAGCCAATTTCTGCTAAATGAGATATTCATAAGTGAAATTAAATCACATGCTGTTCCTAACTATTCCATTATAGCACTCCTTGTAAACACTGAGATTGCTGTTTAACAGGCAGGAGTGGTTATTCTAGTTGGTTTAGAGCAAAGGGAGAGGGAGAGACCAACTTCACTAATAGTGGAAGCTACAGTTTACAGCCATACTCACTTAGGGCTACAATAATTTTTAATCCATATTTGAATACTTAAATTGCTCTCATTATTATGAATATATTTTGCCCTTTTGACCATATTATATATATAATATATGTAATATAAATATACATTAGAAAGAGGCCATCTAACCTAACACCTACCTCAAACATGCAGCCTCTCCATCATAAAGGACAGCTAGATGGTGCAGTGGGTGGAGCATTGGGCCTGGAGTCGGGAAGAATCATCTTCCTGAGTTCAAATCTAACCTCAGATACTTATTAGCTATGTGACCCTGGGCAAGTCACTTCACCCTGTTTGTCTCAGTTTCCTCATCTGTAAAAATTAGCTGGAGAATGAAATGGCAAACCACTCCAGTATCTTTGCCAAGAAAACCCCAAATGGGGTCATGAAGAATCAGACACGACTCTTTCAACAGCAAAGAGTAGTAGATAAGAGTTCAGACTTGGAGCCAGGAAGGCCTTACTTAGTTCTGAACCTGCCTCAGATACTTCTTAGCCATATAAGCCTAGGCAAGTCCCTAAACTTCTTTTGGACTCAGTTTCCAAACTAGAGATGTTTCCTGAAATGGAGGTAAAGGTTGCATCTATCTCCCAGGGTTTTTGTGAGGAACAAATGAGATAACATATGGAAAGTGCTTTATAAACTTTACCTATATAAATGCTATCTGTCGTATTATATTGGTTAGCTAGAGTACCTTCATGTGTTTCCACAATGTAATATCAATGTACGTGTTTCAAGGGGCATATTACTTTAAATCATTCATTCAGTAAGCATTTACTGAGTGTCTGTTATATGCCAGGCACTGTCCTAGGCAACAGGAAAACAAAAACAGAACCTAAAGCCAGAGCATTAATATAATTCACCAAGGCATTTTTGGTCCCTTCCTTATTGATTCAAGACTTTTGTCCATACCTTATTGTTCCATGTAAAACTTCCAGAGCCACACATGGCTGTTATAGTTTGGCACCTCCAGTTGAGATTATGGGGCTAATACTGTCAGGGTGACATGTTCTCTATATAGCTTTCCACATTGGGATGGGTGGGGACGACAGGAGGCATTGTCCTCCTAAGACCACCATAAGGCACGTGGACCCCGCTCTGCTTTGCTTAGATTGCAGCCATCTTTTATTTTCAATCAAAGAATACGCTCACCTCTTGATGAAATATTTTTTCAAGCAGAGTGAAAAACAGCCTTCTTTAAAGAAGTAAAGGCCTTCCCTCTCACTGAGTGATAAAACACTTCATTTCTGTGAAGTGCAAATTTGAGAATGTGGAGCTGGGCTATGAAGAAACCAGGGCTAGTAGGGTAAATCACTTCAGGCATGCAACAAGGCATGCATCCCCTTACACAAGGGCAGCTTAAATGGAAAAAGTGACAAGATGCAAAGTTGAGTGGCTAATTGACATTTAGATCTTCTTTACCACGGAAAACAAACCCTTTGCAAGCAGTTGTCATTGACAGCGATGAAATATTCTGGTCCCTGTGGAGAAGCAATTTTTCTGTTTTTACAGCTTCTCTAAGTACCGATAATGTGCAGGTTCTGGGCAACAGACACCCCAAATACCACTTAGTGCCTTGGCAGTGAATTTGATCAGTTTATTGGAGATGTGATTTTTCAGATGGATATATTTAAACAATTGAGCCCTTGCAGACTGGAGAGACCATTACCCTGGTTCTTTGAGCTATTGATGTGGACATTTTCACTAACCAAGCTGATAATAAAGTATCTCTGGAGTAATTTGTGAAGATGTAAACTTTGGCCCACCATTTGAATATCCCTTGGTATCTTTCAAAAAGATTTTAATCCTCAGGGCTACTTGGTGACCATCCCTACATGGTATTTAGGAACAATAAATGCTTTGTGGCTAAGTATTAAAGGAAATTTTTGCCTGGAGTTGCTGAAAATTCTCAGATAGAAGTTTATTTTGTTGTTCTTCATGTATTTTGCTTTTATGGATCTTGTCTAAATCATTTCTTCAGCAGCACTTATGAAACAAGCACACTGTAGTAGGAGAAGAGAGATATATGAACATAACTAGAATAGGTACCCACCTTCAAGGAATCTCGAATTTAGTTGGGGAGATAATTGGTGCCACGATAATGAAATGCAAACAGAGGAATATGAGTAGTGTGGAAAATATAAAATGCTGTAAGAGTTGAGAGAGGTCACAAAGAAAAGGATTAGCATAAGTTTAAGGGTTTTTTCTTTTCATTTAAGATAAACTATTATCTTTTGAACGACACTTTATCCTGTTGAGTTCCCTGCTTCATATGGGGTTATTTTTTATTTGTTTGGTTTTTTTACTAATAACACGGTCTAGTAAAAACAGTGCTAGACTACAGGTCTAGAACTTGTCTTCTAGTCTTGTTTATATGACCTTGGACACCTTTCCTTATCTTCTCTAGGTCTCATTTCCTAATCTATAAGAGAAAGAGTTGGAACAGATCATCTCCCTGTGATTCTATAAGTTTTCCCCTCCAGAATACTGTAAGGGATTGCAAATTTTGTGTCTTGATGTTTCTTTGTTATCTGGCTTTTTGGAGTCATAATACAAAATCAATTTGTCACCTACCTGGATGCTCTTTAGTTATGATGGACTAAAGCGTTGTATTCTTGGTTGGTTTAGTGACACAGGATAGGTGCTGCTCTACCCTGCTGGTTCCAATGATAGGGAAAGGAAGCGTTGATATCAACTGAGTAATGGCTTTCCCTACCCTGTTCCATCTTTAGCACGCATACTTCTGAGCCCTGTGATCATGGAGGGCTGGAGATATTGTTGTTTCTTTAGAAGTATTTGATTACATGGGATAAAGTCTTTAAGGCCTTCGTGCATGGCAAAAGCTTTTAAGTCATTAAGTTCTGGGTAAGAAAACCTCCAATACCAGGCCCTCTGAGCATGTAGGCCTAGTGTGTCCAACTTGACATATCGAATAATGATGGTGGCTCCATTGACATTCCCTATTTCTTAGATTATCAAGCCTCACCACTATTAGTGTACCCTCAAATTTCATAAATGCCCCTGATTCATTTAAGCATCTACTTCATGGAGAACCCAAAGCAAGTCAAAGAATAAACATTGAGTGCTGCTCCTGTTTTCTAACTTCTTCTGCAGCCTGAGGTGACCAAGATGGCAATGTATGACATACTAGATAGTGGTTCTCCAAAAAATGGCACTGTGAGAAACCTCTTTGCTTGTAGAATCATAAGATTTAGAGTCAGAAGGGCTCTTTACTTCATTCAAAGATTTGTGATTTCATTGATGGATTTCCTTCACTGCTTCAGCTCTACTACCTTGCACACAATGGTGGATATGCCTCATGAATTATCATGGATAAAAAATGATAGTAATGAACCTCTCTGAACTTGACTAGGCTGACATTTCAGAAGACAGATAAAGAGTCAGTCTTGGGCATCTACCCAAAGCCTTTCTAGCTTGGTAGACTACCCAGAGCTTATCTTTCTCAGGCAGAAACCTTGAGAACCCAAAGGTAGAGCCACTTTGACTTCATAATAAGGTATCAGAGCAAGATTTTAGTGGAGGGTAGAACCCTTCTTTTGAAGCAGAGCTTTGGTAGAGCCCTTTAAGTGAAAGAAAGAAAGAAAGAAAGAAAGAAAGAAAGAAAGAAAGAAAGAAAGAAAGAAAGAAAGAAAGAAAGAAAGAAAGAAAAAAGAAAGGAAGGAAGAAAGAGAGGAAGATAGGGGAATGAATGAATGAATGAATAAGCAAATGAATAAATTATTTTAAAATACTTATTAAAAATAGTACTAAAAAACACAATAATGGCATAGTGTAGATAGATCAGTGATTTGTAGCTAATAAGACCTAAGTTCAAATCCTGCCCCAGACACTAGTTGTGTGAGTTTGGGAACCTTAACCTTTCTGTTCCTTAGTTTCCTCATCTATAAAATGGAGATAAATAGGACCAACCTCTCAAGGTTGTTGGAAGAACCAGTCAGTTAGTTAAGAAGCACTTATTAAGCACCTGCTATATGCCAGACACTGTTCCAAGTGACAGGCATATAAAGAAAGACAAAACAAAACAAACTTACCTGCCCTCAAGGTAGACTGCTCACTGTCTAATGGTGGAGATAATTTGCAAACAACTGTGTACAAGGGGGATATGTACAGGATAAATTGGAGATAATCTCAGAAGGAAGGTACTAAAATTAAGGAGTACTGGCTAAGTCTTCTTATAGAAGGTAAGACTTGAGCTGGCACTTGAAGGAAGCTAGGGAAGCTAGGAGGTGGAAAGAAGGAGGGAGTTCCAAACACGGAGGACAATGCTTGTAGTGTCTTGTGTGAGGAACAGCAAGGAGGCCTGTGTTGCTGAATTACAGAGAACATGGGTAGTGGTGGTGGTGTGGGGAGATAGTGTAAGAAGATTGGAAAGGTCAGAAGTGGCCAGATTGTAAATGACTGAAAGCCAAGCAGAGGATTTTCTATTTGATCTTGGAGGTAACAGGAAGGTACTAGAATTAATTGAGTGGGGTGGGAGGTAACATAGTTAGGTCAGTTTGACAGCTGAGTGGAAGATAGATTGGAATGTAGAGAAATTTAAGTCAGGGACACCTACTAGCGTACCTTTGTTGTAGTGCAGGCATGAGGTTATGATCATGGTAGCAATGTCAGAGTAGAGACAGGAGCATAAGCTAGAGATATTATGAAGATAGAAACTATCGAACTTGGAAAGAAATTTAATATGGGAGGGTAAGAAAGAGTGAAGAGTCAAGGATGACATCTGAGTTGCAAGTCTGGGTCACTGAAAGGATGGTGGTACCCTCAACTGTAATAAGGAAGTCAGGAAGAGAAAACATTTTAGAGGGGAAAGATAAGGAGTTCAGTTTTGGACATGTTGATGTCTTCAGTACATTCAGTTTGACATATCCAATAGTCAGTTGGAGATGTGAGACTGGTGGTCAGGAGAGAGGTTAGAGCTGGAGAAATAGATCTGAGAATCATCTACATAGAAAGATGGTAATTGACTCTATGGGAGATTTTGAGATCACTGAGTGAAATAGTATAAAGGAAGAAGGGTAGCCTAGGTCAGATTCCAGTGGGATGCCCATAGTTATCAAATGTGATCTGGATGCAGATCCAACAAAAGAGACTGAGAAGAAAGTGGTCACACAGGTAGGAGTAAAACCAGGAGAGAACAGTATCATAAAAACCTAGTTAGAAAAGGAGAATAGGGTGATTGACAGTGTCAAAGGCCACAGAAGGATCAAGAAAAATAAAAATTGAGAAAAGTCTTTGGGTATGGTGATGGAGATCACTGTTAACTTTGGAGAATGCCCATTCAGTAGAATGATCAGGTCAGAAGCCAGACTGCCAGGAGTTAATAAGAGAGTGAAAGGAGAGGAAGTGGAGGTGGCTGTTGTAGATGACCTTCTCAAGGAGTTTAGTCACAAAGGCAGGAGATATATGGGATGATAGCTAGCAGGGATGGATGGAATAAGTGTGGGTAGTAGGGAGGCAGCCAGTAGACAGAATGATTGAAGGTTGGTGAGACAATGGGGATGAGAAGAGGCACAATCTACTAGAGCAGATGAGACAATATATGCAAATTGTTTTACATACTTTAAAGCACTATATAAATGCTATCTATTATTATTACTGAAAATGTACTTTAAAAGAATCCATTGACTATTAGAGTTCCTATAAATTGCCTACAAAGGAGAGGAAAACCCTGGAAGATGGAATCTCCTTTCCTCTCACAGAGACCCTAACTTTTTATTTCAAAATCTGCAGAATGTAAGCTTAAGGGGATGGACTGTGTACTCTTGTCCTTGTATCCTCAGCCCCCAGCCCAGGACCAGGCACATAGTAGGTGATTAATAAATGCTGCTCAATTGAATTGAAAAGGAAAAGGGGACTGTCTGAGAACCATAGTCATTTTCCTTCCAAACCATATTTGCCTGTGAGAACCCAGGAGAGGAGGATAATTGGAAATATGTGCAGAGAATCTCCCTTAGAGTGTAGTAGTTCACATAATTGGGGTACAATTGAAAGGGGTACTTCCAGCTGAAACTATAAAGAACCCAGGAAGATTACTTCCCTCTGGATTCCTTCTTTAACTCTCTTGGAAGGATCCATGAAACACCTTACAGAAAGACCTGAATAGAGAGAAAAGAATGAGGGGCACATCATAGTTAACAGTAATAGCTAGCATGTATACAGATCACTTTAAGGTCTGCCAAGTGTTTTTGAAAAATTATCCCATTTCATCTTTATAAGAAACCTGGGAGATAGGCGCTACGTTGTCCACTGTACCTCTTAACTGGGAAAGTTACTTCAAACCCCTCTGCATTATGGCTCCAGCTGTTGGTTCCAGTTTTGCCCTCTACCGTGAGAGGCTACAAATAATCTCCAAGGAGCCATCTATCATGTCTCCTTCTCTAAATCTAGCTCCTCACCTTTACTTTCCCTCCAGAAAGATCTTAGGTTTTGTTGTCAAAAGTTTTAGGCCAGAACAGGAACTTGAGGATGAGAGCCAGTGTTGGTACTTGTGTTGTTGTATCCTCAAATCTCTGCCAGTGCTGGGTTCAGATGATGATGATGATGATGATGTTGATGATAACAAGGTAATGATGATGATGATGATGATGATAGCTAGAATTTAGCCAGCACATATTTAGTTTAAGGTTTGCAAAGAATTGTATAAATATGATCTCATTTTATCCTCACGACAACCCTGGGATTTAGTTCCTGTTATTATCCCTATTTTATAGTCAAGGAAGCTAAGGCAGATACAGGTTGAGTGACTTGTCCAGGGCCACATGGCTAGCAAATGTCTGAGGTTAGATTTGACTCAGGTTTTCCTGCCTCCAAATTCCACCCTCTATCCACTGGGCTACCTTGCAGTTTCAAACAGTTATTGAAGTCTCGAGGAAAGCTGTTCCCAGGCATTGGTTGCATTGTGGCCACAGATACAGTTCTAGTTGCAGCAGTGCTGGGCAAGCCGAGAACAGCACCAACAATAAATGGAGACAGAAAATGACAAAACTAATTCATGTCATACAGAGGGAAAAGACAACTGAGCCAAAGTCTGTCGTTAACACTAGAATTTTGGAAAACAGATTTTAAAATGTTCAGAGAATGGTTAGGTAGGATCAAGTGTCCTAAAACTCTAAATGGGAAATCAGTCCAGGAAGGATTATTTTAAAGGACATTGATAAGTTGAGAAGTATCCAGAGGAGAGCCATCAGGAAGAAGAAGGGGCTTGAGTTTATGCCATATGAGAATGGTTAAGGAAATGGAAGATGTTAAGCCAGGAGAAGAGAAGACTTGGAAGTGGGGGTGGGGAAAGGGAACATAATAGCTGTCTTCAAGTATTTGACAATCCCTCATTTAGAATAGGGATGAGTTTTATTCTTCTTAGAGTCAGAGGATAGAAGTGGTAGCAAAGGGTAGAATTGCAAAGAGGCAAATTTAGACTTGATGTCAGGGAAAAAATATTCTAATATTTAGAGGTGTCCCAGAGTGGAATGAGCTGCTTCAAGAGGTGATGGATTTTTCTTTCTTTGAAGTCTTCAAACAAAAGCTCAATGGCTACTCATTGGTACAGTGTAGAGAAGATTCTCATTCAGGTATTGGTTGGAATTTTCCATTTTGAGTTCCCCTATCTTGTGGTTCTCTAGAGCAGATGACTCCTAAGTGTATATGTCCAATCATTATAGCTTTTGTCTTTGTGAAACCCCAGCATTATTTGGAACATAGCTTTGAAAAATAAACTATACCAGAAGGGCGTGCCTGTAGTAATTACTCTGATTTATCACCATCTACTTCTTCCAACTTTTGAAATGTAGCTCTTAAAAATGGCGACAGCAAAAATTGGCACGCCCATCAAAAGTACGTACGTATGTATATATGTATTATATATATATATAATATGTATACATACACACTCACTGTCCTTGTGTTCCCCACCCCCACCCCTTTTGTGGTTTGGTACTCTCACCTCAGGCTAGTTCAAGCAGAGTTTGCAAGCAAGCCAAGATCTATTCTAATGCAAAAAAAGTATGGCAGGAAATTGGCCACACTGAATCCCCATCCATGTTGTCACAATGAGATGGAAATGATGACATGGTATTCTTTTCCTAGGTGCTAGTTATCAGGACCTGCATGGTTGAAAATTAACACACCAGGCATCCACAGCTGTCAGCTGTCAACATCCATTTACCCCATTTCCTTTGATTAAAAATGAAAAATGCCAAGGTGTTCTGGGCACTGTCAGCCTTGAGGTGAGCCTCTGAAGTTAGTGCCATTAGAAGGAACTTCTGCCGCCCTTAAGATTGTTAGTGAATTGCAATCAATGCTGAACCTTTTCAAGATGGTTTCTCTGAAGCAAGTGCTAACTGAGCTGGGCTCATGGGGTGGAGTCAGAGCTTAAGGGGGATCTTGTTCATCTCAACTATGATGTGACTGGAGAGGTCCTGTGGGATTTCTGTCTTGTCTGTCTGAGCTTCACCTTGCTGCCTGGGAAAAGTTGTTCTGAGTCTTTAGAAACCAGCTATTTGAGCACTTTCCATAATAGTTAAAAAAAAAAAAACGAACTTAGAACAAATAGAATGCCTACCTACTGCGAAATGGCTAAACAAATTGTGACATATGAATGCAGTAGACTATTATGATGCCATAAGAAATGATGAAATGGATAATTTCAGAGCAAACTGGGAAGACCTTTATGAACTGATACAGAGTGAAGTGAACAGAACCAGGAAAACAATTTATAGAACTATAACAACATTATGGGAAGCTAGGTGGCACAATTGATAAGTGTCAGGCTTGGAGTCAAGAAGACTCATCTTCCTGAGTTTAAATAGGACTTCAGACACTTAATTAGCTGTGTGACCCTCGGCAAGTCATTTAACTCTCTTTGCCTCAGTTTCCTCATCTGTAAAATGAGCTGGAGAAGGAAATGGCAAACCACACCAACCTATAAAGTATTTATTCAGTGATAGTTCTTCTCTACCCTTATATGAGGGGTCTTTACCCTATATATGGATGTATTCATTATATTCACTATTGTGAATTGTAGTAACCTTCAGAATGACCTAATTTTTCTAAGGCTCTACGCATGTTCAGCTAGATCCATGGAAAGGCTCTACAAAATTACATCAATATCCAGTTGGTACATGCAGTAGACAAGATGACTGCCATGTTGTCTGGTTAAAGGGAATATATGGTACAAAAGTAGATGAGAAATTCTAGATTCCCTTTGGCCTCTGAGGTCCCTTCCAGTTCTAAGTTCATGATGTAATTGAAGGACCTGTGAGTAATTGAAACAAAAGTTAAAGCATTAAGGTGATACAAAGAGTCAAAGCAACCCAGTAAACAGTTCCACATCAATCAGAAACTTTGCTCTAGAGACTTGAAGAGTAAAGAAATCCAGGGCAAGACAGGATCCCTGAAGAAGGAGGCTGTGGAAACTTTCTAGTATTCCAAATGGTCTCAGGAAGTTGTCTAACACAATGAAAATGAAAGTTGGATCAAATTAAAAAGAGAAAGCTTGAACATCATTGGTGTAATTAATGACAGAACAGTTGCATCAAGGAGGATGATTTAAATTCTAGCTTCTATGCAAAACTGAAAAGTGGAAATGCTAGATAAGATCGATAAATATTAGCTGAAATGCTTCACAATGGCAGGGATTACTAGCAAGGCATGTAACCACTTTGCTTCAAGACCTGAGACTGATCCTAACTATCTTGACATAAGGAATCATATCTCAAGTGGTTTCAAAGGATGAAACCATTAACCTCTTTAAATATGGACCGATGATATGTTTATATACTTTATACAAAACATTCATAGCTCATACAACTTAGAAAAAAGATCCATAAATACCAGAAAACAATATATTGCCTGAAAAGCAAAAAGAGTATGCCAAAAAGCCCCAAGCCTGTGAATGGCAACTTATTATCAATTTTGATAATTATTGAACAAACTGTCCCCAAATATCTTAACATATATACTTCCTTTATAGGCTATCACAAAGCCTTTGATTCAGTTCTGCACTCATGGCTTATTCACGTACTGCAAATAGAGAAAACAAACCTAAGTAAAATGAGAACGCTAAAATATATGATTTCCACATGGAAAACTGTTTTCTATTAAATAATGCCACCAGAACAATAATACCAAGAAGACTTTAAGTAAATGTGATAGAGAATCGGGGAAAGACTTACATGAAATGGTGAAAAATGAGGTAATTAGTACCAGGAAAATCATATATATTATGTAAATGGAAAGAGCAGTAACCACAAAATAATCAAATATTAATATTACAAAATTATAAAGGACAAATTTGGCATCAGGTAAGACATATGGGAAGACATCTACTCCTGTTCTTTTGCAGAGATCTGAGTCAATGGGTGTGAAGCATTGCATGTAACATCAGACTTTTTCAATGTGTTGACTGGTTTTGCTGAATTTTTTCTCTTCAACTTTTTCTTTCTCTTTTAACAAAATTATTTTCTAAAAAGGGCCTTCTCTGAGGAAGGGAAAAAGGAGGGATATTTGGGGAAATCTAGGCAATGTAAAAAAGATTAAAAATCCATTTTTAAATATTAAAAAATCACAAAAAGAACAAACTGGAGAAAAAAATCACTCTAAAGCAGGTATAGACAGATAGAAAGATGGCTACTTCCATTCAAGAAAGGAGGAAGAGAATTGATAGACATTCTTAAAGACAAAACCATAGGGGAACAGGATGAGGGAACTCTCACCTCTGTTGTTCTGTCTGCTATGGGAATGGTACCAAGGATGCTTTTCAGTGTACCCATAGAGCATAGTCTATCTAACACTTTTGTTTAGCCATGAAAGCAATAATTTTATCCACCTCTATAATAGTCCATATAACATGGAACATATAGGAGTCATAACCAGATGGTGACTTGTCTTAGGACCATTTATATCTGAACTCCATCAAGAAAGATGAGAGGAATGAAATAATAATGATAATAATAATAAAATAATAGCATTCCATGGCACTTAAGGTTTGCCAAGTACTTCACTTACATTATCTCATTTGATCTTCAAAAGTGACTTACCCAGCTGAGATAGGATTCAAATTCAAGTCTTCCTGACTACAAATCCACTCTGCCACTGAGCTGCATGTGGGAAAACTGAGGCTCAGAGAGGCTTTGTCTTGTAGTAAGTGTATTAAGTGCTTCTCATATGCTCTGCATTTTGCTAGGTACTGGGAAGAATATTGAAGAAACAGAGGACATGGTCCCTGTCCTCCAGGAATTCATCACTGTGTTGCTGAGACAAAATAAACAGAATAGAAAAATAGGGAACAGTGCAAGACAGCATGTAATGGAATGATAATCACAGGGCTGGGCACACAACAGACAGCTATTAACTACTGAGTTGAACTGGGATGCTGAGTTTGGATTCCTGAGGTTGTCCAAGAAAGCTCTGTGGAAGAGATGAGGCATGAACTATGTGCAAAAGGATGGGTGCAGTTCGAGTTATCTGAAAGGAAGAAAAGGAGAATTTTCAATGAGAAACAGAGTATGGATGCTAGAAAAAGGACCATTTTCCTAAACAACCTTGACCCTAATGCTCAGCAGTCATCTCCACATTTCTTGATCACAGTGCATATAAAACTTGTTTCTGTCTCAGAAACCATACTTTAGTATTTTTAAATATCTATATGGTATATTTTTTATATTTCTAGTAGAAACTACCATACTCTAGTCTTCAATTAAAAAAAAAACCTTTTTCATTTCTTCTGTGTTTGAAGTTGTTTTACTACCTTGTTCCCCACCCCTCCCCCCCGAAATAACCTGATACTCTGGAGTGTCATTAATTTATTTCACTCATCTAAAAAAAATACTCACTCTGATGGTCAACTGTGAAAGACTTAGCTACTCTGATCAAGGCAATGATCGAAGACAGTTATAAGGGACCCATGATAAAAATATGATTCACCTTCAGAGAGAATTAATGATCTCTGAATGCAGTTTGAAGCATACTTTTTAAACTTAATTTTCCTTGGGGTTTTTGTCATGTTTTCTTCTGAAACTTAATATGTTTCATATGATTTTAATGTGTTGTTATTGTTGAGTTGTTTCAGTCGTGTCCAACTCTTTGTGACCCCATATGGGGTTTTCTTGGCAAAAATACTGGAGTGGTTTTGCCATTTCTTTCTCCAGCTAATTTTACAGATGAGGAACTGAAGCAAACAGAGTTTAAATGACTTGCCCAAAGTCACACAACTAGTAAGTGTCTGAAGCCAGATTTGCATTCAGGAAGATGAGTCTTTTTGACTCCAGGCCTGGCACTCTATCTACCTCACCACTCAGCTGCCCTAAATATATATAATCCATGTCAAATGTCTTGCCTTCTCAAGGATCAAGGAGGGGCAGGCGAGAAGAAGAGAATTTAGAATTCAAAAAATTTTTAAATCAATTTAGTTTTTTTTACACATAATTGGGAAAGATTTAACAAAATAAAATATGTCAAAAAGAAAAAAATACACAGAAAAAAAGGAACTATTGTCATATGCTCAATAGTAGTTTTGGCAAAATCCCTGTTTCTCAATCTGTACATTTTTATCAGGTCAGGTAGGAGTTTGGAGCAGTAGTTTAGAGAAGGATTGGTGAGGTGATGGGGGACACAGATACTCAATTCAGCAGTTGTTAAGTGCTTACTGTATGGAAGGTTCTGCATTAGGTGTATCCCCTTTGTAACTAGGGAATACAAAAACAAAGATTTGGGGAAATAGGACAGGCATTGATAAATAGAATAGAAGGTAGAGTGTGCTGGTGATAAAGTTAACATCAACACAAAATGTTCTTAGAAAATTTGAGGAAGGAGAAGAAACTTTCACAATTGGAGAATGAGGTGACGCTTCACAGATGGTACCTGATCTGAGCTTTGAAGAGGAGGAACATGAAAAGCAGAAATGAGATATGAAGGTATGAGGGACAGCCTATGCAAATATATGGAGATGGGAGATAGGTTTTGATTTCAGAAATTGCTGGTGGTGATTAAGACACATGGCTTATCAGATAGCCTTCTATTGTGATATGACATTTCCATCTGCATAGCCTCCAAGGAGAGAGAAAATAGAGCTCAAAAGACAGGCTCCTCCAATTTAAAGATTTATACTTCGTATTAACTTCCTTTTGAAGTGAGATGGGAAGATTTATTAAGGTGAGGAATCAGTCAAAAGCTATAAAACCTGGCCAGTGCCTAATTGTGTGCCAGACAGATTGGAATAAGACCCTTATCTAAGAGAAAAAAATTGTAAGGAACTTTTGTAAAGATTTTGTAAGGACTCACTTTATAGCAGGTTTTTTTCTTTCCCTCGTTTCTTTCCAATCATTATTAGTGTGAAGTTTTTTTTTTAATCTTATCCTTCAGTCTTCTATTAAGCTCTCTGAATATTCCCCTTTCTCTCCTTGAAATATTGTGTACAATATAACATTCAGCATCCCCTCTCTTTTTTTGTTGTTCAGTTGTTCGGTCGTGTCTGACTGCAAAGACACTGTAGTGGTTTGCCACTTCTTTTTCCATTATTCTCTTTTAGCTCCTTTAATTATTATCTTTAGTTTCCTGATACTTGAAATCAGAATACATTACTTCCTGTTTGTATCATATACTAGTTTCTTTTTATTCTTTTTCTGGCTATTTGTAAATAGGATAATTTATTTTGTTTTTTAGAATACTCTAACCTAGAACAAAGATCACATTGAATTTATGAACTGATCTTGTCCTAATCCCTCATTTTACAGGTGTGTAAACTGAAGCCAAGAGAGATGAGTGGTTTGCCCAAGGTAACACATATAACAAGTGGAAGTTGGGATTTGAACATGGGTTTCAACTTGTAAATCCTTTTCTCTTTCCACTCTACCATGTTGTATGCTGTCTTTTTGTTATTTCACTTATAAATCTTGTCACTCCAACTAGAGTGTAAGTTATAGAACAGGACTGTGTAGCTTATGGGGCAGCTGGGTGGTGAAGTGGATATAATGCCATGTGTGAGTCAGGAAGACTCATTTTCCTGAGTTCAAATCCAGCCTCAGACACTTACTAGCTGTGTGATCCTGGGCAAGTCGTTTAACCCTGTTTCCCTCAGTTTCCTCATCTGTAAAAGGAGCTGGAGAAGGAAATGGCAAACCACTCCAGTATCTCTGCCAAGAAAACTCTAAATGGGGTCAGAAAGTGTTGGACACAACTGAAATGACTAAACAACAACAGAACATAGCCTTATGCTTCTTTTTTTTATTCGTCTAAAGCTCTAACACAGTTCTGGGTACCTAGAAAGTTAGTAGCAAATAGTTTCTGATTTGGCTCAAAAACCTTCTCAGGAAAACTAATTTGCCTACTTCCAGACAGATAATCTTTTTAGTTTTCCACCTTAGGTGCTATTTTTATCACTGTTTGAGTAATTAAAATACCTTATTATTAATGTTTTAGCTTTATTTCAAATCTCCCATATTTTCTATAGGGAGCGAATGAAATAGAAAACATTGACTTACACACACACACACACACACACACACACACACGGAATAATAAAACTTGTACTGCTTATTATATAGGTTTATGGTAAGGATTAATTGTAAATGCATAAAAAGTATTTTGCTAAAGTACTATATAATATGAACTATTATTATCTTCATGCCTTCATAATTTTTCTAATTTGTCCTCAAGATCTTTCAAAACTCCCTGGATTTTGAGACACGGGCTGTTCTGCCCCTGTATTTTATTTATCATTATATTTAGCAACATGTTTCACCTGTGTGTTGCCAGTAGGAAGGCTCGTCTGTAGTTATTGTAATCATCTCTGTTTGGGAAGGAATTTAGGGGCACAGCTGATTCCATCTCCCCTGCCAGCAACTCCCATGACTTTTCCTTTAAATGATTAATAGGGTGTTAGAGCAGGCTAAACCTCACTTAATAAACACATGACTGTACAGAGAAAGAAAGAAGAAATTGAAGGGATCCTAGGTTTAGAGGTGGAAGGAAACCTAGTGGTCATCTACTGTAATGCTTTCATTTTGTGTGAGAGGGTTCTGAGGCCCAGAGAGGTTAAATGATTTGTCCATGGGGACACAGGTTAGTAAGTGGTAGGTAGCCCCAATAAAACCCAGGAACCCAGGCTTAATGGACCTTCCATTGTACTGCCCGGCCTCTTGTTGCCTGTTACAATGAAAATCTGTTCAAGATGATTCCTACAAGTTGAGCAAATAATCCTTAACCCTAACATTAAGAATTACAAGCACACAGGGAAATTTGTTAACAATGGTGTCGTCTTTAAAACCTTATGCCCTCATTATTTACCAAATGTCTTGGCAACAGAAACAAACATACAAGCATTCTTGCAGAGAGGATCATAGTTTCTAGTCAGTATCTGTCCTTGGCCCAATTGGGCATACCTTTCCACCTATCCTTAGAGAGAGAGAGAAAGAGAAAGAGAGAGAGAGAGACAGAGAGAGAGAGAGACAGAGAGAGACAGAGAGAGATAGAGGCAGAGACAGACAGAGAGGCATACAGAGAGACAGAGACAGAAACAGAGACAGACAAAAACAGAGACAGAGAGAGAGAAGGAAAGAAAAAAGAAAGAAAGAGGAAGGAAGGAAAAAGAAAGAAAGAGGAAGGAAGGAAAAAGAGAGGGGAGGAGATGGGAGAGAGAGAGGGACAAAGAGGGAGGGGAAAGGAGAGAGAGAGAGGA
>NW_020954591.1:11468692-11541077 GCF_900497805.2 Vombatus ursinus | reverse complement strand
GAGAGAGAGAGGGACAAAGAGGGAGGGGAAAGGAGAGAGAGAGAGGAGAGAAAGAAAGGAAGAGAAAAGGAGGGGAAAAGGAGAGAGAGAGAGAAAGGAGGAAAAGAGAAGTGGAGACAGGGAAAAGGGAGGAAGGAGGGAGGGGGGGAGAGAGAGAGAGAGAAAGGGAGAGAGAGAGAGGGAGGGAGGGAGGTCGGGAGAGAGAGGGAGAGAGAGAGAGAAATGTTAAGTATGTGTGCTACCTTTTAGAGAAAAGTAGCTGAGTAGTGTAAAGAGGAGAGAGAAGCAGGGAGGAGAGAGGAGTGCATGTACAAATCCCGTATATCCTTTAATCCCTTCTCTTGCTGCTTCAGCTCTAATTAGGTTGTATATAATTTTTGACTTTCTTGCTTGTATTTCTATAGCCTGTTCATAGCTTCCCTAAGGGCTGGAGATCTAATCACATCTTTTGCTTCTTGAGCTCTCTGGCAGATCTTGGGGTCACTGGGGTCACTGACCCTTTCTAAGGAAACCAGTTTTGACCCCCAAAACGTCTTGCCTTCTTAACAACAGAAGAGTAGCTCTTCAGTCTAGTCCCATGCCCCATTAATTCCATATTATTGCCAAGAGCAAATTAAAAAGCCATCTCTTTGACATTTAAAGGCTTTCACAATGTGACCCCTGCCTGCCTCTTATATCTTACTCCCTTCTATGCACTCCATGATCCAGCTACATTGGTCTCCTTGCTGTTCCTTGAATGAGATACTCCGTCTCCAGACTCTGGCCATTTTCACTGCCTGTTCTCCATGCCTGGAATATTCTCCCTCGGCCTCTGCCTCCTGACTTCTCTGGCTAAAGTGGCAGCTAAAATCCCCCCTTCTTTAAGAAGCTCTCCCCTTAATGCTAGTCACTTCACTCTGAAATTATTTCCTGCATATCTATCTTGTTTGTACATAGCTGCTTCCTTGTTTCCACCTTTAGATTGTGAGCTCCTTGAGGGCAAAGACTACGTTTAACTTTCTTTGTATCCCCTGCCTGGTACACAGTAGGCACCTAATAAATGCTTGTTGACTTGTTTTTGTTGAGTTGGCTTCCCTGGCTACCATCCAGAATTAGCTCCATGGGGCAGCTAGGTGGTGTAGAGGATAGAGTACTGGCCCTGAAGTCAGGAGGACCTGAGTTCAAATCCGGCCTCAGACCAAACACTTGACCCTTACTAGCTGTGTGACCCTGGGCAAGTCACTTAACCCCAATTGCCTTAAAAAAACAACCAAAAAAAACCCCCAAAAAACCAGAATTAGCTCCAATCCCACTTTCTGCAGGAAGCTTTTCCGGAACCTCCCAACTGCTAGTGCCTTCCCCTCTGAGATAAGCCTCCACCTAATCTCTATATAGCTTGCCTGTAGATAAGTATTTACATGTTGCCTTCCTCAGTAGAATGTGAGCTCCTTGAGGCTAGGAGCAATGTTTTGTTTTGTTTTATTTTACTTTCTTTGCATTCTTGGTGCATAGTACAGTGCCTAGCATATAGTTTGTTGTTGTTTACTTGTTTTCATTTGTGTCTGTGTGTAACCCATTGTAGGTTTTCTTAGTGAAGATACTGGAGGGATTTGCCATTTTCTTCAGCTCATTTCACAGATGAGAAAACTGAGGCAGACAGGGTTAAATGACTTGCCCAGGGTCACACAGCTAGCAAGTGTCTGAGGACAGATTTGAATTCAGGAAGATGAATCTTCCTGACTCCAGGCCCAGCACTCTATTCACTGGGCCACCTAGTTGCCCTCTGGCATATAATGAAAATGAATAAATGCTTGTTGACTGTTGGACAGATGGACAGCATCTCTCTCTGTCTCTCTCCCACCCCACCTTCCTCTTATCACAAACTGAGTGAAAGAAAACATGTACCATTATTCTCTGCCCCAACACCAACATTCTCAATAGCTGGAGGACAATTCTGCGTGTCATTTTAACTATTGTGGCACCTGGAGACACCCCTCAGACAAGGGGTGGAGATCGAATCACATGCAGTTCATCACTAAAACACCCCCAGGAGACAAGTGACCCTAGATTCAAGGTGCTCTGTGGGTCTGTATCTGCTAACAGCAGTAGTTCATGAGTTCCCACTGATATATTTAGTTTTACTAGTTGAAGAATACAATTAATTAGAATCAAAAGCATTTAACAAAATAGCAAAATAGCAGTAAGAAAAATAGCAACAAAGTATTTTCCCCATAATTCTGTGCTGTACTCTCCATAACATCCATCAGAAAGATGGATATCTCCTTCAATGAAACCCTCCAGTGAAAATCATATACATTGACAGTCATTGTCACGAGGGTGTACGTATGGAAGCTCGCACACGTAGAAAGTATGTGGTTGGGGGTCAAGTCTGGAAGGGAAACTCATGCCTGTGATGTAGCTGAGGGCTGCTGATGAATTCTGGTGATGTCACAGCCTTACTCACATTGGTCCAGTGTCGACTTATCTCCTGTGATGAGATTGAAATCTGCCCACTGTCACTCCTTCCTGTTACACGGTCTCTACTTGACAATTCTGTAATGATTTTTACGATGACTGCCACACACGTCCCTCCCAGATACAAGTTTGCCCAGAAGCTTAAGACTGAGCCATTTTAGAAAGACAAAGTTCTCCCTCACTTACGCAGTAAGGAGGGTCAGTCAACAGAGTGCTGGGCCTAGAGTCAGGAAGATCAGAGTTCAAATCCTGCCTCAGACACTTTACTGGATTGTGACTTTGGGCAAGTCACTTAACCTTACTATGCCTCAGTTTCTTCAACAGTAAAAATGAGGATAATAATATAACCTACCTCCCAGAGTTTTTGTGAAGATAAAATGATATTTGTAAAGTGCTTAGCACAGGGTCTGGCACATAATAGGCACTCAAAAAATAGTTGTTTCCATTCTTCTGTCAGTTCTTGGAGCCTTGGTTGTAATAAGCCTTTCTCATCTAAGGGAAGATTGTCTCTCCCAGGAGCCGTGCTCACAGAACAGTTAGCCAGTTAAGCAGTCCCCACAGACCGTCAATCTTTTTTTCTAATTTTTGACCTCAGCTTTCTTCTCACCAGTCTTCATCTCTGTATCTAGCTTGGATCTGACTTAGGGTTAGAAAACCCTTGTAACTTCCACTTAGTGTCTAATTGCTATACTGTACCCAAACATCATCAGTTTGGAGGTTGTTCTTCCAACAAAAAACACCAAGGTTCTGTGTTTCTGAGGCCTCCCAGTTTTTCTCAGTCCCAAAATTCTTTTTGGTTTCCTGTGTGAGTGAATGGGGGAAAAAAGGCAAAGAATAAGACACCTTAAGTGGAGTGGCTTCAGGCATTGACCTCTACTTCAGTATTTTGTTTCAAATTCCTGCCTTTTGAGCTGTATCCCTCATTATGGGGTTACCAAAGATACTTTAGAAGGCTGACTCTTAACAGTATGGGTTTTTTTTTTTTTAGGCAGTTGGGGTTAAGTGACTTGCCCAGAGTCACACAGCTACTAAGTGTCAAGTGTTTGGTCTGAGGTCAGATTGGAACTCAGGTCTTCCTGACTTCAGGGCTGGTGCTCTATCCACCACACCATCTAGCTGTCCCAACAGTATGGTTTGACAGTTGCATTCTGACCCATAACATCGGACCTCTTTAGCCACATCATCAGTACATAGTGCTGTGCTTACAAAAGGGATCTATAATCCTTTCAGTTGTGAGTGTGTGTGTGTGTGTATGTGTATCTATGTGTGTTTCTGCACATATACGTGAATTGGAATTATCAGTGTGCAATAGTTTCTGAATAACTATCTCAAGGCTTCTGTCAATACTCAATTTCACCCATGCCCACATTTTGTGCAGTATGAAGACATACAGAAGCAATGAGATTGTGCGCTATGTTGGTAATGCATATGTTGTGAATGGGGAGGCAGGACTATCAGCTATAAAGATGATATAATGAAGGGTAATTGCAACCAGGCAGGGTTAATTAGAGAGTGTTTTACTGTAGGAGGTGATTTGAGAGCAACCCTGTTCTGAAGGAAGGGGTGGGAAATTTAAGAGATGGGAAAGGCATTCTGGGTAGGTGGAGTGAGGTATGGAGCCAGAAGGGAGCAAGTTGTATATAAAATAGCAAGCTAATTAGTTCCTTGAATGGAGTGAGTTTCTTATAGAAAACAGCAAGAAATGAGGATGGTAAGATTGAGTAGGGCATGGGGGACAATTGGGAGAAAGCCCGATAATAAAGCTAAGGAGTTTGGATTTTATATAACAAGAACCTAGTATAGATTTCAGAATAAGGAAACAATCTGGGCAAAACAGAATTTGACTTTTGTTAATGTTCAGCTTTCTGAGAAGAAATCAGAGACATATTCAACACTAGCTACTGGATGCTTTATTTCATCTTTAGAGAAGATGCAAGGTGTAATGGGATCAAGAAGCCTAGATTTAAATCCTGGCTCTGATGCTTACTTTGACACTTATTAACTCTCTGACAGTCTTTCTACTTTCTGTTCCCCTTCTCCTGTTCCTTTAAGGAGAGAGGCACTGAATACTAATTAACCATGAAAAAAAAAGTGGCTGGAAGCACACATCAGTGAGCTAGGCAACATCATCTTCTGAAGGATTGACCACCATCTTGTGGAAAGTGCTATATTAGTTGCTATGTGCTCTCTCCAAAGAAACAAAGAATGTCCTTCCCTAAAGAGCTTAGAATGAAATGTGAATGCAGTAATCCTGCATGAAACAATATAAGAGTATTAATCAGAAGTCAAGTTTTCTTGGATGCAAATGAGAGAGACCGAGGTAAGAATTAATGAGAAATTAAATAGGTGATACTAAGTGGAGCAATGAAGAGAGTGCTGGTCCTGGAGTCAGGAGGATGGGAATTTAAATCCAGCCTCAGACACTTACTAGCTGTGTAACCCTGGGCAAGTCACTTAACCCTGTTTGTCTCAATTTCCTCATTTCTAAAATGAGCTGGAGAGGGAAATGGCAAAGCACCCCAGTATTTTTGCCCAGAAAACCCCAAATGGGGTCATGAAGAGTCAGACATGACTGAACATTAAAAATATAGTATCCAAGGGGTGGGGAACCTGCGGCCTTGAGGCCACATATGGCCCTCTAGGTCCTCAAGTGCGACCCTTTGACTGAATGCAAACAAATCAAATTTGTTCTGTGGAGTTTGGATTTGATCAAAGGGTCGCACTTGAGGACCTAGAAGGCCACATACAGCCTTGAGGCCACAGGTTCCCCACCCCTTGATAGACGCAGTAGGCAAGTATGCTGAACTACTCAAATTCCATTTTAATGTGGTCTGTCCAAATCTGTGTCTATCCCGGGTGTGGCTCTCTGCTCTTGACTAGAGACAGGTCTGTTGCAGTAGTTCTGCTAATACAGCCAGTGGGGTAGGTTGGAGGTGTTTCCTCCACAAAGCACTCCCAAGCCTGGACTCCTCAACTCTCAAAATGGAAGGTGGGATTCTCTCGTGTATTTAAAGCCCCTTTAAGCGTGGCTAGCTTATTTCCTCAACTAGTCATAATTTTCCTTTCTTGATCCAGTCCAAAAGGCTCACGTCTCACAAAAACATCACAGTATGTATCTTGTCCATACATTAAAACCTCATCATATATAGCTACATCAACCAAAGTGGGAAGAGAAACTCACACCTTTGTGTTTGTATCATCTACCTCAAAGCATGAGGAAAGCCCTTTGGGTAACTTCATTCCTTTAATGATGAAGAGTGGGCTAGGGATTGTACATGAATGTCTAGAGACAAAGTGCAAACTAGTGATTGGTACAAAAGAAATCCCTACCATCATATCCTTTGAAAGACTAAAAGACAGCTTGAAAGAGGCAAAGGGGAATCCATTTTCATACCCAAGAGTAAAAATATCTAATCCTTCTCTACGAATTGAAAGCCTAGATGTGCAGTAAGAGGCACATTTAGTTTCTCTAGCAGTTTCATCAGTTAAAACGTGAATAAATGCTTAAGTAGTTTGCAATTCGACCAAGAAACATTTAGGGTTGCCAAGCAACATATGACTGCTGTCAACAGAAGGGAGGTCTATTATTAATTTTTATATCTTCTAAAGTCTCTAGGATGATAGAAGAAATATTAAATCTAAATATTTTCATTTCTACTTACTGTATTGAATGGTATAAACAATTTGATTGTCAGGAATGTGGCTCTTTTACATGTACAACAATGTCTTTATGGAGAATTTCTTATTTCTGTTTTATTTGCAAAATGATGTCCTGTCTGTTAGGATACAAACAGGCCGTGTGTGGATGGATATTCTCTATTATATTTACATGGAACTGAAAATTCCAAACCAATGCTCTTTTGGAAAGCTAATTGTTTTTCCTGAGAGGGCATACATTCGCTACGTAATCCAAAGTCATTAAATCGAAATATGACCTCTTAAGATTACAGAGTTTTTTTTAAACTGTGTGCTTCTTTTGTTGGTTATTAAGAATGTAGTTATGGTAGCCAGACTGTTAATTGTTTTTTATGCTTAAGTGCACAGAGCAATGTGACAGACAATTGGACCTTAGAAACCATCCATCTGAAATGACTGCTTGCTTTTGAAATTGTGGTCTAGAGACCTCAGTAATGGTGCCATTTTAAATATTCAAATTTGTTGTGTTTCACTAGGATCCCCCCAAAGAATGACAGTAAATGAAAGTGGCTTTTTTCCCTTTTCTAAATCGAGAGAATTGTCTTCTCCCCAGCTTCAATCTGTGGTCCCTCCAAGTGATGGATTGCGCCTATCATATGTTAATGGAAAATATAATTGGTCATTTACCCTGTTTTAATGTTGGAACCTGATTCTTGTAAAAATTGGAAAAAATATGCCTGCTGAAAGAAGTAGCATTGAGCAAATGATTTGTCCTGTCATTTCCTTTATTGCCTACATACTGTATTTTTCTAAAGAGTAGTATTTATTAGATGTTTTTTACCTGTAATTCTTGGTGAACAAGTAGCATAAGATTGAGAGAATACTTCAGTAAGCACACAAAGATGTTTGTAAAGCACAGTTTAGGTTAAGTACATAAATGATTGCCAGCAGAATTTAGATAACAAAACCTATTATTTAGAATCATTGGGGAATCACTGTGGACCTAAGAGTTGCAATAGCAGTGTTTGCGAATGTAACTCTCATTTAATGGAAATCTTTCTAAAATATGTTGCTCACCCCTTTATCTTTGTAACTTGTTTAATTATACTCTTTATATAATTGTAGATGGTGTGAGATATAGAAATGAATCTTGTAACTTTTCACCACATTACCATAAACAGGGAACTCCCTTGATCCCTCTGCCTCCCAGTGAGCACTGAAGACATCACTGGGCCATGTTTTCTCCATTATTATTTCCAAATTAAATTTCTAAAAAGAAATAAATGTACAAAAAAGACTTCTGCACTGTATTGGTACACATGGCTTCATTGTGGTACAGTGACTTCCTTAACTGTTAGAGGTACAACCAAGTGGTTGCTACTTTCTTGGTTCTCCACCCTATCTACACAGAGTAGTCTCTCTGTGTCTGCTTCTTGAGACTGTGGTATTGTAGTAGCTGATGGCTATTTGTATCCCTCGTTGGCAAGTAGAGATTTGTTCTATCTTTTTTCTCCTAATTGCTAATTTCCTACTCTTCATTACTTCTCTCCCCACACCTCTTACCGTTTCTGAAGTCCACTAACTATATATGTCTAGCAACTTTTAGTGAGTCAGAGGAGGGAAAGTGGAGATATGGTATAGTTATTTTTTTCAAAGAGTTTAACTGGAAATGGGTGGAAAGATAAAAAACAATAACTAGCAGGGGTAATAGTAGTAGAGATGGTGGTGCTGGTAGTAATAGTAGTAGTAGTAGTAGTAGTAGTTGTAGTACTAGTAGTAGTAGTGGCTAACATTTATATAGCACTTACAATGTCCCAGATACTGTGCTAAATGCTTTGCAATTGTTATTTTAATCGATTCTCACAACCTTGGGAGGTAGGTGCTGGTACTGTTCCCATTTTTGCAGATGAGGAAACTGAAGCAAACAGAGGTTGTTATTTGCCCAGGGGCACACAGCTTTTAAGTGTCGTGAGTCTGCATTTGAACTCAGGTCTTCCTCACTCCAGGCTCAGCGCTCTCTCCACTGCATCACCTGCCTGTCCCATAGTAGGATCTCGTGAGGCTTTTCTTTTTCTCAGTATACAGGGGAGACATAGGTATGTTTGTAAGCAGCAGGAAAGGAGTCAGTAGATATCAAGAGATTACAGATTAGAGAGAGTGTGGGCAGTGACAGTGGAGACAATCAGTTGGAGAAAATAGGAAGGGATGGGATTAAGGGTAATGTATAAGGAGGGTTTGGCCTTGACAAGGAGGAGCCCTTGTCTTCATCAGAGCCTGGAAGTAATAGTGAAGTGTGATATTAGAGTGATCTAAGATGAGGAGAAAGGGGAAAGAAGGAACTCTGAGAATTGCTTCAATTATTTCAGTGACATTTGTTCCAAGGTTTTTGACTGAGAGGTTGGAGGCTTGGGAAGAGTGTAAGTGGGATGGTTAATTTTCAAACCAATAAACATTTATTAAGTGCTTACAATGTGCCAGGCACTGTGCCAAGTGTCTGGGATGCAATTAATAAAAAGAAAGATAGTTCTTGACCTTAAGAAGCTTATAATCTAAAGGGGAAGGCAGTACATGAAAGGAAGCAGGAAACGGGTAGGGAGGAATGGAACACCAAGGGTTACTAAGTCTTGTTCTGTGGAGTTGAAAACAGGCAGAGCAGCAGATAAAAAGTAGAGAAATCTGAAGAGTCTAGTTTCTGCCTTCTATAAAGGAAGGCATTGGGAGAAGCTTGGTATTCTGCCCTCCAATCAAAGGAGAAGGGAACTTGAGGGAGGTGGTGTCAGTCAAGGCTTCAGTTGGCAACATGTGTAGTGAGTTTAGAAGTGATGAGGTTATTCTGGGAAGAGCGTCTTGTTCAATGGAGTTGAAATCTAGTGAGACATCAATTGCAAAG
Organism: Vombatus ursinus; assembly: GCF_900497805.2. NCBI lineage: Eukaryota > Metazoa > Chordata > Mammalia > Diprotodontia > Vombatidae > Vombatus > Vombatus ursinus. The sequence continues at coordinate 11,532,097 of NW_020954591.1, read as the reverse complement.
GGGAGAGAGAAGTACAATTAATTTTAAGTATAATTAATGATAAGTATAATGATTACTGTGTTTTGATGAGAGCCCAGTTGAGATTAGAAAACATAAAATTGTAGTAGACTTCATCAAAACAGTATCATGACTTCCTTCATTCCTTTTAGCACTATGTGAGTAAGAACAAAACAGGCAGATTGTAGGAATAATCCAGTATTGGGGAATGGCAAGGTGTGATTGGCAAGTGGCAAAGGGACAAGTGATTCAAAAATACATGTCACCTGTAGAGTTGAGCTGGTTCACCAAAAGTCTATGAGGAGATTTGAGTCAGTGCAATGTTGAGGTGCAGAAGAACTAATGGTCAGGATGAAGACAGGTAATAGGGTTAGGGGTTGTAAGGCATTTGGAAAAATGCAATCACAAAATACTATGACCAGATAAAGGAATTTTGAAGTTCATGAACATGAAAATGGAAGATGTCAAATTTAAGGGTGTGACCATCTCTTACAATAGCAGAGGTAGAATAAAGGGGTAGGTCATGGAGGTTGAATAAGTTGAGGAACTGGGAAGTTTGGGAATGTGAGGGAGCATTATTCTGCATGTTGAAGCTCCCAAGTGTGAAGGCTGGAGTTGTGGTAAAGTCAGTCAACACACATTTTTAAGCACCCATTATGTTCCAGGCATTATGCTAATTGCTAGGTACAAAGGGAATCTATGAACCAGTCAGTCAGCAAGCATTTTTAATCACCATTTTAAAGCACAGTATTAAGTACTGTGGAATACAAAGAAAGGTAAAAAGACAGTCCCTGCTCTCAAGGAGCTCACAGTCTAATGGGGGAGACAACATAGAAACAATCATGTGCAAATGATATATTATACAGGATTAATTGGAGCCGGACACTAAACTCATTGAGGAAGAAGGGAGAATGTTCTGAGGGTTGGTACATAATGGCCACCAGGATCTGCATTGGATGATAAATTTGGATAGAATGAACCTCAGACAAGAAGTTTCTAAGAGATGGTGGTAGAGAGAGAGTCCAGAAATGGAAATTGTGAGCAGGGTATTTGTGGGAAGCAAAAAACCTACAAAGGCTAGGATTGGTTCTTTCATTCTGATGCAGAGTAGAGTAAGTGAGGCTTCTTGGGTGATTACATCTAGACTAAGGAATATATATGGAATTAATAATATTCAACAAATGATGTGCATCTTTTTGTGTTTTAATGAGGATGTTTTGCGTACTTCACCTGTAATAATTTCTTCTCATGAGACATTTCTTTTTTTTTCCTGAATTTAATCATCTGAGTGACAATGTTTCTAAAAAGGCTCACTGTGTAGCAGTGATATTTTAATTTGTCAAACATTCCCACACGTGAATATGAGCATGTAAAACCTCCATAGTAAGACTGATTTTGTTCTGGTCTCAAAGATCATAAATCTGTATGAAGAATGTTTCTACTGTTGAGGCAAACATGAAATTTACAGCCCTGTTAAATGCACATAAGTAGACATTTAGAAACTGTGATAGTTCTCGAAGTGATGATAGGTGACTGGTTCTCAAACTGAGAAGGTTAGGAATTTCTGGGAGTATATTTTAGAGACTGGTGTCATGGGACTTGAAATAGCTATTTGATAGTCAGTGCACTGAATTTTATACTACAGGAAAAGGGAGAGCCAACTGTCGTTCAGGCCTTTGCCTTGTGAAATCCTCCAAGTTTGGAAAGTCTTCTGAAATAAAGAGAAGGACACGAGAGCTATGACCTCCTGAAACTGTTGAGTGATGGTAGTGGCACTTGTATGTTGATGGTTTACAGTGCAGAGGTGATGTGTCACAAAATGACCCAGGAACATCTAAAGGGCCTCACTGTCCAGAGAGAAGGTTGACTTAGACCCTACACATCTTCCATGATGATGATGAACACCTATGACAAGCTTATGTCTCCTTTTTTATGCCTAGCTTGAGGTTAATAATCAATTGATTGCTTTGTGATTACAGTTACCAAGGAACTTTGTGTGATATTAACATATGCATACTTAGTGTACTGCTTTGCACGTGATAAGTACTTAATAAATACTTTTCCATTCATTCATTCAAAGATTCTTTTAGAAGGGAGCCTTTAAGAACTGTATTGGATTTCATTTGGGAAATTAGGCATTGTTTTTAGTGATCCTAAGCTGCTTCCTAGGACACACATAAAGTCTTTTTAATGTCAAATACTCTTTTTAATACTAGGGATGCTGTGTGTTTGCAAATTATGGATCTCCACAATCTCCAAAGGATGAATAGGGATCCAGAGGAGAGACATATGATGGATCTAAGGTGATTTGGGCATGTTTATGATGATGACCTATATGCAAACAGTTGTGTAAGGTTTATTATCCAGAAAATTATGATTGGAAATAGAGGTTGACTGGTCATGAAGTGAGAGCAAGAAATAACAGAAATAAGCAGAATGCTGTACTGTTATCATGAAATATGTGTAACCTAGATGTGAATCATTCCCAATGGACCAAATTCACCTCACTCATAGAATCTCAAAATTGTTAGAGATCCATTGTTAAGGCAGCCAGGTGGCACAATGGATAGAGTGCCATACATGGAGTGAGGAAGACTCATCTTCCTGAGTTCAAATCTGTCCTCAGACATTTACTAGCTGTGTGACCCTAAACAAGTCACTTAGCCCTGTTTGCCTCAGATTCATCATCTGTGAAATGAGCTGGAGAAGGAAATAGCAAACCACTCTAGTATCTTTGCCAAGAAAATCCCACATGACCTAGCAAAAAGCAAGCCATGATTGAAATGACTCAACAACAATTCAGAGACCATTTAGTAGTTCAAATCCTATCCCTCTAGAATATTCTTTATCACATCACTGACAAGTAGTCATCCAGCTTCTATTTAAATACCTCCAGTGAAGGTTAACTCACTGCCTTTCAAGGCAGTCCATTCCATGTTTCAGAAAGTTTTTTGTTCCCTTATATCAAATCTAATTTTTCTCTTTGTAGCTTTTGTCTGCTGCAGGCTAAATATCCCCCAGTTCCTTAATCTTGATCTTTCACCAGCTTAGTTGTCTGTGTTTAATCTCTGGTTGATCAATGTTCTTTCTAAAAAATGATGCCTAGAACTGAATGGAGTATCCAGATGTGGTCCGATGAGGCAAGGAGACCAATTAACAGGCTGTTGCAATAATCTAGGTGAGAGGTGATGAGGGTCTGAACTAAGGTGGTAAGTTTTATGAGTAAAGAGAAGGGATTAGAATCAAACAATGTTGGGAAGGTTGTAACAGCAATATTTGGATGTGTGGGTTGAGGGAGACTGAAGATTCAAGGATAATGCCAAGGTTATGAATCTGGGAGACTGAAGAAATAGTGCCACCTTCAAGAAAAATGAGGAAGTTTGGAAAAGACAAGGGTCTGGGGTGGGGGAGGGATTACGAAATGAGCCCAGCTTGAGAAACATTGATTTTGAAATATTATGGGGACATCTAGTTTGAAATGTCTAGGAGACAGTTGGTGATGTTATATTGAAACTCAGGAAATGGATAAGAGCCGGATATATAAATATGGAAGTCATTGGCATAGAGAGATAATTAAATCTATGAGAACTGATAAGATCACTAAGTCAGAGAGCAAAGAGAGAAGCGTAGGGGTCCTGCTACAGAACTTTGGGTTGAGCAGCGTCTGTACTTAGGGGCATCATATACATGATGATCAAGCAAAGGCAAGTGAGAATAAGCTGTTAGATAGGTAAGGGGAGAATCAGTAGTGTCGTGAAAGCCCAGAGAAGAGAGAGTATTCAGGAGGGAAGGATATACAGGAGTGTGAAATACTAAAGCAGTTAGGTCAAGGAGGAATCCGAATGAATAAAACTCTTGGATTTGGCATTTGAGAGATTATTGGTAGCTTTGGAGACAGCCATTTCAGTTAAATCGTGAGGTCAGAGGCTAGATTACAAAAAATTGAGAATTGAGCGAGAGGAGAGGAAGCAGAGGCATCAAGTGTAGCCAGATTTTTCTAGGAGTTTCACAAAGAAAGAGAGAAGAGATATAGGACAATACCTCTGGGGATGGTAAGAGCTAGTGAAGTTTGGGTTTTTTGGGTATAGTGGGGACTTGTGTATGTTTGAAGGTTGAAGGGAAGGATCCAATAGATAGGAAAATATTGAAGATTGGAGAGAGGCGGGGAATGATTGAGGATGTAATCTGCTGCATGTGGGAGGGTAGTGGCGAGATGTATTGCTCAATCATCCCAATGTGTGGCTGAGGTGGAGAAGAGATGGTCAAAGAGTTTAAGGAGAAATTGAGAAGTTAAGAATCAACATAGATATTGAAATCCCTATTATAAGATCAAGATTTTGGGAGGACAGGAAGATAGTGAGCAAGGTTCTGAACTCCTTGAGAAAGATGAGATAGTATCTCGGGTACCAGCATACAAGAGTCATCCCGATCTGAATTTAGTTGAGAGTTTTTGATGCTGTGAATTTCAAAGGAGAGGTTTTCCAGTGATGTTATTATGTTGTTGTTGAGCAATCGTTTCAGTCCTGTCCCTCCTCATGAACCCATTTGGGGTTTTCTTGGCAAAGATATTGGAGTGGTTTGCCATTTCCTTCTCCAGTTCTTTTTACAGATGAGGAAACTGAGGCAAACAGTGTTAAGTGACTTGTCCAGAGTCACACAGCTAGTAGGTATCTGAAGTAGGATTTGAACTCCTGAAGATGAATCTTCCTGACTCCAGGCCTGGCACTCTATGCACCATGATGCTACATAGCTACCCTGAGATTATCATAAGGAAGTTCTAAAAGTTACAGTGGGTAGGAAGGAATAATCTTTCTTCTTCCCCACCCCGCCATGACCAATGTTGGGAGTGGTATAACCACCTCATAGGATTATTGTGTTTGCAAAACACTTTTATCTATATTATCTTATTTGATCCTCACAACAACCCTGGGAAGTAGGTGCTGTTATCATTGCACATTTATAGATGAGTAAACTGAGGCAGAGAGATTAAGTGATTTGCCCAGGGTCACAAAACTAGTCAGTGAGGCAAGTTTTGACTCCAAATTCCCCACTCTATCCCCTGAGCCACATTTTATTAGTGTTTATTTTTCATCATCATAAGCCAGGCCAGCCAGGTCTTCAGGCTCATTCAGTGCTTAGAAACTGGGAACCAGAGGGAAAATAGCAGACAATTGTTTTCCCTGACAAATGAGGTCCCTGACACCCAAAAGGTTTAGAACCCCTGAATGTCTTGGCCATAAAGAACCTCAGCCTGTAATCTTTAACCAGCCAGTCTTTCAATTGGACTTAATGCTATTCCCCTCTTAATCAGTTACATTCATTCACTATGCATTTCTGTATAACCAGTTTCTGGAGTGTTGATTTTGTCTTCCTTCTCACTCCCCCACATCCCCTATGGTAGAATATATTTGGAGAACAGTTTGTAAACAGCTGTTCGGGATCAGCTGAGTGATTTTCCCTTCCTCCCCCTCTAGGATTTTCTCTTCCCACAACAGGTTGCTTTTTAAGTACTGGCAAGAGGTTTGTTATGAAAAGCTGGGTAAGGCCAGAAATGGCTTCATAAAGATGCCGGGGCAGATTGTGATATATTATCATTAACTGTGAAGTTTGGGCTTAACCTCTTATTCACTGCCCTGCTCAGATTTTAAATTTGGAGGCGATCTTGAACTGAGAATGAATTATCTCCACCATTCATTAGATATTCATCTGTCTAGTTTAGCTTCAAAAGTCTGGCCTCAGGATGTTCTTCTTTACGTGTCAACCTCATGACGTTTGGTTACAACCCAATTGGTATCTACCTTTAGAAGCTAACAGCACAGAGAAATATCCTATTTCAGACTTGGTGTTTTGTACTCATGAGACAATTAAGATTCTTTGGATCTCTTTGCATATGAGATAATGTGTTTTGTCAAAGTAGGAACACGTGGACGCCAAGAGTGCAGGCAGTTTCTTGGATTGTTTGGATCCAGAGATATCCAAGGGACTAAAAATAGCATGGAAAGAAATGTATTAGAGTGTTTCTCACTTTGGAAACTTCCTCACAATAGGTTACAAAAGTGCTGTTTCATCTTTCTCACTGGCGCATGGGAATTATGGTTGTTGTTGAGTTGTTTTTCAGTCGTGTCTCACCCTTTGTGACCCCACTTGGGGTTTTCTTGGCAAAGATAATGGAATGACTTGCCAGTTCTTTCTCCTGTTCATTTTACAGATGAGAAATCTGGGGCAAACAGGGTTAAGTGACTTGCCCAGGGTCACATAGCTAGTAAGCTAGTAAGTGTCTGAGGATGGATTTGAATCAGGAAGATGAGTCTTATTGATTTCAGACCCGGCCCTCTATCCACTACACCACCTAGCTGTCTATACCATACTACGCCTGACCTAGAGGCTATGATTGGGACCTAACTTCTGCTACTACTTTCCCATCCAAAATGTGGGGAAAATGAAGATTCTGAAATAAAAGAGATAGGACAAGGTTAAACCACATGGGTTCCTCCTATTGGTTCTAATTCTCACTTACAACATCACTAATGTGAAAATATGTTTAATAGGAATGTATATGTATAACCTATATCAGATTGAGCACTATCTTGGGGAGGGAGGTGGGAAAAGAGGTGGAGAAAAATTTAAAACTCAAAAGCTTCTGGAAGTGATTCAAAATAAATTCAAAATAAATTAATTTTAAAAAAAGAAAGAAAAAAGATTAAACCACATGTTCTTTGAAAAAGGAAGACAGAGGCTCAAAGTTGTCAGCCTATATAGGGATGGTATACGAGGCACACACCGTAGATATTATATAGCTATAAATTTATCTATGTCCATATCCATATCTGTCATCTATTTATCTATCTTTCTATCTCTTTCTGTCTTTCTGTTTCTCTGTCTATTTATCTTTCTATTTATCTGTTGTCTGTCTGTCTCTCTCTTTCTCCCTTCCCCCATGCCCAGAGGTACATGAGGGGCTATGATAGTTATTCCCATTTTATAGCTGTAGAAATGGGAAGAATTTATTAGTAATATATCACAGAGAAAGTCAGTGAGAGAGCCTGGAAGTTAGCCTAAATATCTGATTATCCCTCCCTCCTTCTCTGCGTTGGGTCACCTTGGCTTTCAATACACAGATTGACCTTAATAACAAATGGAACCCTTGGAGGCTGCCTTGCCTTAAGACATGGTCTCTAATTTTCTTCAGCCTCCTGCCCTTAATTCCTATCCAGAAGTGAAAGCTTGTCAACTAAATTGAGCCAGATGAGAAGTAACAGGGGGAAAAAAGAGGGGAGCCATTGATTTCTAAACTTTGCTTTTAACCTTGCCTTTGTCAAAAGAGTATTGTCAAATTAGATGATTAATAATAATAATAGCTAGCAATAATATGGTACTTTAAGGCTTACAAAGTACTTTATAAATATCTCATTTTATCCTCACAACAACTCTGGGATATGGGTGCTGTCATTATCCCCATTTCACAGATAGAAGAAATTGAAGCTGACAGATCCTTCCTTGCCAATGACTTGCCCAGGATCACAGCATAGTAAGTATCTGAGGCTGGATTTGGACTTAGGTCTCCAGACTCGGTACTGTGTGCACTATGCCACCTAACTGCCTAAAATGAAACTTTTTAAGCTCTGCCTGGGTCCCAAAACTAGGATTTTTATAGACCTATTTTTTCAGCTTTACTACTGACTTTTTTTTTTAACATCAGCCATTTACAGATAAAGCCCTTCTCTTTATCCCCCCAGTGGACATTCCTTTATACCAAAGAAAAGTAAAACCAACTTATGTAGTGATTTTACCTGAAAGGATATGAAACATTCCAAATTCCGTAGTCCTCTGCCTCTCCAATAAAAGATGGGAGATGCATTTCTTCCTCTGTTCTCTAGGGATAAAATTGGATAGCATTTAGCTTTGTTTTAGTGATATTAGGGTCAGATCATTGTAGTTATTGTGTGTGTGTTGTTTGCCTAGTTCTTTTTACTCTGCTCTGCATTAATTCATGCACGTCTTCCTAAATTTCTCTAAATTCTTTGTGTCTGTTGTTTCTTAGGGTACAGTGATTACACCACTTTACAATCATACAATTATGATGTTGTTCAGTCATTTTCAGTCATGTCCAACTCTTTGTGACTCCTTTGGGTTGTTTTTTTGTTTTTGGGGTTTTTTTTTTTTGTTTTTTTTTTGGTGAAGCAGTTGAGGTTAAGTAACTTGCCCAGGGTCACACAGCTAGTGTGGATCATGTGTCATGTGTCTTGAGGTCGAATTTGAACTCAGGTCTTCCTGACTCGAGGGCCAGTGCTCTATCCGCTGTGCCCCTAGTTGCCCCCTTAGGGTTTTCTTGGCAAAGATATTGGAGTGGTTTGCCATTTCCTCCTCCAGCTCATTTTACAGAGGAGGAAACTGAGGCAAACAGGGCTAAGTGGCTTGCCTATGGTCACACAGCTATGAAGTGTCTGAGGTCACATTTGAACTCAGAGCAAGGAATCTTCCTGACTCTAGGCCCAGCACTCTATCCACTGCACCACCCATAATAACACCTAACATTTCTGTAGCACTTGAAAGTTTGCAAAACACTTTCATTTGCTTCATCACAATCACCTTAGAAAGTAAGTATACCACAGTTTCTTCAAGTAATCTACCAATTAATAGGCATCTACTTCTAATTTTTTTAAGTCTTCCACTTAAACCATGGACTGACTCCTCAGTCTGGAATCATTATGTGAAACACAATTGTACAGCCTGATTGACACCATGAGCATTTCTTCTGCCTTATAAATATTTATGGCCATAATTCCTAATAAAGCCTGGAGTTGCCAAGGTGGTAACTTCTCTTTGGCACTCTGTTTTATTCATCCTGGACTACATTAAGATTCCATAGTGAAAGTATCTGACTTTCAGGTCCCTGTGTCATTAGTTTTGGGCTTCAGGAAACCTGCATTTCCACCCTTTTGACACCATTTTCTCAATCCTCTGATTTGCGGAATGAAATCCTACTATTCATTTTACTATTGGAATTTAAACAGAGGGGGAAGAAATCACTATGGCAACCCTGAGAAACATGCTATTTCTAAGAGGCAAATACCCCCACGCAGCAGTCTGCAGGGTGATATTTCCATTTAAAAAAATATTTTTTCAATTAAGTCTGCCATGCCCTTGCTTTGTATTTGTTGTTTAAACAAAAATAAAATAGACTTATATGGATAATTTTTTTTTGGTTTGGGCCAGAAATGAGAGGGTTGCGGAGGACTAAATTATATTGTGGCTTTTTTAAGATGGTGCAAGGTGATGATTGTTTCCTGTGTAAACCTTGTCTTGGGAGCAGGTTAGGGGGTGGGGATTGAATCAGACTGACAAATGGTGTGTTCTGGCTATAGCTTAGTGAAGCATTAAGCAGTCTATCAAAAAAAAAAAAGAGGAGATGTGACTTATTAAGGAGAGAACAATGCAAGCTAGCTACGTCTTCACATTAGCACAAAAAGCCAGAGATCTGCCCAGTACCGTGTCTGTAGCCAAATCAGATATTTCATTCATCAACCCAGGAACTGAACTTTTATTCTTACAAACATCTGGGTGGAATATATCAGGTTTATTCCTTTCTAGCCTCCCGTTCCCCTACCCCTCAACCTCAGTCATTTTACAACTGGAGTGATTGAGACAAGGGAGAGAAAATTTAATTCCTCATCATCACTGCACCATCAGCCGTGACTGGAGGCAGAGCCTATGTTGCCTCTTTCTGAACCTGATATCCAAGCCATACAATCATTTGGCCTCCTCTTTAGCTCCCTGTGTTTTGAAGGTAGACAGATTTATGGTTCCCTCTCTACTAGAAAGAAAGGGGACAGTAGCTCTGTTTTGAAAAAAAATGTACACATGAAATTCTCCAGCATCTGTGGCTCAGTGTTTCAGTTTTTCTGTATTTTTGCACTTGAGGATTTCAAAAGAACCATGATTTCCATTTCATTGTTGGGAATTTTCTTTCTGTTCATACACACTGCAGTCTGATTTCTGCCTGCCTTCTTAAGCAACTTCACAAGTTACTGTGGCCTGCAAAAGTCATCTTCTGGTAGCCAGCCTTTGGATGATGAACTTCTATGGCCTTAGGAGGCTGGTGCTACCATCTATACTGTCACCTGACCCATACTTTTGCTAATCAACAAGCATTTATTAAGTGCTGCTATTTGCCAGGTGATGTGCTGATCATTGAGGATTCACATGCCAGGTAATATGCTAAGCAACTGAGGATACATAAGGCAAAAAACACCTTTGGATTCCAAGGAACTTACAAGATGTATTCAGAATGAATACAAGCCAGCCTATGAGGAAACTGGGGGAGTTAGGAGAGGCTTCACGTAGGTATGCTTGAGGTGAGTTTTGAGGGAATACCACAGATTCCCTGAGAGAGAGGTGAGGAAGGGAAGTTTTTCCAGCATCGAGGACAGCCAATGTAGACTAGAAATGGAATGTTGTGTATGAGGAATGGTGAGTAGGCTAGCTTGATTGGAGGAGTAATGGAATAGAGAGTGACTTCTTTACGTGAATAACAAAATGGTGGATTAGACATTTTCTCTGATTCCCACAACCATTACAACCTTTCCAAAATAGAAAAGATGTGCCAAACATAAGGCAAATTTGTGGTATGAGGTGATACCTCAGAGTTGTTTAAATTTGCATTTCTCTGATCAATAGTGATTTAGAGCATTTTTTCATATGACTATAGATAACTTTGATTTCTTTGTCTGAAAATTTCCTGTTCATATCCTTTGACCATTTATCAATTGGAGTATGACTTGCATTTTTGTAAATTTGACTCAATTCTCTATATATTTGAGAAATAAGCCTTTATCAGAGATACTTGTTACAAAAATTTTCCCCAAGTTTTTTATGCAAAAACTTTTTAATTTTATATAATCAAAATTATCTATTTTATATTTTGCAATGCTCTCTATATCTTCTTTGGTTCTTAAATTCTTTCTTCATCCATGAATCTGACAGATAAACTATCCCATGCTCTCTTAATTTGGTTATGGTATCATCCTTTATGTGTAAATCATGTACTCATTTTGACCTTATCTTGGTATATAGTGTGAGATGCTGGTCTACACCTAGTTTCTGTCATAATGTTTTCCAGTTTTTTTCCAACAGTTTTTGTCAAATAATGAATTTTTGTTCCAAAAGCTTGGATTTTTGGGTTTATCACATACTCGATTACTATGGTCATTTACTATGATGTAACTTGTACCTAATCTATTGCATTGATCCACCACTCTATTTCTTAGACATTGTTTTGGTAATTACTGCTTCATATAACAGTTTGACTACCTCCTTTCACATGTTTTTGTTCACTGATTCCTTGATATCCTTGAGCTTTTGTTCTTCCAGATGAATTGTAATTATTTTTTCTAGCTCTATAAAATAACTTTTTAATAGTTTGATTAGTATGGCACTGAATAAATAGATTAACTTAGGTAGAATTGTCATTTTTATTATATTGGATCAGCCTGTGCATGAGCAACTGATATTTTTCCAGTTGTTTAGATAAGACTTTATTTTTGTGAAGAGTACTTTATAGTTGTGTTCATATAGTTCCTGGATTTGTCTTGGCAGGTAGACTCCCAAGTATTTTATGTTTTCTACAGTTACTTTAAATGGAATCCAAATTGCTAATTGTAAGAGAAATATCAATCAAAACAACCCTGGAGTTTCACCTCATACCCTATAAATTGACAAAAATGACAAAAAATGGTATCAGTGTTGGAGGGGTTGTGGAAAGATAGACATCCTAGTACATTGTTGATGGAGCTGTGAAATTGTCCAGCCATTTTGGAAAGCAGTTTGGAATTGTACAAATAAAGTGACTAAAAAATCCATATCTATTGAATTGTAGACTCCATTACTGAGCTAATACCACAAGGAAGCCACTTACAAGGAAAATGTCCCCGCATACTCCAAAATATTTATAGCAGCACTTTTTGTGATAGCTTAGAATTGGCAACAAAGTAGATGCCCATCAATTGGGAAATGGCTAAACAAATTGTTGTACATGAATGCAATGGAATATGACCATGCTATAAAAAATGATGTATGTGATGAATACAGAGAAGCATGGAAAGATCTATATGAACTGATGAAGAACAAAGTAAAAAGAACCAAGAAAACAATATACATAATGACCTCAACAATGTAAATAGAAAGAACAGCTACACACCAAAAGAAAAAAATCAAAAGTAAATATAACAAAATTATAAATATCAAGTGGGCTTAAATTACAAGATCTGAGAAGATACTCCTATTGTATCCTTTCGCTGAGGTGGGAGGCCCATAAGTTTACATATTGCTTATGTTCAGATTTTTTTCAATATATTGACCAGTTGTGCTAATGTTATTTTTTTCTTCTTTTTCCTCTCCAAAATATACTATTTATCATCTGAGATAGCTCTCTGACAGGAAGAGGGGGAGGAATACATGGGATACTATGCTGATGCAAAAACCAGAAAATAACAATCAAAATATATTTTTGTATTTTTTTAAAATACTAGAGACTTTCAATAAGACTGGAGAGTTAGAAAGGATGCAGATCTGTGTAAAACTTTGAATACTAAACAAAGGTGTTTATATCTGATCCTGCTTGTAGGTGTGTGTGTGGGGGGGGGAATGATATATGTAGTCGGACCTGTACTTCAGAAAAATAACTTTGGTGGTTGTGAAAGGATGTATCCCAGTGAAAAGGGGACTTGAGGCTGGGAGACCAATTAGAAAGCTATTTTGGTAGTCTAGATGACAGGTGATGAATTCCTGAACTGGGTTGGTGACCTTATGAGTGAAAAGAAAGGGACACACACACACACACATACACACACATACACATATATGTGTGTGTATATGTATGTTGTGTATCCATATGACATTTTTGGAGGTATCAGAAGAAAATATACTATTTGGCAAGTGATCAGATATGTAAGGTTGGTAAGAGTGAGGAGTTGAGGGTAACAAGCAAGGTTGTAAACTTAGGTGATTGGAAGGATAGTAGTACCCTTAATAGTAAGTAATAGGAGTGTTTGAAAGAGGGGAGTATTTGGGAAGTCAAGATAATGAAATTTATTTTGGATATGTTGAGTTTGAGATTCCTTTTGGTCATTGAGTTGTGAATGTCTAAGAGGCATTTTATGATGTGCGACTGATGCTCAGGAAAGAGTTTAAGACTGGAAATATTAGTACAATGATATCTACCAAGTGAGAGAGTATAAAGAAAAGAGCCCATGTCAGACCCTAGGGTACCTACAATTATTGGGTAATGAGGATTGATGATCCCGGAAAGGAGGCCAAGAAGGAGTGATAAGAGAAGAATCATAAGAGGGAGGTGTCAGAAAAATTCAGGAAGGAGGGGTTACCCAGGAATAGATGGCCAGATGCTGCTGATCAATTCAGAAGGAAGTGGATTGAAAAGAGATCTTTAAATTTGTTCATTTAAAAGATAATCAGTCACTTTGGAGGGAGCAGCTTTGGTTGGTTGATGAGGTTGGAAATCGGATTGCAAAGGATGGAAGAGTGAAAGGAAAAGAAGTAGAGACACTGAATATTAATGACCTTTTAAAGGAGTTTAGCTAAGAAAGGGAGAGAGAGATGTAACAATAGCTAGTAGGCTCTACCGAGCATTTTTTTAAAGGGAAGAGTTGTTGGCATGTTTGGGAGCAACATGGAAAAAAAATAGTAGATATGACGCAATTGAAGATTCGAGAGAGTGGGGATAATGAAAGGGTAGGGATAATGTTCATGAAGAAAATGGGAGGGGATGGGGTTAAAGGTACATCTAGGGAAGCTGGCTTTGGTGAGAGGAAGAGCCATCTCTTCATCAGTGACTATGGTAAAGTAATGTTGAGATATTGTGAGACCAGGAAGGGAGAAATTTTCTCAGTAAAGTAAGAGATGAGGTCCTCAGCTGAAAAGGTTTGGGCAGGGATTCAGTGGAAGGCTTTAGAAGAGACAAGAAGGTAGAGAATCAGTTACTCAAAATGCTTGTCCAATTTATGGTGCTTGTATTTCTGCTGGCATTGCCTTCAAGAGTCCAACGCCATCTTCACAACCTGAGTGATCACAGTAGACCTTTAGTGGATGGAAATTGCATTAGGGAAACAGAGGTTACTAATGGAGAAACCATGAGGAGAAAGTCATAACTGAATTTAAATTCCTTAAAGCCTAAACAAAATTCTTTCACTACATCTTTTCAAACCATGCTGGCAATATTCTGGACATCCTCCTCATTTCTGTCCCACTACATGTCAGACTATGTCCCTAAGACACTAATGAAACCTACCAGGATTGGTGAACATTCTTATTTTGCTGGAAACCATGCCACCACTCACAAACTTCCCAGTACCTTCCATCTACCTCCCCTCTCTGTGTGCCTTCCCCTGTTAGAATGTAAACTCCTTAAAGGAAGGATATATTTGCTTGCTTTACTTAAGGCAGGTAGGTAACACCATACATAGAGTGCTGGGCCTGTAATCAGGAAGACTCATCTTCCTGAGTTCAAACCTGGCCTCAGACAATTAATGTTTGTGTGACTCTGGGCAAGTCACTTAACCCTGTTTGCCTCAATTTCCTCATCTGTAAAATGAGCTGGAGAAAGAAATGACAAACCACTGCGGTATCTCTGCCAAAAAAACCCCAAATAGTGTCATGAAGAGTCAGACGTGATTGAACAACAGTCAGTATACTTAGCTCAATGCCTGGCACATAAGACATATTTAATCAATGCTTATTCATTCATTCTGTGGTGAAGACCACCTTCATAGTCAATAGCTTTCTTGTTCATCTAACCAGGTGATATCCCAGGACTAGCTGACGACGAGGGCTACGCAGTGGTTTTAGTCTCAGGATCATCTATCTAGGTTTAAGGACCTATCTATGTGGAGGTGCATCTTTCCCCTCACCCTTACTCCCAGCTAGAATGTAATCTCTTTGAAAATAGGACTATTGGATTATATTTATTTTATTTTATTTTTGAATTTCTAGCAACTGAGGAAGTCAGCATTGTGTAGCAGAAAGAGAGCCTTTAAGTCACAAAGTACTGTGACAAGTCCTGGATCTCATATATTTTGACTTTGTGGCCTTAGGCAAGTCACCTAAATATTCATTGTCTTCAGGCAAAGCTCTAAGACCACCAACTGTTGAACAGTTATCCTCTGGAGGCATGTTTTGTCTCAGAAGCTCCCTGCACCATTGAACTAATAGGTCTATACAAAAAAAATCTGTAGATTCTAACATGATACCATGTATATAAAGATGGGGGATGGATCCTAGATCTGAATTTCATTGTTACAGGGAATTCTAGGATGAGGAAACTCCTTCTATCAATGTAGGCTGGTACTTCTTCTACATCTTATAGTCTTAGTTGCCTACAGTGTTCAGAGGCTAGTGACTTGCCCAGTGTCACACAGCTAGTATGTAACAGAGAGGATTTGGACTCAGGTAGTACTGGCTTTGAAGACAGCTTTTTATCCACTCCACCATTCTATTGAGTATGTATAGTATTTGCTTAACAAATATTTATTTAAAGCTTTATTCTAGCTTCCTCAAGGATATCCCTAAAAGTCGTGGAGATAGTTTGAATATAAGTTCCTTTAGAGTAGCAATTATTTTAATCTTTGAATTTGTATCCTCAGTGCCAAACACCATTCTGGGCACATGGTAACACTGAATAAATGTTTGTTGAATTTAGTTGTATGCCTCTACCACCACCCCAAGATGTTTCTTGATACTGTCCACTATAAAATGAAACTTCATTGGAAAAAAAGTGTTAAGTTATCCAGGGCAAAGAAAAGTTTGGTAGGAACAGGGGACAATCCACATGTGACTAAAGTACCTAGAATGAACAGCTGAATTTACATATGTAGATAACTATCATGACAATCATTCCACTTTCATTCTTCTGTTTTTAGTTCATGATTTACAGACCCTGACACATCCTGACTTCTGTCTTTTGCCTGCTCTCTTAACAAGATCCACATCGTTTTTCTCAAAAAGTAGAGTCCACAATTGTCACTGAGCTCTGTTGGTCAAGATAAATGCCTTTGTAGATGACTTTTGTTTGTGTAGCAGCTGTGCTCACAAGGACCGAGAGTAAAGGTTCCTTGTTAATTCAGTGTTGACTGAGTCGTAAAGGCTAAAGAAGACTTTGTTTTGCATCAAAGGAGTTCCTTAACGGGCTGTAAACTCTGTTGTCCTGGGAACCCGGTTCATTGACTGTATTAAGGATGTATACCAATGTGTACCCCTTTTGGACTATATGATTTCAGCATTTGCCTTTGAGAGGGGGGGAGAGAGAGAGAGAGAGAGAGAGAGAGAGAGAGAGAGAGAGAGAGAGAGAGAGAGAGAGAGAGAGAGAGCGACAGGGAAATGCTAGCTAAGAGACTCGTAGAGGAAAAACATATTAATGGACTCACTTCTTTGGAGGGGAGGCCTGTGCCTCTCTGGGCCCCTCCAGGGAGTCACATGGCCCCAAGAGAAGAATCATTCCTTGGCCACAGGCAGCAGAAGAGCAAGATTGGAATCCCAAGATAGAGCATCTGGGAGAGAAGAGAAGTTCCTGGTCAATGCCAAGTTCATGGACCAAGCCTCCTGGGGATATGGGGTTCCCCAGACAGACTTCACAAATAATATGTATGCTTCCCTCTCAGGAACTGAGCCCAATTAACCACAGCACTCTCTTCCCTTATGTGTTTCTTTTAAAGGCTGAGTCCGTGGTGAAAAAGCTACCATGAACCAATCACTCACTCACCCTGAACTAATGTCACTGGACCAATGAGCACCCAGGGCAGAGAGAGCTCATGCTTCATCAGGGAAGCATCTTTAGTGCAAAACAGAATCCTCCTTCTTTAACCTTGTCAACCTGGTTAGACTCCTCTGGGCCCTTCCACCCCATTGCTTAAACTGAATTGATATGTACCCAGTGAGGCTCAAACCATGAAGAAAGTGAAAAGAAATTCCCCTGTCTCAGGAATTCAATCATCATCTCAGTGGCATTAAAGAAATCAGTACTAGGTAACATTTTATATGAGACTCGGGCTAGAAATAGCAGGGGCTCACTTAACTTACCGACTATCAAAATTCTGCTAAATCAAGCCCTACTGGGTGGAAAATTTTTCTGCTGGACAGTCCATAAGACTGACACCAACTCCCCTCCCTTGTAGGCACACTGAGTGCAAAGTAATAAAAGAAAGTTTTATTGGAAGGAAGGAAAACTTGTCTCTGTTAATTATCATGCAACAGGACACGCACAAGGAATATCTGTCAATCTTGGAGGAGGATAGAAGCACATTAAGGCATACTGTATACTTCTCAAGGTCAGCTAGGTGGCACAGAAGAAAGAGTGCCGGGCCTAGGGGACACTCATCTTCCTCAGTTCAAATCCAGCCTTAGACACTAGCTGTGTGACCCTGGGCAAGTCACTTAACCCTGTTTGCCTCAGTTTCCTCATATGTACAATGAGCTAGAGAAGGACGTGGCAAACCAGTCCAGCATCTTTGCCAAAAATACCCCAAATGGGGTCACGAGCAGTCAGATGCCACTGAAATGACTGAATAACAACAACAAAGTTACTTCTCAACCTTGAGAAGAAGGAGGAGGGCCAGCACCATCCCCTGTACTATTTTCTATGGATTGGGATCCCATCCGACAGAGCTGGTCTATCATTGACCAGGTCTCTAGGTGTAGATCTCTCCAGAGATTGCTGCTGAATCCATATGTTTTTCCCTCATCTATATCTAAGTCCAGAGAAATCTTCTCGCTGTCTTAAGACGTCAGTCATTAAACATTTAAGTACTTACTATGTGCCAGACACTATGCTAGGGATACAAAAAAAGGTAAAAGACAGCCAAGCCCTTTCCCTCAGGAACTTTACTGTCTAATTGGGGAGGGGGGGTGGGAAGGGGAAGGGAGTAACATGCAAATAATTTTATATCTACCATATATATGCAGGATCAATTGGAAATAATCAACAGAGGCCTAGCACTAGAATTAAAAGGGGTTGTGACATAGCTCTCTGTAGGACCGATTAGTATGATGGAAGGCTTGCAAGCTCACTCTCAGCTGCTGGTTACCCCATCCAGCTGAGTTTCTTTCCTGGAGTCTGTTTTCTTGTACTAAAATGTCAAAGGAAGACACTTCTCCTGAGGTTGTCCCACCCGCTTATAGCTCTCTAACAATTAATTTTTGCCATGCATGGAGCAACCAAGAATCCACCGGTCCTTTGACTCTCCGTGTTCTGGATGTCGTTAAACCAAGGGTAGTTGGGAGCCGAGGGATTAGTAAGACCAAGAAATTAGCAGTGAACTTTTTAGTTAGAATTATCCATCATTGGGGCAGCTAGGTGGACACTTACTAGTTATGTGACCCTGGGCAAGTCACTTAACCCCAACTGCCTAAAAAAAAATAAAGAATTATCCATCATTTTTTGAGGGCAGTTAGGTACTCCCTCCACTGGCACAAATCAGAAATGCTTTTAAATTTTACAATAGCTACAATTTCCATCACCTTGTGGCAGAGCTTCTGTTACTGGACTTCTCCAAGCTTAACCAGGTGGGCCCTTAGATGACAGACACAGTCACTTATCAGGCCTGTTCAAGTCTTTCCAGCATGGTACTACGTGCCAGAGCTGTTCTCTTTTGGCATAACCCTTGGCAACTCAGGATCACCTCCATGCCATCTTAGTAGAATTTTGATAATGTCTGGCAAGAAACCAGTGATGTCATCCAACTTTATTAAGGAGTGTGCTAAGGAAAAGATATGCTGTGATCTTTCCCTTGAGGGTGAAATTCAATCTCAAACTAAAGCTAAAATTAACTGCCAACTAGCTACTAACTAACTACTAATTAACTACGTGTTAGTCCTCTCGTGCCAGGGACCATTGATACAAATACAAAAGAGAGACAATTCTTTCCCTCAGAGAGCTTATATTCTGTGGGGGAATACAATGTACTGACAGATGAGTAAATAAAGGATATGTACAAAAATAAAGTGATTTTGGGAAGGGGCACTGTCTGCTGTCAAAATTGAAAAGAATTTTCTTTCTTTTTGGGGGGGGGGGGTGAGGCAATTGTGGTTTAGTGATTTGCCCAGGGTCACACAGCTAGTAAGTATCAAGTGTCTGAGACTGGATTTGAACTCAGGTCCTCTTGATTTCAGGGCTGGTGCTCTATCCATTGCACCACCTAGCTGCCCCAGTTGGAAAGAATTCTTGAAGAAAGTGGTGCTTGAGCTGAACCTTGTAGGGAGCAAGGAATCCTGAGAAGTAGAGATGAGGGAGGAGAGCCTTTCACGTGTAATAGAAGCTTGATACAAAGTGAGGAGAGCACTAGAATTGGATTTAGAAGTCCTGGATTCAAATCTTAGTTCTGCTATCTTTGTGACCCTTGGTCAAATCCTCTTACCTCTCAGCTCGTTTTTTGCTAATTGTTTTTTGCCCATCAGTAAAAGAAAGAGATTGGACTAGATGCATGTGAAGGTACCCCCTGGCCCAAGATCTAGGACCCATTCATTCTAGACCAGTATGGTTGGAATGTAGGGTGTATTTGGGGGATTAATGAATAATCCACCTGAAAGGTAGAGAGCAGGTTGGATTTTATCCTAGGGGTAATGGAGAGCTACTGAAGGTCCTTGAGTAAAGGAGTGACATGGTCAGATCAGATGCCAAAGTAAAGCCCAGATGAACATGAAGAGTCTAGTAACTAGGAGTTCTTGGAGTTGGGAGATGCATCATCAGTCAGAACAAGGGGCGTATCCAGGAGGGAAGGAAAGAAAGAAGTGTTTATTAAGCACCTACTATGTGTCAAACACTGTGATAAGCACTTTTCAGATAACTTATTTGATCCTGGAAGGTAGATGCTATCCTCATTTTGCAGATGAGAAAACTGAGGCAGACCAAAGTAAAGTGACTTTTCCAGGGTCACCCAGCTAGTGAGTGACTAAGACACTAAGGCCGGATTTTAATTGAGGTCTTCCTAACTCCAGGCCCAGAGCTCTGTGTACTATGGCGCCACCTGGTGGCCTCCCTATCCAGGGAGAGAAATTTGGAGTCCCTGGTCAAGGCTCAATTGAAGGTGATGAACTTAACAGGGGTGTACAGGGGTTATTGGAATGTGGAAGGAGGTTTTTGACAACTTCATGGGACCCCTGGGTGCCACTTTTCCTGAACCTCATGGAAGGACCTCCTGGCCAACCCCAGAGACCTAACTGGGGAGAGAGGTACTCAAGACAGGTGATGAGTACAAGGTCACGTAACTAGCTGAAGGCTGTTAGCTACATCTAGCTGTACAGGATGTCCAAAAAATCTTGGTTCAGTTTTAAACTACTAAGCTATTAAAGTTAAAACTACTCTAAGAACTACCTTGTACACTTGCAGATCTCTGAATTCTTTCTGAGTTCACTCTATTGAGCATTTTAGAACAAGAAATCAGACCCATAATTCCCTATAATTCATGGCTGTGTAACCACCATACCTTGAGAATAAGTCTTAAAGTAAATCTCATCTTGCAATCCTGAGTTTCTTCTGTCATCTGAAGCCATGGGTAGGCCTCACATTAACTTTGTAACTCAATAGTCTTATAACATTCGCTCAGTTTTCTGCTATTCCTAAGAGGGCCCAGTTTATGTGCTGAGGTGCAGTGAAGTGTGATATATTATCAGACAAGGAATGGCAATTTCTTTGCTTGTGTCTTCAGTGATAGAATTGAAAATATGTCTATTATTTTGTGTTTCTATCTTGCTAAGCGCCCTTTTAGATTATGCTGTGAGGTTGAAAAGTCAAATGCTGTCAATCTCCTTTAATATAGCTCTCATCCACTGAGAAAAGCTCAATTCACTAAAATTAAGGTTCATGGTTTTGTTTCCCACCTCCCATTACTGGGGCAGTAGAGAAATCCCAGGGTCTCTCTAGAAGAACGCTACAGCATGCTTAGTCTTAATCAAAAGTGGTGTCAGCGCTGGATAGGGAGATAGTATATTTTACTTTCTACTATTAGTTATCTGAATCAACATTCCTAACATGGAAATTCATCTTTATTATTTAGGAGAATGAAATTTAGACATTCAAAGATACATGCTGATACCTTCTTGCCTCACCACTCCTCCTGTGTTTTCACCATTCTCCTTTGTGAGTCCAGTGAGACATTCTGAGCTGAACCTACCTTCTTCCCCCTTCCTCTTTTGAAAGAGGATCCTTTCATGTGACTTGAATCCTCATCATAGAACTCTCCACCTGCCCTTTCTCCTCCTACTTTGCCATATGTTCTGATGGCCTATTTAAGATGTATATTAAGTACGAACAGAGGGGCTGTAAATCAATAGGCAGAACCACAAAGACAACTTAATTTTTGGTCATGGGTAATAGGACTTAATTTTTCATCATATGTAGTAGTAAGCATATCAAATCCAATTCAACCAGACATCTTAAATCATTTCGAGTGCTGTAAATCTGTTAAATAATTAAATGCATTGTATAGCCAAGGGATGCAGCATATGGCTCACCCGTAGGTTCCCTTCGTGTATTGATTTTCATGCAGGAAGCATTTAGTAATTTCCCAGCACATGTGCTTTTGAATTTGCATTCTGGTGGTAGAGATGCAGCAATCACAGACTGCCGCATCTCCCCCAAAATATAGTATCGCTAAAATTGATTCCTAGCATATTTTGTTGTAGAAACTTTAAGTATTGCTTAGACTGAGATAGTAATTGAAGGGTTTATTCCCCCCCCCCCAACCAAGACTTAATTGATACTGCCTTAGGTACCTTTTAATATTTATAAAATCTTATTTAGGCTATAAATTCTTATGGTATGAGAAGAAAGGTACATAAAATGTTTCTGTAAATTAGCACATATTACTGTTAAACATTGTGGGATAGCACATACCATTCTTACAGTTACTGGAGTGTAGAAACTTTATCATGACCTACTTTTGAGGATGGGAAACCTAAGTATGAAATTTTGTTTCCTAATAAGTTTCAATAACTTCAACAAAGAAGTCATTTCCCATTGGTTGAACTGTAGGGCCTGCTATGTTTTTGTTCTCTTCAATGCACTCAGTAAGTGATTAATAGATAAATAAATCAATAATGATGATGACAAATGGTTTGTTTGTCAGGGAAGCTGTATGCAAGGCAGAAAGGTCAAATGATTATTGAGAAGGCCCAGCCATTAATTGAAATCAGTGGTCATGCTGAACAGCTAGCAGTTTCCTGAGAATCAATGGAGAGTAGATTTCTCCAGGTACCGACATCTTGTAAAAATTAGTATTGAGTTCATTGATTTCAGAAAAACACGGACAGACTCGCATGAAATAATGAAGAGTGAAAGGAGCTGAACCAAGACAACATTGTATATAGGAATGGCAATATTTTTTTAAGAACAACTTTGAGCAAGTAAGTCATTTTGACTATTGTAAATACCCATATCAACTGCAAAGGACAGATGAAGGAAGACACTGTGAATTCGGGGAAAGCACTAATAAATAGAAGTATGTATAGAATGATTTTACATAAATATGCATATTTGTGTCTAATGATAGCCATTTCTAGGATGGGAGAGGGAAGAAAAAAGGAATTAATATGATAACTTTATTATATATTAAAAGGAATAGCAAGTTATACTTAACAGATTTACAGTTTCATGTGCAGTCATCTTTTTTTTTAATTCTACTACATTATAGAAATGCTTGTTTTATTTCATATATTAATTTTTTTTAAAAAGGGGCATCCTGGCCATTGATTCTAGGTAGTCATTCCAAGAGTGTATTCTATTCCTTCTATCTCCTTCCACTCCAAAACAAATAAAACTCAAGGATGCAAAGATGTTCACCCATGTATAAGCAGGGGAAAGAGTAGGTGAATTCAAATCCTGACTTGGATACCTAGTATCTCATGATTGGAGAGGGAAATGGCAAACCAGTCTAGTATCTTTGCCAAGACACTCCCCATGGAAACTATTGGCATGATATGATCCAGGGGTCATGAAGAGTCGGATACGACTGGGCGACTGAGCAACAACAACCTCACGTCCATGGGCAAATCTCTAACTTCTCTGGGCCTCAGTTTCCTCTTCTGTAAAATAAGGATGTCTGATTATAGATCAATAAACACTAGAGGAAACTTTAATACCTTATTAGATATTAAAGTAATATTAATTATTAATTTAACTGATATTAGATATTAATACCTTATTAGGTATTAAAAAGCAACGCAGCATGGTAGATGGAGGTTTGACCTCAAAGCCATAGAGATTTAAGTCATACTTCTACCACATCCTGGCTAAGTGATCTTGGGAAAGTTGACTATTTAACTTCTCAACAAAACCCTCTAAGGAGATATTTTGAGGAGGAGCTCCTGACTTACATTGAAAGAGGGAGTTTCTGAATCTGATAGTTCCTTATACCAATGAAATCACAGGTCTGATCTCTATCCCTTAAACTACAATGTATTAGGCACTGTGCTCTCCTGTCCCTTCCAGCTCCAAATCTATTATTCTATAATCTAATGAGGAGCCCAAAATGCAACATAATCAAAGCCAAGCAAAAGGTACAAAATGAGGAAAGTTACACTAGTACATAGCTCAGGGAGGGAGCAAATGGAAAGGTTGGATTCAATGAACTTGTCTTAGGATCTTGGACCATATACTGGGCTGGTCAGAAAAGCAGTGATATTAGAGCTCAGGGGAGCAGCTGGGCCAGAGGCAAGAAGATTATGAGAGAAGAAGAAGGATGCCAGGTATCCAAAGGGCGTGGGGAGAGGGTGGTACCACATATTAGCTGGTTTGTGAATGTTAAAACTACTAGTTCAAACTCGAGGTGTGGAGTTAGAATTTGCTGGTTATCTGGTTCTGGTTAAACTCTGCAACTTAGAACCATAAGGAACAGACTTTAAAGTTATCAAGATTCTCTTAGTCATTGGTAGCGTGGTAATTGTCACTGTTATTTTTGTTTTCAGTTGTGTCCGATTTTTTTGTGACCCTGTTTGGGTTTTCTCGGCAAGGATACTGGAGTGGTTTGGTATTTCCTTCTCCAGCGCCTTTTATAGATGAGGCAACTGAGGCAAACAGGGTTAAGTTACCCAGAATTGAACAACTACTAAGTGTCTGAGGTCAGACTTGAATTCAGGAAGATGAGGCTTCTTGACTCCAGGCCCAGCACTCTGTCCACTGCACCACCTAGCTTCGCTAGTGGTAATTACATAGCAATTAGCAACAATGTGATATTGCAGTGTCTGGTACATAATAAGTGCTTAGTAAATCCTTTTTTACTCATTCATTCATTTATCAGTCCATCAATTTATTAATCAATCCACCCACCCATCCATTCATTCATGTTTGGATTGTTCTGCTTAGTATGAGGTGCCAAGCCTAAAGCATCTGCCTATCTGCATATTTATAAGTATAGAATCATGGTATATTGGATTCTTGGGTAATGCAGAGATCATCTCATCCTGTCCTCTCAATTTACAGGTGAGGACACTATTAGTGCAGAGTCCCTTCCCTATACCATTCTTTCTAGAGCATCAGAGAAATAAAAGCATTTCTTGAAATGTTTTTAGAACCCCTTTCCCAAAGATAAGTACCAGTATAATCATATGGTGATAGTTTTCAAGGTAATTTAAACACAAACAACTAAAAGTTATTTAAACTTAGAGAATGTTCACATGTAAAAAAATATTCTTCTTTGAAATACCATGGCAGTAGTTATAGCCCAGGAACTCATCAAGGCCAAGTAAGTCAAATTTTGCTCCACCATGGAATTGTGTAGCTTTGTAAAAATTATGAACATGAGGCCGGTGTGTAGTCCTCTGTTTCCACACCTGTAAAGAGTTCTCCAAGGATATACCTGGAGATAAGCAATGAATTTAGCTATCTCTGCAGAATAGATCTAATAGATTGAAATCTGCGTGGGCTCCAGTGAATGTGATGGAGAATCAGCTGAGGCATTAGATTTAGCTTTGATGTTATGATGTATTGTCTTGATTCATGATTCTTACAAATACAAATTGGCTGTTTTAGCCACCTGGGTTAAATTCTTTAGACTTTTTGCAACAACTATTATTACCTTTTCCATTGCTTGGAATTTTATAGAACCTCATGAGTTTTATAGAATTTTATAGAATCTCATGGATTTTCTGTTCTGCATAACTCAGCAACAGAGTAATATAAGTGTTTCCATAGGCTATAGACTCTTAGCTGGTGTCTCATCATGCTTACATGAGTACTAATCTTTCTTGTTAGAGTAATTTATTTACCCCAATTGCCAAACAAATGACTTCCTTATGTATGTTTAACAAAGGAAGCAAGGTAATGGGGAGAAAGTCAATTAGCACTTATTAATCACCCACCATGTGCCAGGCATTGTGCTAAGCTCTAAGAATAAAAAAAAAATGCCAACCCCTCCCCCTCGCCGAAAAAAAAAAAAAGAAAGGAAAGAAAAACATATTTATTCCCTCCTCTCTACGTGAAAACAACTAAATACAACAAGATAGATCCAGGACAAATTGAGACTAGTCTCAGAAGGAAGTTACTAAGATGAAGGAGAACTGGAAAATGTGACTTGCAGAAGGTGGGGAAGACATCAGGGAAGTCACAAATGGGGAGAGAGAGTGGTCTGGTCTAGGCTTATGGGATAGCCAGTGAAGGAAGGGACTTGGAGTCTGGAGGTGGAGTGCTGTGGTGCAAGGAAGAACAAGGAGGCTAGTGTTCCTGGATCAAAGAGTATGTGGAAGGGGGAAACGTGTAAGAAGACTACGAGGAGATATTGTTGATATACACGTCCTCAGTGCTCCACTTGCCAACCAGCCTGATGTCTAGGGTCTTGTCCACTGTTTGGACCACTGAGTCCAATCTCTGTATTGTACAGATAATAAAATAAACAGAGAAAGGTTAAATGACTTGTCAAAGCTAGTAAGTGTCTGAGGTAGGCTTTGAACTCAGGTCCTCCTGTCTTCAGGGCCAGTGCTCTATCCACTGCACCACCTAACTGCCCCTAAAATAATGGTTTTGATTGTTAACTTGGCTAGATTTTTTTTTCACACGTGTAGTGGTACCTATTCTGTAGCACATTTTGTCATTCCCTCTTTTATTTGGGGGAAGGAGTAGGAAAAAGTTTGCTATTTTCAAGTTCTTCAGGCTCTCTCCGGTTCTTTATGATCTTCCAAATAGCATTTACAGCTCGGCAATCACTATTTCTTCCAATCTTCAAGTATGTAGTTCCTCAGAGCCAAGTAAGTAAAGTCATCATGGGCAGACCAGAACTCTCTTACTGTCTCCTTACTTATCTTGGATATGATCTGCCTGTTAGCCACTATTGTGTTCAGTCCTTTCCCTTACAAAGATTTCTCCTTAACACAAAGTGAAACAATACAAGCGAAAGTAGAAGGGAAATAGAGATAGAATAGTTCTTCCTTCTCTCTTTTGTTGGTTTTCACTGTCCCATCCACCTCAAGCAGTGATCCTATCCTTTCTACAATCCTCATTTCTCTGGTCAGCTAAGCTTTAGCATTCCTGATGCTTTATTCTTAAAGGATCACTAATTTGTATTTATTCTGTTATATGCCTTTGCTTTCATCTCCTGCACATATTTTTCCATTAAAAAAATCTAAATTGGTTGATAAGTTTCCTCTCCATTGACATCAGTCTCTTCATACAATCTCCCTTTTTCTTCTTCATCAGGATTTGTCTTTTTTTTTTTTGTTTGTTTGTTTGTTTGTTTTTTTGGTATGTCTTTAGGTCTTTATTCTTGAGAGTTTCCCATCCTCCTTGAGCTTACTTCTCCTTTAGGTGAATCAGTGATACAGAAGACAATTAGTTCCATCAAAATAGTGTTATTAGTGGATGACACATTCCTGGGTGGCCCAAATTCATATGGTAAAGATGCAATAAGTCTTGAAAAAGTGTTGGACTTAGATTCAAGGAGTCTGAGATATGAATTTTGGATCTGACAGTTACTGTCTACATGAATGTGCTTTCTGGACCTGAGTTCTCCAGAGTGTAAAGTGAGAATAATAACATGTATACCTAGTACCTCACAGGACTGAGGAGAGCAAAGTGCTTTTTAAAAATCTTCATGCACAATATACATGAATTGGGTTTTGTTGTTGTCATTCTCATTGTTGTTATAGCCTCTCTTCCCTCTACTCTCCCCCTAAAAGGCCCTTATTTCCTCAGTTCTTCTCCTGACCCCCAGCTTTGTTACTTTCATGTACTCTTGGACCTTCTTAATGTTCACCAATCCCTGGCAGGGGGTAAGCACTAATTCCTAGTGTGTGCGCCTATGTTCTTTCTCCCCCATTCAGTCCCTTGGGCTACCGAAAATTCTACCAGAAGAAGAAGAAGAGGTAGGCACAAGAAGAGGTGGGACAATTCTTGACCAAAAGTTTTGTATATGACAGCTCAGGTTGCCCTAGTCCATGTTTTCTGATTGGCCATGCCAATCAGGGTAGGGTATGGCGGTCTCCCCTGACAGCTATTCACTAGTAACTACCAATCAAAAATATGCAACAGCCAGCTAATGGAAAGTCACCTCTACATCCTTATTTAAATGCCCACATTGTTGGTAGATGCAATACACTTATGTATGCATCAACTGCCACAGTTTCTTTTTTCCTAATGTCCTCTGGTTAGACAACATAAATGGTAAATTTAAATGATTTCCTATACTAAGCATGACACTTACCTTCATTAAAATTTATCTGCTGCCCTATTTTCCAGTCCTGTTTGATTAGATCCTTCTGGAATTTCTTGCAATTCTCTGTAGTTTTTGCTAGCCTACATAATTTCATGTCATCAGCTAATTCAACGAGCTAGCTACTTATTAAAAATACGAATCACCAATTCCTGAGACACCCCATTAACTTCTTATATTGGAGGTTTGTTTGTACTCATTTTCTTCCTCTGAACCAATTTTGAAACCACAAGAGAACTTGATATCACATTCCATCATTAACAGTAATCACCATGCTTAGCCTTTTGGATGTCCAAAGCTCTTTAGAATCATTAGCTTGTTTGTATTTGTAGTACCCCCAAAGGTAGGGCAGCTGTATAATCCCCATTCTCCAGATAAAAAAGTGGAGATTTGAGGGAGGTCACAATACAAACTAATCATTTGGTTGGTGAACCTTGATTATATGTCTACATTGTGTAGATAGTGGAACTATATAGAAACAACAATATAGCTATAGAAACAACAACCAAAAAAGTGGGTTGGTCCTGTCCACCTTAATAGATTATCAAGCTTTCATGGACTGTGTCTTTACCTTTTGGTTTCCATTGCTTTCTTCCATAGGAGAAATGGGTAGAAGTTACAAAGAGGCAAATTAAGGCTTAGTACAACAACAACAACAAAAAATCTTAACAATGGAAACTTCCCCAAAGTGGAAGGCACTGCTTCAGGAGTCAATGATTATCCCATCATTGGAAGTCTCCAAGTAGACAGTGGATCCTTAATTGTTAGGGATGTTACGGATGAGATTCCTGGGCAGATGCAGGAATCAGATGGTTCTGAGGCCCCTTCAATTTCTTAGATTCTGTGGTTCTGTTAGGGCATCGAGAGGCAGTGTAGTATAATATATAAAGAGCTGGCCTGGAAGCCACAAAGATCTGGGCTGAAGTTCTGCCTGTGACATTTGTTGACTGTGTGATCCTAGGCAAGTCGCCTAACTTGGTGTTCTAGGCAACTCTCAAGACTGATTTGCAGAGAAGGTGGTTCTGTGCTCACCTTACAGCTCCCTGCACCAATGAAAGCACAGGTTCAATCTCCGTCCCTCACTTCTATCCATTTATCCTACTTCTGTTCCTTGGAGACAAGCAAAACAAGTATCATTTATCTTTCACAAGACAGACCTTCAAATACTTGATGATAGCTACCATATCTCCTCTAGGTCTTCTCTTTTTGAGGCTAAACATCCCCATTTTCTTCAGCCATGTTCTTTAATCTTCTCACCATTCTAATCATCATTTTTTGTACACACACCTTTTATAGAATGTGGTGTCCAGAACTGAACATGGTACTGCAATCATGGTCTAAGACAGACTACAGTAGAACCACTGTTTCCTTCATTTTGAGCATATTGTTTCTCATAATGAAGTCTAGGACAGCATTAAGGGAAGTAGGAATTGGGGACATTTAGCCTGGAGAAGAGAAAATTGGTAGAGGTTGGGGTGGTGGCTTGAGATTTCTCCTTCATATTTAAAGAACTATAATGTGGAACTACTTAAAGATATTAAAGATATTTAAAGAACTTTAATATGGGGGCAGCTAGGTGGCACAGTGGATAGAGCACCAACCCTGAAGTCAGGAAGACTTGAGTCCAAATCCGGTCTCAGACCAAACACTTGACATGTACTAGCTGTGTGACCTTGGGCAAGTCACTTAACCCCGATTGCCTCACCAAAAAAAAAAAAAAAAAACAACTTTAATATGGAACCATAATGTGTTCTTCTTGGTTCCAGAATCCAGGACTAGAAACAACATATGTAATATGTAGAGAGGCACATTTAGGTTTGATGCACAAAATAAATCCTAATAACTGATGGCTTCTTGAGTCCCTTTCCATTGAAAGTCTATGACTCTATAATTTTTTTTTTGTGGCTGCTATGTCACATGGCTGAATCATGTTGAGCATAATGTCCATTAAATTCTAGATCTTTTCATAGGAATTATTCTGGAGCCATTCCTCCCCTAGCTTGTATTTGTGAGGTTATGAGTATAAAACATAGAGACTTAGAAGATTTGTAAGGAACTAAGGGAAGGTCAATTTGACTGGATCAGTAAGTACAGGAGTGAGATGATGTCCAATAAGACTAGAAGGAAAGGCTGGGTGCCAGGTTGTAAAGACATATAGAAGCTAAACAGAGGAGTTGATATTAAAAAAATATTTATTATTTTATTTTCCCCAATTGTATGTAGAAACCATTTTAACATTTTTTTTTATTTTGAGTTCCAAATTCTCTACTTCCCTGCCCTCCTCCTTCATTGAGAAGGCAAGCAATTTGATATAGGTTGTACATGTGTAGTCATGCAAAACATAGTTCCATATTAGTCATGTTGTGAAAACAAGAAAAATAGAGTTAAAAAAAGAAGTATAATTCTATCTGTATTCAAACTCAACCAGTTCTTTCTCTGAGAATAGACAGATAACATTTTTCATCATAAGCCCTTCAGAATTATCCTGGGTCACTGTATTGTTAAAAATAGCTAAATCATTCATGGTTGATCTCAATATTTGATTTTAAAGGCAATAGGGAGCTGCTGGGACTAGCTGAGTGAAGGAGTAAAATGATCTGGTCTTTGCTTAAGGAATATCACCATGGCAGTAGCATGTAGGATGGACTGAAGTAGGGAAAGACTTCAGGCAAGGAAACCAGATAGGAGACCATTGCAATAATGCCTCACCCTCATATGCAGCCTTTTGCTGAGTCTTGTTGATTCTGCCTCCACATTTCTCAAACCTCTGTCCTTCTCTTTGCTCATATGTCTGTAACCCTAGTACTTCAGTCCCTTCATCTCCTCTCGCCTGGGTTATTGATGTGATCCCCTAATTGGTCTCTCTGTCTCACATCTTCCCCCTCTCTAATCCATTCCTCCACGCAGTTCCCAAACTGGATATTCTGAAAGCATAAGTGTGACCGTGTAGTAATTCAGCTCCCATTTATGTCTAGGATTCACTATAAGCCCTTGTTGGGCATTTAAAGCTCATCACAACCTGACTCCAAACTACCTTTCCAGCTTTCTTGTATATTGCTCCTTTCACAAACTCTTCGGTCTAGCTGATCTGATTTCCTCATTACTCTTCATACAAAATATTCAGTTTCCTTTTTCCATGACTTTGCACAAGTTGACCCTCATGTCTGGAATGCACTCCCTCCTGGGCCTTGCTGCTTAGAGTCCCTACATACCTTCAAGCTCAGTTTAAATGGTCCCTCCTATGTGAGACCTTTTCTGATCCACCCACATAAGTACCCCCCATTACCTTGTTTTTATTTTTCATATTTATATATGTAAATGCCTTTCCTTATAGAATTTAAGCTCATAGAGTGCAGGAATCATTTCATTTTTTCTATCATTTTTGTGTTTTTATCCTCATAGCCTGGCATATGGTAGGTATTTAAAATATGATTGTTGAGTGATTGATTGCCTCCCCAAAATTTTTACTTATCCCTTTTAAGTTTTATCTTATTTGTCAGTCTATCATCCTAGCATATCAATTTTTTTATTCTGACTGTCATCCAGCATATTAGCTATCCCTCAAATGCTGTGTCATCTGAAAATTTAACAAACAAATATGCCTTCCTGAAAATCATTAATAAAAAAATGTTGAATAGCATTGAACAGCAAAAAAAAAAACAAAAAACCAAAACCCTGGGTCACTCTACTAGAGATCTCCTTCTAATTTGATTTTTGTTGTTCAGCTGTTTCAGTTATGTCCAGCTCCTTGTGACTCTATTTAGGGTTTTCTTTCTTTTTTTAATTAATTCACGTATTTTAGGGGAGTGGAGCCAAGATGGCAGAGGGAAAGCAGTGACTTGTTTGAGCTCTCCCCCCAAACCCTTTCAAATACCTATAAAAAATGGCTCTAAACAAATTCTAAAGCAGCAGAACCCAGAAAAAGACAGAGTGAAACAAATTTCCAGCCAAAGGCAGCCTGAATGGTTGATCAGAAAGGTATATCTCACCAGGCGGGGAGAGGAGCGCGGTTTAGGATGGGCGCACAGGCCACAGCGAACCTGGAGCAGGCGTCAGAGTACTGAGTCGCAGCAACTGTGGCAGTTTCCAGACTTCTCAACCCACAAACACCAAAGACAACTTAGAAGGTCAGTGGGAAAAGTCTGTGACTGGGGTGAGAGAAGGAGCTAGGTCTCAGCCACCCCCAGGGCCGCAGTTGTTTCCTGGGCTTCCGGCCCACAGACTGAGGGGGAGTCAAGTGGCTGATCAGAGGGGGATTGCAAGGATCTCTTTGCCAGGGCTGAGGCAGCAATCTCTTGCTTTGCCTGTGCTTGGATCTGGGTCACAGTTCTGAGGGGCAGTCCTGGGGCGAGGAGGAATGCTGGTGTGGTCGAGCTTGTTGTGGCGGTGGAAAGGAAACACCTCGCCCCTTATCATAGCACCTTGGAAGAACTGACACTTTTCAGGTCCCTAGAGGTACCTCTGAAAACAGCTGTACAAACCCCTGAAGCTTGGGACAGTTCATTCTCCACATTGGAAACAGACTTTTACCTGAACAAAGAGTTTAAAACTCAAGTAATTGGCTGGGATCATGAGGAAGCAGCACAAAAAGAGTCGGACTATATATAACTTTGGTGACAAAGAAGATCAAAACATACAACCGGAAGAAGACAACGAAGCCAAAGCTCCTACATCCAAAGCCTCCAAGAAGAATATGAATCAGTCCCAGGCCTTGGAAGAGCTCAAAAGGGATTTTGAGAAGCAAGTAAGAGAAGTAGAGGAAAAACTGAGAGTGATGCAAGAAAATCATGAAAAACAAGTCAACAGCTTGCTAAAGGAGACCCAAAAATAACAGAAGAAAATAACACCTTAAAAAATAGCCTAACCCAAATGGCAGAAGAGGTCCAAAAAGCCAATGAGGAGAAGAATGCCCTAAAAAGCAAAATTGGACAAGTGGAAAAGGAAGTCCAAAAGATTATTGAAGAAAATACTTCCTTAAAAATTAGAATAGAGCAATTGGAAGCTAGTGACTTTATGAGAAATCAAGACACTGTAAAACAAATCCAAAAGAATGAAAAATTAGAAAACATTGTGAAATATCTCATTGGAAAAACAACTGACCTGGAAAATCGATCCAGGAGAGAAAATTTAAAAATTATTGGACTCTCTGAAAGCCATGATCAAAAAAAGAGCCTAGACATCATCTTTCAAGAAACGATCAAGGAAAACTGCCCTGATATTTTAGAACCAGAGGGCAAAATAGAAATTGAAAGAGTACACTGATCACCACCTGAAAGAGATCCCCAAAGGAAAACTCCTAGGAATATTGTAGCCAAATTCCAGAGTTTCCAGGTCAAGGAGAAAATATTACAAGCAGCCAGAAAGAAACAATTCAAGTACTGTGGAAACACAATCAGGATAACACAAGATTTAACTGCTTCTACATTAAGGGACCGCAGGGCATGGAATATAATATTCCGGAGGGCAAAGGAGTTAGGATTACAACCAAGAATTACCTACCCAGCAAAACTGAGCATAATACTTCAGGGGAAAAAGTGGTCATTCAGTGAAATAGAGGACTTTCAAGCATTCTTGATGAAAAGACCAGAGCTGAATAGAAATTCGATTTTCAAATACAAAACTCAAGTGGAACATGAAGAGGTAAACAGAAAAGAGAAAATCATAAGAGATTTATTATGGTTGAACTGTTTACATTCTTGCATGGAAAGATGATATTTGTAACTCATGAGACCTTTGTCAGTATTAGGGTAGTTGGAGGGGAAAAAATTATATGTACGTATATATACATATAGATAGATAGATAGATAGAGGCCACAGGGTGAGCTGAAAATGAAGGGGTCATATCTGGAGAATAAAATTAAGAGGTGAGAGAGGATTATACTAGGAGAAGAAAAAAGGGAGAGGTAAAACGGGGTAAATTATCTCACAAAAAAAAAACAGAAAAGAAAAGGCTTTTACAGTGGAGGGGAAACGGGGGCAGGTGAGAGGGAGTGAGTGAATCTTATTCTCATAGAATTTGACTTAAGGAGGAGATAACACACACACTCAATTGAGTATGGAAATCTGTCTTGCCCTACAGGAAAATGGGGTGGGGGAAGGGGACAAGGGAGTAGGGGGATGATAGAAAGGAGGGCAGATTGGGAAAGGGGGTAATCAGAAGCAAGTACTTCTGAAGAGGGTCAGGGTCAAAAGAAAGAATAGAATAAATAGGGGGGATAGGATTAAGGGAAGTAGAGTTAGTTTTTCACAGCATGTCTACTATGGGAGTGTTTTGCATAACTGCACATATATAACCTATATTTAGTTGCTTGCCTTATCAATGAGGGTGGGTGGGGAGGGAGGAAGGGAGAAAATTTGGAACCCAAAGTTTTAAAAACACATGTTTAAAAAAAATGTTTTCACATGCAACTGGGAAATAAGAAATACAGGAAATGGGCTACAGAAATCCATCCTACCCTGCAGGAAAATTGAAGGGGAAGGGGATAAAAGAAGGGAAGGTAGACTAGGGGAAGGGATATTCAGAATGCATGCCATCTTGGGGTGGGGAGAGGGGCAAGACAGGGTGAAAATTTGGAACTCAAAATCTTGTGGAAGTAAATGTTGAAAACAAAAAATTAAATAAAAATTACCATAAAAAATTAATTGATGTATTTTAGTTTTCAGCATTTACTTGCATAAAATTTTGAGTTTTAAATTTTCTCCCCTTCCTTTCCTTTCTCCCTTCCCAAGACAGGCTCTACATATACATTCCTGTTAAACATATTTTCACATTAGTCATGTTGTAAAGAATTAGAACCAATGGGAAGAACCACAAGAAAGAAGAAACAAAACAAAACAGTAGAAAAAAAGAGAAGAGCAAATAGTATGCTTCTATCTGTATTCAGACTCCATAGTTCTTTCTCTGGATGCGGATAGCATTTTCCATCATGAATCTTTTGGAGTTGTCTTAAATCCTTCCATTGCTGAGGAAAGCTAAGCCTATCAAAGTTAGTCATCATACATTGTGGTTGTTACTGTGTACAATTGTCTTCTGGTTCTGCTCACTTCACTCAGCATCAGTTCATATAAATCTTTCCAGGTTTTTCTGAAGTCTGCCTGCTCATCATTTCTTATAGCACAATAGTATTTCAATATGTTTATATACCACATCTTGCTAAGTCATTCCCTAATTGATGGGCATCCCCTCAATTTCCAATTTTTTGCCCCCATAAAAAAAGCTGCTGTAAGTATTTTTGTACATGTGGGTCCTTTTCCTTTTTTTATGATTTCTTTGGGATACAGACCTAGAGGTGGTATTGCTGGGTCAAAGGATTTGTACATTTTTGTAGCCCTTTGGGCATAGTTCCAAATTGCTCTCCAGAATGGTTACATCAATTCACAACTCTACCAACAATGTATTAGTGTCCCAATTTTCCCACATCCTCTCCAACATTTATCATTTTCCTATTTTGTCATGTTAGCCAATCTGAGAGGTGTGATGTGGCACCTCATGGTTGTTTTGATTTGCATTTATCTAATCAGTAGTGATTTAAAGCTTTTTTTCATATGACTATAGATAGCTTTAATTTCTTCCTCTGAAAACTGCCTGTTCATATCTTGACCATTTATCAATTGGGGAATGACATGTAATCTTATAAATTTAAGTTAGTTCTATCTATATTTTAGAAATGAGGCCTTTATCAGAAACACTGACTGTAAAAAATGTTTTTAGAGTTTTCTTGGTAGAGATACTGGAGTGGTTTTCCATTTCCTTCTCCAACTCATTTTACAGATACGGAAGCTGAGGCAAACAGAGTTAAATGACTTGCCCAAGGTCACCTAGCTAGTATGGGGCTGAGGTAAGATTTGAACCCAGGTCCTCCTGACCCCAGAGCCAACACTCTATCCACTGTGCCACCTAGCTGCCATTAATGATTACTCTTTGGGTCAAGTCATTCAACCAGTTTCCCAGACACCTAATTGTATGCTAGCACATATCTCTTCATTTAGCCAGTAGCAAAAGGGACTTTTATCAAATGCTTTGATGAAAATTCAGTTTACTATGTCCATAGCATTTTTCAATCTCCCCATGTAGTTACACTATCAAAAGATAGACAGATGAATGAGTGAATGAATGAATAAATGAATGAATGAATGCAGCTAGTAATATCCAAGACATCCTGGCTTTTAGAGATTATGACTTCCTTTTTTAATTGTTCTTTTAATGACAAGGTGGTGTCTAGACCAGAGAACTAAGGCTGTTTATAACTTCTCTCACAAGTCTCTCCAGACTCATAATCTGGGGCCCTGGGTACTTGCAGAATTTAGGAACTGTATAATCTTATTCAAAGGGAGACCAGGAGAGCTGCGACCTATTTCAAGTGCATCAATCATGCATGATTCAGATAAGGTTATGCCTAAGGGTTTGTAGAATTTCTCTGGGTGTGGGGCAGGATTGTCATCTATCTGTGTAATTGTTTCAGTCTATATGTAACTTCTCCTTCAATGGGCAGAAGGACCTGTTCTAACTAGGCTGCATCAGTGACATATCAGAATCACCATGCAGTCTAGGATTGGCCTAAGCTGCTTTTTGGAATCACAAGGATGAGCAGGCAGTAGGCAGAGGAAAAGGGTTTGCAGATGAGTGAGGTGTGCTTGTGACTTACTCCTCATAGGGAAGAGCTTTCTAGAAGTCTGTCACAATGGTGGACTCCCTTAAAAGTCTGACAGGCAGACTGACTCAGACAGGTGACTGGGTGATGATCAAATGTGTTTAGGTGCATTGGTTTCTAACTTCTCTCTGCTCCCACATTGCATGTCATTGGTACTACTAATGCCAGTATAATGGGCACACTATAGGTTGTCCCATGTCGAGATAAGGTGTGCTGATTTGATTACTCGCAATGTGGAGTGCTTTGATCTAAATGCCATTGAATGTGAAAAGCCTAGTCTCTTATCAAAGGAAGTTCTACCAAAAATAGTTGTAGTTTTTAGAATTAATTTTGGTTCTCCTTTAATCCTCTGGTGTGCTGTCTGACATGGTACCACATGCATTAGAGAAGCCAAAGGCACAATGAATTTAGGCATGCTCTGGCTCCAGCAACTTGTGTTTGCTCCAACAGAATGTTCTGCATACTGCTTCAGAGATATGCCTCTGAAGCAGATTATTTTCAGGTCAAGGAAAGGTATCAGTTGTTTATCAGCCCCAGGGTGTCCATTATTTCAGTTCTGCATTTTAGCCAAGGTTAAAGATAACTGAGAAACAGCTGGAAGGGACCTTAGAGATCATCCAGGTTAACCCCCTCATTTTAGAGATTGGAAAATCAAGGCCCAGAGAAATTCCTTAAGTGACTTGCCCAAGGTCATACAGATAAAAAGAGGCAATGTGGAGTTCAGAACTCAGGTTCTTGGCTTCCAAAGCCAGCTGTGTCCATAGGACCACAACTTGTTGGTTGTCTGGCCTGGGCTGGGTTGAAGGTCATTGTCCAGAAAAGAAGTCTGGGCTGAAGGGCCCTTTTAGAAAGTAGCATTAGAACCCCAATCTCATGGAACATGGTGCCTCTCCCAGGAAAAGCTCCTCACTTCTAATCTCATCACCATGCCCTCAGCCTCCTCTCACCTCTGTTTGGAGGTCTGGAGAGTGGAGCACCAAACCCCTCCTCTCCAGATCTTCTCTTATAAGGGCAGAAACTAGACTTCCAGCCCACTCTACTTTGTATCTGCAGCTCTGCCTAGTTTAAACTCCATAGAATAAGAAGCCCCTGATGCTGGATACTCTGCTGTCTTCCTTTGCCCATCCCAAATCCTTTTGTCTATTGTCTTCACCCATTAGATTGTAAGCTCTTCGAGGGCAGAGATTGTCTTTCTTTTTTTTAAAATGTATATCCCCAGAGCTTAACATAGTGCTTGGTACACAGCAGGTAATTAATAAATGTTTACTGACTTGAAGGAAGGTCACTTAGGCCTCAATACTACATGGGCTGAGTGAGTCATTATATCTGACCAGTTCATTTCCTTGTGGTAAAACAGAAGGTCAGAAGAGTCCAGGGGAAGAAAGGAAAAGAAGGGAAGAGAGCACCTGAACAAGAAGAAAACATGTATAAAGTCTTCCAGGGGGAGCAGAGAGTAAAGGGAAGACAGAACTGCAAAAACAGAAGTTTCAGGGATCTAGAGCCAGTAAGACCAAACCCAGTGAGGTTCTTGCAGGTCTGAAACACAGAGGAGCATTTGCAGTGGAAAGTCCAGACTAGAGCACGACTGCTATAAGCCTGGATGTACCACACCTGTAATAGCCTTGCCAAACCAAACCCACCTCCATCAGAAATCTGAAGTTTGAGTACCTGGCCCAGCTAAGATAGAATTGGTTGACTTGGAGGATTAAATATTGTCAAAGTTCCTTTAAGGTACTGGAGTTTGATTTTTAAAACACTTTGATCCCTGTATTTCAATATAATTAGTTTCCTTTGTAATCCTGTGTATTTTCTTTTATGCGTTTAAAAACATGATTCTGAGGAATCCGTAGGCTTAATTAGATCTGCAGGGTCCATGACACACAGAAAAGCTTAAAACCCTTGATTTCTAGAAAAAATTTAGAAGAACTAAGAAAGAGTAAGACCTCTTTCACTGAATATTTGTATTTATGAGGATAATTAACTATTAAGGTCTTTGTAAACTTCACAACTTGGCCTTTTAATCTCCCGTGTTTTAGTAGCTAATCCTTAAAACAGCAACCACAAACAACAACCCATAGGAATGTTGTACTGTTCATATAACAGGGCAAGAAGTGGAAATAAGCCTGTGTCATCTGTAGATAGGGTTGGGTTAATAACCCAAGTCAGGAGAAGTGCCTATATTCCTAATCCTATGGATGAAACAAAGGAGAAAGAAAGTACTTAGAGGCCAAATCTTGGTACTTTTTGGTACAGAAAAGTTAGTAGTCATAGGAAGGTGTAGTCCATTCCATTATCTTCAGATGCTCCTAGGGATATGATCTCATCCATAGGGGTATTCCTTCCAACAATACAAATTACAACCCACTCATGCCTGCCAGTCCTATGAAACCGTGGTCTGTGGCCACCTGCGAGTTTGCTGGGGTGGGGAATCCTTGTTCTCTCTCTCAACATCACAAAGATACCAGTGAAGTACATGGGCTTTCCATGTGTTATCCCTGCCTCTCATCTCATGACCACACTATTTTCTCTTTTGCTCATTAATTGCTTTAATTAATTTCTTTAAATCGTTACTCAAGATCTTCTTTGTCATTTCTTCTTTGTGATGGTCTGTAGCCTTCTCACCATACCTTTCCCAAATCATAGGAATCTCTTAAACATTGGAAAGTGGATACTATTTATTTAAGCTCTTCGTGGGAAGGCACCATGGAGCTCCAGATCTCACTATTTGCCTGTCACCAAAGCACTATGCACAGATGAAGCACTTGATGTTTTTCATTTAATTGTTTGATGATCAAAGCCCTGCTAAAGTTGATTGCAACCCAGATGGCTTCCTTCTGCTATAGCTGAAGTTTAAGATTGCTCTTGAATTTAGGTAAATGGGATGAAGTCTGGTTGGCAGGATACAGTCAGGTAAAGAAAAAAAAAGTGCTAGAGTAGTGGAGTTGGACTCAGAAAGACTTGGCTTCTGCCTCTGCCATTTACAAACTGTGAAAGCATAGCAACCATTTCGCTCAATGAGCCTCAGTTTCTTCATCTGTAAAATGGAGGTAATAGTAGTTGCAAGCCTTATCTCACAGAGTTGTTGTGAGGCCAAAATGAGATCACGTATATAAAGTAATTTGCACATTTTGAATTGCTCCATAAAATCAATCGTTATTTAAATGATGCCTTGATTCTTCTAGCCCAGAAGGGAAATCTTTTTCTGGTGGCTTAGGTCTGGCACATCCTGATGAGCTCCCAAAACATTTCTGGTACTAAGAATATTTTTGCAGAAGCATCTTACTAACTCACTCATCTTGAATATGTCTATGGGTTTTTTTTCTTAGCCATTAATAGTATTAATGTGCACTAAATGGAAAAGACATACTTTTGTAAATCTTCATAATTTTAGTGCTTATTAGAATATTGCCACAACCAAGACAGAATGTATTTAAGACCAGGTTACTGTTTGGTGGTCTAAGAAGCCAGTGGCTTTCAGTGTTGTCCGGGGACTCCCAAAGGCCCCCCCTACGTCCTCTTAGAAGGTCGTGAAACTATTTTCATAATAATACTAAAATGTTTTAGTTTATGATATGATAAATAACTGTAGATATAACTCACATAAACAAAAGTTCTTTGGTGGGGCCTCAGTAATTTTAAGGGTATAAAGAAGTACCGAGGACAAGTTTGAGAACTCCAAGTTTAGACCTTTCTGGTACCCTGAGGATACATGCTATAGTTTTGAGGTACTACAACTATTAATCTAGATATAACAGATGTAAGTCCCACCCCCAGAGACCCACTATTGGTTCAGGATATGTGAAAGGACAGGGAAGAGACATTTATTTTGCGCTCGATCATGAGCCCTTTTCTGGATATTTTTAATATTGTGGTGGGTGAAAAATGAAGTGACTGAGGAAACAAAGTTTCTGTCTTCCAAGCATATCAATTTATAAAGCAATGCACGACGGTTGGCCAACAAACTGGGACCAGACCTCCTCAGCTTAGGCCTGAACCCAAAATACAGGGGGAGACAGACCTTTATATATTAAAAACAATTAATTAATCAAATAAGGCCAATTAATTAAAAGGAAACAATACATTAGGTATTCTGATTTCTAATTGGAGGAAATATCAGACTTTACAAGTTAGGAGGAGGAGAGTAAACCAGTGCAACTCCCTGAATT
Source organism: Vombatus ursinus (assembly GCF_900497805.2). Taxonomy (NCBI): domain Eukaryota; kingdom Metazoa; phylum Chordata; class Mammalia; order Diprotodontia; family Vombatidae; genus Vombatus; species Vombatus ursinus. Next base: position 11,491,585 of record NW_020954591.1, on the reverse strand, counting down.
CAGAAAAAGAGGTGTCCCACTCCCCCCAAGTGTCTATAAACTATCAGAGGAACATGGAAACAATAACTGGTTAATCTGTATGGGGCAAGTTTTCAGATAAGATAAATCAGTTGCTTGAGATGTACAATTGTGAGAAAACTCCTTATATCAATCTCTGGATATGACCAGGTTTCTGGTCAGTGTAACCTAGGTCCTTAGTTAAGGGTCTCCAAGCAGCAGGTAGAAATGGTCCAGATTCCCAGCTACACAGGGCTAGGTTCAAACAATGCAATGAGGTTTCCTTGCAATTCCCACAACTGAATAGTTTTCCCACAAGATAGAAGTTGGACTAGACTCATAATAGAATAGAAAAGGAACTGAGCTAGCTCCAGAATTGAGTCACAAGATGGGGTCAATGTGGTTCATTCAATTCCCACAATCAACCACTTGCTGTCCAAATACCCTCAGTATAAGGAACTCAGAATTTAGATTTTTGTGACTTATGAATACTGGTTTTAGGAAGCAGATTGCTTAACTTGAAAAATGATATCAATTTAGCTTCAGTCATTGCTCAAAGCAAATCTTCTCTTTTCATGAAACCTGATTTACTGGTCTTAAATATTTCTATGGATTTTTTTTTCATTAGATACTATCAACCAGATAGTAAGAAATGAAATCAATATAACAATTAATTGGGACCTGGAATCCTAGTAAAGCATTAAAATTTCACGCTTTTAAAATTTTTATTTAAATATGTATACTTTTTGTGAAAGGATGACAGTTTGAAACATATGAATGGAATTTCAACTTAAAATTCATGGATATTGCTTTACCAGGAGGTATTAATAAGAATTACTGAGATCTAAATAACACTTTAAAATTGGTGAAACCATTTACAAACATTATCTCATTTCGGTCTCACAAGAGCCCCATGAAATATGTGCTAAAGATGTTATTCTCATCCCTCTTAGCTCTATTTTATTGATTAGGAAACTGAGGCACAGGGAGATTTAATGACTTATTCATGGTCACAGAGTATTAGGGAGGGTTCCAAACCCAAGTTGCTCTTGACTCCTGATCCTACACAATTTCTAATCAATCTATCAACAAACAGAGAAAGGAGATAAGGGGATAAGCATTCATTCAGGACCTACTATGTGCCTGCTGTTATTCCATTTGATCCTCACAACAACCTTGCAGTGCAGGTGCTGTTATTATCCCCATTTTACATTTGAAGAAACTGAAGCAAATAGAGGTTAAGTGACTTGCCGAGAGTCCCATAGCTAGTAAGTGTCTGAGGCTAGATTTGAACTCAGAACTTCCTGACCTACTATTCCATCTACTGTACTACCACCTAACTTCCTACTGTGTGCTATATAGCATGCTTGGCTCTAGAGAAATGAAAACAAAAATGAAGCTGTCTCTCCCCTCAAAGAGCTTACATTCTATAAAACAATGTGATATGCACTTAGACAAATTTCTCCAGGAATAAATAAAAGTTAATTTATTTTTGTGGGAGGTAGGGCAGGGAGCAAGGAAGGCATTAGTTGCTGAGAGGATCGGTAAAGGCTTCAAGTAAAAGGTAGCCTTTGAGCTGAACTTGGAAGGAAATTAGAGATTCTGAGAGGCAGAAGTGAGAGAGGATGAAGGTTCTGGACATGAGGGACAGTAAGTACAAAGGCAAAGAAAGAGAAAGGGAGGAATGCGTGAACAATAGGACGACGGCTGATTGGGCTGGTCCTTAGAGACCATCAAGGGAAGTAATGTGTAAGAATGTTTCAAAGCTCATTTGGAACCTGGTCATAAAGATGTTCAATTACAGACAGAGGAGTTTTTATTTGATCTTAGAGAGATCCAACCTAATAAGACTGTTGGAAAGCTTAAATGAGATAATTTATGTGAAGTGCTCCACAAACTTTAAAGTCCTAAGTAAAAATTAGTTTTTATTACAATAATAAACAACTTGAACAGAATAAATTTTTATTTGCCCCAGAAGAGTTGTTTGCAAAGTTTGTTTAGCTGCTGGTACAGTGGCAGGTATCAATTAGAATTTATTGAGTAAGGTTTTGATGTGATAAGATCTAAGCTTTAAAAAAATCAATTTGGCCACTGTGTGGAGGATGGAACAAAGAGAAAAGAAATTTGAGGCAGGCAGACAAAATAGGAGGCTATGCCAAAAGACCAAGTAAGAAGTGATGGGGGCTTGAGCTAGGGTGGTGGAGTGGAATAGAGAAAAAGGGACACACATAAGAAGTTTTCTAGAGGTAGAGTCAACAATATTTGGCAACTGGTTGCTTATGTTGGGGTAAGGTAGAGTGAGGATGAGGTTGTAAATCAGGATGACTAGAAGGATGATGGTGTCCCTGATAAAAACAGAGAAGTATGGAAGAACTTGGATGGGTTAGTGGAAAGATAATGAACTCTACTTTGGTCATGTTGAGTTGGAGGTGCCTATGGAATATCCAATTGGAAATGGCCAAAAAGGAGTCAGTCATTTGAGACTCCATCTTATCATGTTACCTCTGAGAACTAAGATATTGAAAAGAATAAAAGAATAGTGTACATGCAATCCTTGCCTTTTTAAAAGTCAATCAATATGGCCCAATGGACAAAACATTAGACTTCAAATGATTCCTAACTCTAATACTTATTATTCAATGCCCCAAACAAGACACTTAACCTTTCTAACACTTATAACAACTCCACATCTAGAAAATAAGAATAAAGATAGATAGCTTAGCACTTATATATGTTTTAAGGTTTGAAAAGAACTTTCTATAGATTATCTCATTCCATATACAGTTTGAATACCTAGCTCACAGAGTCATGACAAGTCAACAAGCATTTATTAAGCACCTACTGTGTGCAAAGAACTGTGCTAAGCACTGGGGATATACAAAGAGAGGCAGAAACAATTTCTGCTCTCAAGGGGCTTACAATCCAGTGGGAGAGACAACATGAAAACAGTGCTGTACAAAGAGGATAGAGATAGAGATAGAGATATACATATATATGTAAACATATGTGTGTATATATATATGTATATACATACGTGTGTGTGTATGTATGTACTCACAACCAGAGAGATGTATATGGGATAATCTCAGAGAGAAGGCATTACTAGTAAAGGGGAACCTTTTGTGCAGAAGGTAGGATTTAAGATGAAGCTTGATGGAAGCCATGAAGGCCAGGGGGCCAAGAGGGAGAGAATTCAAGGCGTGAGGGACAGCCAGTGAAGAAGAATGGAGTTGAAAGATGGCATATCTTGTGCAAGGAACAGTAAGGAAGTCAGTGTCACTAGATTGCAGAATATTTGGAGAGAAGTAAGGTATAAGGATACTGGAAAGGTAAGAAGGCACCAGGTCATAAAAGCTGAAAAGAGGATTTAATAACTGATTGTAGAAGTAATAGGGAGTCACTGGAGATTATAGAATAGGGAGGTGACATGCACTTTTGGAAGAGCACTTGGATAGCTGAATGGAGGATGGACTGGAGGGGAGAGAGCCTTGAGACAGCAATACCACCGGGAAACCTATTGCAAAAGTACAGGCGTGACATTACAAGGGCTGGCAGCGGGATGGTGGCGGTGTCAGAAGAGCAAAGGGCATGTGTATAAGAGATGTCACAAAGGTAGAATTGAAAGACTTTGCAACTGTTTGGACATGATGAGAGAGGAGTCGAGGATGACATTTAGATTGTAAGCCTGGATGACTGATGGGGTAACAGTTTCTGCCCTCGAGGGGCTCACAGTCTAATGGGGGTGACAACATGAAAACAACTATATACAAACAAAATTTTTGTGTAAGATGAAATGGAGATAAACTCAGAGGAAAGGCACTTCTATAAAGAGAAAGGGATCTTTGCACAATCCACACCTGTGCATACCACTTTATAGCTCAGGCTTTGTATTTCACTTTTAATGGTGTTGAATGTGAAACCTGCCAGCAGAGAGGCAGTTTTATGTCCAAGTTTTAATGATCCGTGGAAAAAAAAGAGAGTGAGAAAGAGGCAACCCTGACAGAAACCCTGGAGAAGAGCACGAGATATGAGTCTTCCAGTGAATAAAACTCTTCAAAGAAACGAGTTGAAAATGTCACTTTCTTCCTAAATATAACTTGGGCTTCCATAACAGCAGCTGCTGGTGTGCTGTGTACTTGGCAGCCCACGAGCTTTACTACTTACTCTACAACTCCTGATGCCTGTCAGTGTATTCAGATATGCTCGCCAAGAACTGTGTATCAGTGTATAGGCATCTTCGTTCCCCAATCCTCTGCTGCAGGAGCACAAGAAAACAAAATACATAATTTACCATCTTTTTCCTATAAATATGCACGCTATTTTAGTACCTCTATATTGTATCTTCACAATTTGTGTCAGCTTGGCAGTTACATCTGAAAAAATTAACTAGCTCATAAAAGTGTTTTACTAATTGGCTTGTCTACTGTTCAATCCATCTCACCTCCCCCCACCCCCATCCCCTGCCATTGAATTCTTTACCATGATGTAGTGGAATGAGCCTGGGATGTGGGGACAGAAATAACCTGTGTTCAAATCCTACCCTATCATTTTGCAACTGTTGGCAAGTTGCTTAACCCTCTCTAGACTCAACTTCCTCATCTGTAAAATGAGAGGTAGTAATGCCTATAGTATCTCTCTCATAGGGCTGTTGCAGGGATTAAATGAGAGGATTTATGTGAAGCATTCTGCAAACCTTCAAATCCTATAGAGATATCAGTTTTTATTATCATCATTTAACCAGAATAGAGTTTTACTTAATCTGGAAGAATTTGTTTTTCAAAGTTTGTTTGTAAAATGGTATTATAAACCATTGAGTCCTAATAGAAATATGTGTGTGTGCACATATACGTGTATATTTAAAGAGATATCTTTCTGTTCATTCAATTTTCATTTTTAAAAGTTTGTCATCTTTCCATTGTTTTAGATATTTATCCAGATTTCTAGCACGATTTATGTAGGCAATATAGAATTAAGCTTATTTTGTGCATATGTGTGTGTGTATGTGTGTGTGTATACATGTTTATATAACCAAACACACATATATATGTATAGGATGTTCCAAAAATTTTAAATAGTTTAATTTTAAACCTTAGTAGATTAAATAAGTATAGCTATAATTAATAGCTATAGTGCGTATGGGTTCTTGAAACTTGCATGAATTTCATTTACTATGCTAAATTACTATGTAGTTCATTCCAGTAAATCAAATGTAAACTCAAATAGGAGACTTGCCTACCTTAGGAAAGTACTTCAATGTAATTGGTACAACTTGTGAGCTCATGGAAAGATAAAAACAAAAAAGAAGAAAAACATCTGCCAAACCAAATATTTTGGCATTCAATGACAGCGGTAGATTCTCTTGAAATCTTGAGGTTTCATTCCCAGGAATCCTCACCATAGTTCCTTTGAAAATTGAAAACCAAGCATGAAAAAACATGTTTTTTTAGAAATGAGTTTAGCTTAATTAAATTAACTTAATATCTTATGCAAGCTGAATTATAATTTAGTGCTTCCCAATAATGAAATGACTGTAGTGATGTGGATTTTGAAGTTTACTGATTAAAAAACAAGTGTAATCAATTGGCCTTCAACCACCAAAATTGAATGAGGATCCTCAAATTTAAATGTCATGACTATGACATATTAAAGTTATCTCTGTATTTCCAGAAGAAGAAGGTAATTGATTTTTGAGAGAACATATGGAGCTGGTTGGATCATTGTTTTGATTCTTATTTTTAATAAAAGAATTGTAAATGCACACAAGGGGACTCGTGATAAGACTGTATTAATATAATTTTGTGGGATATGAGGACAGTTTTTAGTACTGTGTATCTAATATTTAGCACAAAGGTCAAGAATCTTGGGGTACTGCAGACAGCTAGGAAGAAGGAATGTGAATATTCAGTTGCCTGAAATCACTAATTATTTCCCTGGACTGTAAAAGGTCATCAAGACCTCTTTTGACCACTGCTGATTGTCTTTAATAGCCAGTATGGTTTGGCATATTAGTTGCCAGTTTAGACTTCTGGGTGTGTTCATGAAATGGATGCTGAGTAAAAGTAAAAGGCAGAAGTACCCAGGAGAGAGCAAGAGCCCCATTCCACCCCACCCCCCACATGCAAATGCAGAAAAGAAAAGAGAATGTAGTTTTTTTTTTTTAAAGAGCTTGCAAAACAGTACTGGGGAGCCAGAGGAAGGAAAGAAGGGATTTTGAACATCATCTCAGTCAGAGAAGTCAGTTCTATGTTGGGTTCTAGGGTCAGGTTAATGCAAGTTAACTTGATTATGGAGCTGACCAGGGTGACTGATTACAAGTCATGGGCCTTAGAACCACACCTTTTGGGTCACAACGAAGAGCTGATACTCTGGTGATTTGATCTTGTACTCCTTAGATTAAAATGACATTTTCCAAGCTCCTATATAGTCTTTGCACAGAAAATAGGACATTTGAAGAGATACAAAGGATACAAAGCTTGAGGATCACTGGGTATGATGCTTTTGTCCCTAACATATTGCATAACAATCTCATGGCCAATGCTAATATTATTAATTAGCTAATCATGACAATCAAAAGAACCTGCTGAAAATTAAACTAACATGGTGAAAACATCTGAACTGTGCATTAGAACATTAGTCATTGACTGTTGTTGATGTTATGTGGTTAAATTCAGAATTGCTGACTTCATAAATACATGTTAAACATTAGCCAGTGACTATGAGTGCTGTCAAAATTAAGTGCTCATTGTTGATGTTGGCCGTGGTTCAGACTTTTGTGATGCCATCCATAGACATTAGAATGCTTAGAAAATCACCTTGCACAGCTGTCACTCAACAAGTAATTCTAGATGATGATTAAGTGCTTATAAAAGCAGTTTATATTTTGTGACATGTTTTTCAATCATCTTTTATGAATTCTTTCTCCAGCACCCCAGTGAGATAGGTGATTACTGTTAGCTTAGTTTTATAATTGAGGAAAGAGATTAAACAAATTGCCAGTTCACATTCAGGGCTAGAGCAGGGGTGAAAATTCACAATTCAGAATCAGCACATGGCTTAGCTCACTTGGCTCTACTTGCCCTGCTATCTTTCTATTACAGGACTGGAGCAAAAAGCCTCCGACATTTCAATAGAGAAGGTGAGACTGACATCTGAAAACCATCTTGTGACAGCCAAAATATATATTCTAGCCATTTGAGGATTGTGCCTCTTCCTTTCCATCTTTACTCCCCATCCTCCAGGGTTACCTTATTAGTGTTCAAAGCAGAATCTAGACTTCTTGAGAGGGAATCCTTCTACACTGCCCCAATTTGAACTTTGCCAGAGGGAGAGAATTCTAATGTGTTACATCTCAGACACATTTGTTCACTCTCTCTTTATTTCTCACATGCACAGGTTTATGCACATCTGTTATTGTTAGCATGAGACAATAAAGCCACTGGTAATTATCATTGGTGTTCATGTGATTGTAAGTGAAGAATGACACATGACTAACGTCCCTTCCCAGTTGCGCACATATAAAAGCTGCCATTTTGTTTGTAGCCCTATCTAGTGTTTAGAATGCCTAATGCAGTTGTCGATGCTGCCCTCTAGCGGCAAGGGCTCAGGATTTGGAGTCAAATCTCAGCTCAGCTGCTTACCCTGAGTGTGAATTTGAGCAATTCACTTTGCCTCAGGGCCGCACTTTTCTCATCTACAGAGTGAGAGAGTTAGAATAAATTATTTTCATTTCTGCTCCAAGTCTGTGATTCTACCACACTGTCCCTACTCTGCAAACTCCGGTGGCTCTCTGTCATCTCCAGGATCAAGTATAAAATCCTCTGTTTGGCTTTTAAAGTCCTTCATGACCTCCACCCTGACCCTGACCTTTCCAGTCTTTTTACATCTTACACCCTCCTCCCACCCCCCATGCTTGAAATGCTGTGCCTCCTCAGCTCCACCTCAAGGCTTCCCTGGCTTCCTACAAGTCCCAACTTCTACAGGGAGCCTTTCCATCTACATGATGATCTCTCTTAATTCTAGTGTCTTTCTTTTGTTGATTATTTCTTTCTCCTCCCCCATATAGCTTGTTGGTACATAAATTTTTGCACATTAATCTCCCCTATTAGACTATTAGCTTTGTGAGAGCAGATGCTGTCTTTTACTTTTTGTATCTCTAGCACTGAGGACAGCACCTGGCACATTTCAGTTGTGTCTGACTCTTCATGACCCCATGTGGTTTTCTTGGCAAAGATACTGGAGTAGTTTGCTATTTCCTTCTCCAGCTCATTTTATAGATGAAGAAACTGAGGCAGACAGGGTTAAGTGACTTGCCCAGGGTCACACAGCTAGTAAGTGTCAGAGGCCAGATTTGGACTCATGAAGATGAGTCTTCCTGACTCTAGGCCCTGTACTCTATCCACTTCATCACCTGGATACCACCTGGCACAGTGTAGATGATTAATAAATCCTTACTGATTGACTCTCCATGGTCTTTCCCAAGCCCTTGATAAAAGAAAACTTGTTCATTCGCAGTTTGAGTTCAGCAGGCATGTCAGGGAGATAAATCAAGCTCTGCTAAAGTCAGAAATTGCTTAAATCTCATGAAAAAGCAGGAATGATGAACAAAACTAAATTGAACATCAAGAGCACTTTATATGTGTGTTACATTTCATACTTTTCACAATGCTGACATATCCATAAGCTCATTTGGGCGTGTCAGCAGCACCTTGAGAAGGTAGAGTTCAGTACACTGCATTTTGAGGGGAAAGAATAGTGTTAATCATTCCCTGGGAGAGATAAGACAACAGTTTATAGTCTAATGGGAGAAAAGAAACACAGTTAATGGTCAGCATAGTTAGGTTGAGAGAAAAACAGTCTTTGTCAAGAGTGGGAAAGGAAACATATTAGAACAAGGGTTGCACTTGGGGACTAGAAAATAGTTGAAATTAGTTTGCACATAGTAGGTGCTTAGTACATAGTTATTGATTGAATGCCTGAATGGATGGGTGGACTTTGAGAGGTATTTTAAGGGAGGGAAACAGTACAGGTTAGACAGATTTCAGGAAAGATTTTATTTTTGAAATAAGCTCAACCAGGGATGTTGTTAATTCCCGATCAGCCTTTTTTACTTATACCATTCATATGTATTTACTGGATTTTACTTAAAGATCTTTAGAAGGATCAAAGAGAAGGTCACTGTATATCCTCTGAATGTCAATTTTCTCATCTGTAAAAATGAGAAGGGTTGGATCATATGGCTAGGATAGTCCTTCCAACTCTAAATCCAATTCTGTGATTCCCAAACACAAAAAACTGACAATGAATTAGCCCCCCTCCAAGCTCTCAGTCAGACAGATCAAATAAAATAATGGCCTTACCAGCCTTGAAGTGTATTTTTTGCTGGCTTGTCTTTTACTTAAATTACGTGGGTAATTGTTACTGTGGGGCTCTGATATTTATATGACCTTCACAAAATGTGTATACTCTAGTACAAGAGATGGCACCAGCAGGGTGAACTAATTCTCAGGTAACAGAGCCTGTATGTTTGAGGAAATATTGTCCCATTAATAGAATGTCCAACGAGACATCCCCAAATAGTGTAGGTTGTAGAGGTATGATACAGAGGGTGAGTAGTGCCTCTCAAAGTGCACTTGGCTATAACCACACCGGCCTCTACCCATCTGTCCGCTACTATCTCCTTATTAATTTATTTTCTCTCTCTGTCTCTCTGTCTCTCTCTCTCTCTTTCTCTCTCTGGTCAGAGGAAATCTAGTAGCATACTCTGGAACATCCTGAGGAAATACCACAATTATAGAATTTTCTAACTGACTCAGCCACAACCTGAAATAAACCAGGGAGATATTTTCTCCCAAGGCCTGGCTTCCCCTCTCTAAGTCTTTAAACTTTCACTTACAGGCATAGCTGTTGTGGTTGTTGTTGAGTTGTTTCAGTAATGTCTGACTCTTTGTGACCCCATGTTGGGTTTTCTTGGCAAACTACTGGAGTGGTTTACCATTTCCTTCTCCAGCTCCTTTAACAGATGAGGAAACTGAGGGTTAAGTGACTTGCCCAGAGTCACACAGCTACTGAGCGCTGAGGCTAGATTCGAACTCAGGAATATGAGTCTTCCTGACTCCAGGCCTGACAGTCTATCCACTGTGCCACCTAGCTGCCCTAGAGGAATAGACAGCTATGCCCTATAGACACATAGAATAGTAACAGACATCACTACTGATAGCTATGTAATGTATTAGCAGTATCAAGAAACATAAAATGTGGATACACATTTAAACAACATGGGCTCATACTCCAAGGGGAAAGAAGAACTGTTGACTCAATCTTAATTTCATCAACTGCTAAAACTGTTCAATTCATCCTGATCTCAGTTTCAGGTCACACCCTCCACTTCCCTGTCTTCACTCCCCGTGCTGTCTGTTCCAGAAGCTCGTTTACTTACATCCAACTTGCAACTTTTTGCCTCCCTATGTAGTTCCACTAAACTCAGGGAAGTCTCTCTCAAAGACAGTAAACCCCCTCCTCCCCCGCAAACAACCAGCTTTTCTGAATGCCTGTAAGCTGTGTAGCCCAAGAATATGCTATACTTCCCAAATGGTCTTCATAATCTCCAGGATCATGGGGAAATTGTCTAAAATCCCCGTGATTCCAGAGAGTCATCCAAAGTCTCTGTTATGTTACATCTTGGCAACCTGGGACCACAATAACATTAGTCAATATCTGACCATTCCCATATTGTGTATTTTTGCTGAATCATTTGCAATTGTTTCTTCACTGTAACTTAGAAATCTGGCCAATGGATGAGTATTTAGTTCCACCCAGGGTCTCCCCTCATCTCATGTAACAAATAGAATTCTCTCTCTATTGCATCATGCCGATGGAATGTAAGGTTCTTGGGGGCAAGAATTACTTCATTTTTGCTATTGTTTCCCAAGCATGTACCACAATGCCCAGCATGTAGCAGGCACTAATAAATGAGTATTTGTTGATTGGTGGCTATCTTTTACATTCTCTTAAAAAGTGACCTTAGTAAAAAATAAATAAATAAAATTTTAAAAATTTTTAAAAAGAAAAAAAAAGAAAAAAGTGGCCTTAGTAGCAGCAGCCCTGAGGACAGTTGCATAGATACCTCACACAAGCCCCTGGCATCTGCTTTTTATTTTGCAATCATCTTGTGAGGCCACCAGACTTGTACACTTGTAAGTGCTTCTCTGTCGAGTGATCCCTGAGCACTTCATTACCCAGTGAATGTTAATATATTAGAATAGATGCAGGAAGCCATTATGGTGGCAGTGATTAAAAGTTACAGAGAAAGAAGTAAAGGATTACATAGAAAAGAAATCCATAGGCGGAAAAAAAAGCAAAGCAGGAGGGTCACAAAGCTTTTCCGAAGCCTTGGGAGGGTGTTAGCATTGAAGAATGATGTGACTGATGTAGCCGAGGGCAGAGGGTAATAAACTAGGATAGAATGAATTGAAGGAGAGGAAAATTTAGGATAAGTACAAAGGGGGCTTTTCTTAATGAGGTCTACCAAAATGGAATGGCCTCTCCAGGGAAGCTTTAAATCTACTCCCCGTGAGAACGAAAACCTGAATCTAAATTGGATACACTGTAGTAATGTATGATTGCGATTTAATTTTTGTCCAAGCTTTCTCTCTTCCCTTGCTTTCCTATCCTTGGAGCCACCATAGGACAATTTTAATTGAACCTATCCAATGCTACTGACTGAGAGGGACACAAGGTCTGTCTAGTTCACTGTAGTCTGAACCTGGATCTTCTGGCCTGATCTCTTGTAAATCTGAACCCACACTCAGAGGAAAATGCCAGGTCACCCACTGTCCATCCCTTCCTATCCATGTATTCATGGAAGTGGTATGATGGTAGGCTAAGTTGTTCCATTGACTTTGATGAGGGGAATAATGTATACCTTTCCATATTTCCATAGACGTATTATTGTCTCTGATCTACATGGGGAAGCTAGGTGGTGCAGTGGATAGAGCCCTGAGCTGGAAATCAGGAAGACCCCACTTTATGAGTTCACATCCAGCCTTAGACACTTACTAGCTATGTGACCCTGGGCAAGTCACTTAACCCTGTTTGCCTCAGTTTCCTCATCTGTAAAATGAGCTAGAGAAGGAAATAGCAAACTACAGTATCTTTGCCAAGAAAATCCCAAATGGGGTCACAAAGAGTCAGACACGACTAAAATAGCTCAATAGCGTCAAATGATCTACATTGGTAGAGGGGCTTTCCAATACCAGGAGTTTACTGTACTAGTCAAATCATAAGTCTGGAATAAACATTTTATACATCTTAACCTCCTTTATAAGAATATTGCCAAGTTAATTCAGTAATAGAGCAAATATGTCTTGAATGACTAGAATGCTTAGGGAATGGAGATATTGTACATGGTGAATTCAATTATTCTGGTTAACTGGGCTAATTTTAAAAACCATCTCTCCCTTTTAAAAATTTTACCCTCATTGAATTTCTAAATTCAATTTCAATAACAATTTCTAAAATTGTTGTTGTTGTTTAGTCATTTTTCAGACATATCCAACTCTTCATGACCCCTTTTTGGGGGTTTTCTTGGCATAAATATTGGAGTGGTTTGCCATTTCATTCTCCAGCTCATTTTACAGATGAGGAAACTGAAGCAGACAGGGTTAAGTGACTTGCCCAGGGTCACACAGTTAGTAAGTGTCTAAGGCTGGATTTGAAATCAGGAAGATGAGTCTTTCTGACTCCAGGTCTGGAATGTCTTCTATAAGAAGATAGAGTCCTATGCTTGGATTCAGAAGGATGAGTTCAAATCCCACTTTAGCATAACCTAACTGCATGGCCCTGAGCAAGTCATGTCCTCTATTAAGGCCCTAATCAGCTCCCTAGGAATCATCAGTTCAGTGCTGGACTATGGCAGATCTTCACTAGTTCGAACAGATGAAGGAGTGCTCCCTATGGGAGCTCCTCCTCCTGACCTGAATCACAAGAGTCCCTCACCTATATTCATGTATATTTTCTAGCACAGCAAATAGAAATAAAGACTTATTTGATGAATCAAGACCTTGTAGTGTCTCAGGATAACTATTCTGAGCATGAATAACCATTATTGGATTGTCAACATAGCAGCTGCAGATGATTGGGTTGAATTTATCTTGACTCTGAAAGTGACTCTTGTGACCAAACAGATGTTTACTATCATCTTGTTTTTGTTACCATTTGGTGCTCTGCCCTAAAATGAAATATAGGTAGAAAGTCCAAGTATTTGGATACTCTGGTTATTTAGGTCTTAAAGATTTTACTAGTTTTGGAAATGTCCCATACCTTAGAGGAAAAGTACACTACCAAGAGTCTGAGTGTTGTAATAGAATAAGCCCTTGGATTCCAGTGAAAGCTACGTCAAGGTCACTAGCTCTGTGACCTTGGACGAGTCACTTAACTCTACTTCCTTTCTCAATTGGAGAAGGTTGTGGGAGGAGAAATATAAGAAGAGAGAGATTTGGGCTGAATAAAGAGAATAAAATCATATAGTTCACTTGGAGGCGTTTAGACTAGTGAAGTAGGATAGAGGTTGATCTTTGAGTGGAGAAATTTGGCAAAATGGGGAAGAAATTGAGGAAACATTTTAAGAACATTGACTAGGCACAGATACTTGCCCAGATTCTTCTTCTGAGGTATCAATAAGTAGTTAATAGCTTGTGCTAAGCACTTTAACAATTGCTATCTCATTTGAACCTCATGACAACCAGAGATGTAGGTGCTATTATATGATCCCCATTTGACAGTTGAGGAAATTGAGGCAAACAGAGGTTAAGTGCCTTGCCCAAAGTTAGACAGCTAGGAAGTATCTGAGCTCATACTTGAACTCGGGTCTTCCTGACTCCAAGCCTGGCACTCTATCTACTGTGCCACCTAGCTACCTTGGATCAAAAACAATTAAAGTATGTATTTTTATGTTTTCCTTATTGGGCAGATTAGGGAAAACTAAGGAGATCTACTCAAGAAGGAAAATGTAGTTGATGAGTCGAGGCAAGGTACATAAGAGAAGGTAAGGAAGACATTGAGAGGCCTAAGCAAATTGACAGAGAGTGGAATGCTGGATGGGGCAAATTAAAAAGAAAGAACAACTGTGAAGAGGAGTTGGCTGTGTGTGGTAGAGGAGTTAGTATTGATACAGAGAAAAGAAATGTGAGTAGAGTTTTCAAGTTATTTTTAAGTGACAATTGGCCATAAAATTTTTTGACCCATACCTTATGGGTGAGGTATAGTTACCCATAAACATTTTCAGTAAACAGGGCTGACAATCTCAGCTATCTTATGGTGAGTAGGAGAAATTGTGTCATGACTTGCACTGAGCGTGTGATGTTTGTATTTATACTGTTGCTGAGTGACCATTATCTGTGTCCCCAGTGTTGGCTGACATCCAAGCAAGAAGCTTCTATATTATACTGTGAGCATTTTGCTGCCCTGGTTCTCTTAGGACATGGACTGAAGGCCTGAGACATTTGAAAACTCATTAATGGCAGCAGCCTCCTAATTGTGTATTATTTCAAGGTTTAAAAAGAGCACTTTGCAAATCTTCATTCTCATTTCATCTTCACAACTGCCTTTTTAAGTGGGTGACCACTGCATGTTTCCCTGACTGTTAAAAGGAATGAAATTCTGTCCTGTTTTATTTTTCCTCTTACAATTACCTTCTGCCCCTGGCTGAACCGTCCCTTAAATTTCTGAAGTTTTCTTATAGCCTCTGTCCTCACACTATTAAATAGCTATCCTTTGCATCCTGTACTGGTTTATTCAGAAAAAAAGGAGTTCCTTGCAGTATTTTTCTGCCCTTTCTCCAATGGCTTTGCCTCCCTTCTATTCCAGTTGTATGACTCAGTTTTGCAATGCTCCCTTTGGTTCAGAAAAGCCTGGGGTCATCTTTATCTTGCCTTTTTCCTTCACTTGCCCTGGCACCAGGGTTCTCCTATCCCAATCCTCACCAAATATCTCAGTGCTGCGTTTGTTTTTTATTTTTATTTTTTATTCCTCCTTCTGGTCCAATGACCCCAAGCTTTCCATTTATTGGAATCCTGTACTTTGTTCAAAGCATGGCTCCATGTTGCCCTTGTTAGGAAAGTTTCCCTGAGCTCACCATCCACCTGTCAACCTCCAGACCTCTTTTTTTTTTATTTTTTTTTTTAGCATTCAACAAATGTGTATTGAATTGTAAAAAGCAAACAAACCAAAAACAAATTAGGCCCTATTTATTAGAAATACAAAAGAGTAAAAGTTTGACTAGTATTTGAGGTGGTGCATCTAATGGAGAATGCTGAGCCTGTAATGTAACATTTTCACATGCTGCCTTAAAGACTCAGGGTAGCCTTGGAATTGGGAGATCAGAGTTCAGATCTTGACTCTGACACTTGCTGTATGATTTTAAATTGGTCATTTAAGGTCTCTGGCTCTCAGTTGCCTCTTCTGTAAAATGGATCTTGAAATTATGGATTTAACCTAGAGGGGTCAGGAGAGGCCATGGAATACCTTCATTTTACAGATGGGGAAACTGAGGGCCGGAGAATTCAAACTAATTTGTCCAAGGTCACATGGAGGTAGTAATTGATAGAGCAAAGTCCTGGGACACCGGATGATGGTAGCTTTGCTGCAGAATAGAGGCATGGCTAGTAGAGGGACAATTTTGGAATGAGGAATGCTTGTGTTCAGCCTCTCCAATGTATGCTGACAGTATGACTAATGCTGGGCAAGACATTTCATCCCCTAGTGCCCCCAAGCAGGTCTCTAAGATTACTGGGTGCAGAACAGTTGTCCATTTACATTAATAGAAGTTTCTCACTGAAAGTTTCTTTCATCATTGAAATCATATGGACAGAATAAAATTAAGTAATTTTAAAATAGAGATAAGATGAGGCAGCTAGGTGGTACAGTGAATAGAGTACTGGACCTGGAGTGAGGAGGATCTAAGTTCAAATCTGGCCTATGACACTTACTAGCTGTGTGGCCCTGGGCAAGTCATTTAACTCCGATTGCCTCCAAAAATAAATAAATGAAATAAAGATAAGACTACAAAAGTACTCTACTCACAGGGTTGTTGTTTTTCAGGATCTTATGAGTAAATCTATGCCAGGTAAAATATACCATCAGCCATCCTTTCTCTCTGAGCCAGAATTTCCTCATCTGTAATATGCAATTACTGATTCATTCACTACCTACCTGGCAGGGATGTTCTGAAGAAAAGCTCTGTTAACTTTAATGTGCTATAGAAATGTAACCTATTATAATTATTTGTGTATGTGTCTCCTTTCCTCAATTATATTGTAATAAGCCCCTCAAGGCCAGAGACTGGTTCTTATATGATTTCATATCTCCATAGTACTTCCTATGTAGTTGGGGTTCCATAAATACTTGCTGAATGAAAGGATTTACAATGTGCATTAGTAGATCTTTGGATGAAATGAATGTTTTTTTTTAAACATGAATCCTCTGTAATATTTGGAATTTAAGGCCATCTATTATCCCTAAGGATCCATGCAAATGCTGGGGTCCTTTTACTGTATTTGAAAGCTGCCCTAATCTCATTCTTTATCTCCCTTTAAATTATCCATCTAATTCCATGCTAATTTCTACTCCCCCTTCTCCTGGCTTCATTTTGTTTGGTGCCCTCCTTCCATTTTGAGGCTGTAGTGAATCAACTCTACTTCTTATCTGTGACTCAGAAAGTATTTATCAGTCCTCTATCTTTGTTCAGTACAAGACAATTTGCAGTGGAAATGCTGCAATCTTTAAAAAAAAATCAAGTTTACAAATGCAAGAAGTAGGAGGCATTATTATGCAGTGGTTTGTCTGAAAAAGATCTGTAGTTCTTAGTGAATTGCAAGTTTCTGTACAAGTGAACAATGTGATATGGTAGCTGAGATATTAAATGTTATCTTCGACTGCATTGAAAGAAATAGGGTCCAAGATTGGTTATTTCACATCTGGAAGATTATGTTCAATCAGGTATATCAAACCTTGGAAAGGAAGTTGATAAATTAGAGAAAAACCAGGTGGGAGGACAGCCTTGAGTGCATGCCCTATGAGGAACAGTTGAAAAGAATGGAGATGTTTAGCCTGGAGCAGAAAAGTCTTAGGGGGAAGTCATGACAGCCGTCTCCAAGTTTGTTACATGAACAAGGAAATAGATTTGTTCTGCTCAGCAACAGAGGGCAGAATCCAGAAAGAGGGGTGGAAGCTATGGTGACACAGATTTTTAGGCTTGGTGTCAGGCCCTATTTCCTGATGGCCAAAGCTAGCTGCAGATGTGATGAGCTGACCTAGGGGAGGGCAGGGCCCCCCTCACAGACAGGTGGCCTTCAGGGAAAACCTTCATGACTGTGTTGAGTTGTTGCCGGTGGGGGAGGGGGGGAGGTATTCTTGTCTGTGTACGGGTTGGATACATGTCCAGAGATCAAGAGGTGGAAGGAGACAGACAGATGTCCATTAATGATAAGGAATAACCCGCCTGAAAGTCTTCCAGCGTCCTTACAGGGAAACTACAGTTTTAGCTCCCTTCTTTCTGTTAGCCTTTGAGCCCCTGTTCTGTTCATGGCCTCCCTTTACCAAATCCTGTAGAACTGCAGGGGCACAGGTCAGTGTAAGGTCTGAGACTTTCAGGATTACAAAGACCACTGGATTTGGGGATTTTACTGCTTGCTGCCAGTATGGACAAATCCCATAATCTCTCTGGACCTCAATTTACTCATCTATGAAATGGATGGATTGGAGATAGGGGAGAGGATTTGGACAGGTTGATTCCTAGAGCTACAGCTCTAAATTTATGCTCCTAAGAACTTTAGAGCAACTATGTCGGGTCCCCAACTCTGACCAAATAAACCAAAAGACAAATTCCAGCCTGCTAGTTGCTGGGAGTCTTCCTGAGCCTTTCCCAATCAATCAGTAAACATTTATTAAGAACCTACTATGTGCCAGGCACTGCACTAAGCAGTGATGCTACAAAAAAGGGCAAAAGACATTGCCTGCCCTCAAGGAGCTTACAATCTAATTTAATTTTCCAAAGCCCAGTCAGTCAACAAACATTTATTAGGCACTATGTTCCAAGTGCTAGGGTACAATAATGACAGTTACCTAAACTGGTACATACAAGATACCTACAGAATAGACACACATATGCCTAATAGTCTCTTTTGTAGAAATTGCTTTTTTAAAAAATAAAACTAAGTCTATGATTTCATTAATATAAGAAACTACCAATGAGGAGAATTCTTCTAGTACTACAGATCAACATTCTCATTACAGATTCTAGTCTCAGCGTGTTGCCTGACTCAGCCAACATCACCCAGCCAGTTTGTGCCAGAGAAGGGACTCAAACTCGGATCTTTCTTCCTGACTCAGAGGCTGACTCGCTGTCCACTTTGCCACATTGCCTGTTCCTCTGTTGTCTGTAGGAATTTACTAATGCTTACTATGCCCACACATGCAATATTGAAATGACTGGAATATTCTTAGCTTATTGACCTAAGCATCCCAGAGGCATCTCAGAGGTTGTTACTCATTTTCTTGAAATTGCACAATGGGTAGTTCAGAATTGACTGTTACTTTAGGACTTTATATTTTCAAAGTTAAATGGAGAATGAATGCAATTATCTGGTCATTCCAAGCCTGAAAATCCCATTTACTTGATATATTTTGATAAATGTGGCAAAAAAAAATATGTTTTTAGCCTTGAACTATTTGGATAAATGTCCAAATTCTAAGTTCATTTTTTACAGATAAACACAGTCCCGGTGTTTGTATTCTAAATCTATAACCTGCAAAAGACAAAGACAAAAACAGACCAGGTTTGGTTGTAGCATGGAAAATTTTAAGTAGATTCAGGGCTTGGCTCAGGACCAGTCCCTTCCTTTAAAACTTCCCTGACACTCCCCAAGTAAAATGGTTCTTTCCCTCTCCAAATTTTCCTAGAGAATTTTGTCCAGATTTCTCCTTTAGCCCATAACACCCTTCCTTGGATATGTATGCATATATACCCATACAACTTATAAATATATATATATATAATATACTTATATGCACCCATTATATATATGTACACTCATATATACACTAATGCATATATGTATAAAGGTATATACATATATGCATTTATATGTGTATGTATATACATATATACATACACACATATTCCTCTAAGAGGCTTAGTTAGGGTTCTTGAAGGCAGCAGTTTTATTTTTCATTGTGGAATCCCCAGCATTAGCATAGTGTTGCCCACAGTTGTTACTTAATAAATGTTTATTGAATTAAGTATTCACTTCTTCAATTAGATCCTTTACTACTCAGCTTGGGCCTGAGCTGTCTGGGGATTTTGATATGCAAATGAAGTGGATTGATCATCAGGAAAGCTATCAGGATGTATTCCTTCCTTTGCCTTTGGAAAATTTATAATTTTAAGTGAGTGACTAACATGGAAATGGGGTATATTGATCATTCCCTGGTGAAGGTCAAGATGATGAATGATTTGAACCCTTCCTGGCAGTTATCACTGCATTGGTTACGAGGTTTTAACTGATGAGATTGCTGTGTCATTTGTGTTCACTGGCTCAAGGAAAACTACAAAAAGCTCCCATTGGTGTGTTTCCAGAAATTTAAAAAGGGATCTTGAGTGGTTTTGCTTATGGGCATCTCGTGACAACTCAAACTCAACCTCAGATTTTTGTTGAAATATTTTCACTCCAGCTGCATGTGCACTTAGATGAGATGCTGAGGCATTACTCGTGGGATTGATGTTTCCTATATTCTGAAGGATGTATAGCAAACCCTGCCGTGGTACCCTGGAAATCATCTAGTTTTTTGTGAATTTGAAGAAAATCATATTTGCATGTTATTGTTTCCCTTCCATTTCCCCTCTCCTTAAATCAGCTTTTTTCTTTATTTTATTGGGAAACTTGCTTCATCGATCCCAGATGTTTGTTCCTTACCTGGGAATAGAATGATATGCCTACACCATTTATTTTGCATAATGTGGCATATTGCATGTTTGAGTGCACCCTTAATGTCTTCTGTTTACTTCTGAGATTATCAAGAAACCAATTTCCTGACAACAAAGAAGAAACTGCTCACGATAGTTTGCAAATTTCTGTTTACTGTGTTACCCTTGAGAAATCCTTCACACCCTTTAAGCATCTGCATTTAACATATCAGTGAACTATCAGCATTGGAGGCACCAGTCAGCCCTCATGCTTTGTTCATTAGTGGAAGTCATGCTTACCCATATTGAATTATGGAACTTCAAAATATCTTAAGCTGAGAAAACCTTGTTGCATGTGGACTCTAAAACCAATGATGTGAATAGCATGGTCATCAATCTGCATGCTATTTTGTGTTCTAAAGTTGTATAGAATTTGTCTAATAATCTGGTTTTTTCCTCATTTAGAAACTTCCTTGTAACTTAACTTGGCCCTAAGGAGTCAATTTGCTAGCACAAAAGTGAATCAAAATGGTTTTCTCTTAATATAAATATGGCCCATGCCAAAAGATGTGATTGTTCCCATTTATTCTTATTAGCTAGACAACTGAAGTGAAAGAAATAGTTTTTTCTGTGTCACAATAAGGCATATTGTCATTTTTCCTCCATATTCAGATTCTCCAGATTCCACTAGATAACCATGTTCATGGTGTGTAGTTCTTACATCAAGGTCACCCCTTACTTGATTTGCTGGTTAACAAGTCATTTAATCTTGCCATACCTCATATTCACTGTCTACTTAATGCCCTGTGTATAAATCAAGGGGAAATTTTGAGACTGAATAAAATATTGACTTCTTAAAAGAACATTGTTGTGGGAAGACAAACTGTGAACATCAATCCCTTGTGAAACCCTCTCACTTTTGAAATCTCTTTTTATGATGGTCATATTTTCTTTCACTCCCATGGAAGACAATCTCACATAGAAAACGGACACCAAACCTCTATTATTTGGTCATTACAAATACAGGTGCAGCAATGCTTTCTTTGAATGGCAAAGATACATTATAAGATTATGTCCTTGTTTTTCATAAATATGAAAACCTGAATTCAGTAACACATACATATTTATGAATAAAATTATCCAGGAAAAAAAGGAGGGTTTGATGCTATTTGCCCCCAGGAGAAATGGATTTGCTGTCCCTTCTTACTAATTACAGTGATTTCTATTTGATTTATTTCATAGGCAGTGACAGAATAGAAAATAACAGCAGCCGATTGTGGTGCTCACTCCCTGAATGATGTACGTGATAGATCAGAATGACTTGTGATTGGTAACAAAGGATGCATCTGTCATTACTGTTTTGTATTGACTTTCAGTAACTTTGAGAGGTATGATTGGAGGCTAGTATTGAGCTGAATTGCTGGATGGATTGAAACCACCATTATCTCTCTTTGAACAGG
The DNA here is from genome assembly GCF_900497805.2 of Vombatus ursinus. Taxonomy (NCBI): domain Eukaryota; kingdom Metazoa; phylum Chordata; class Mammalia; order Diprotodontia; family Vombatidae; genus Vombatus; species Vombatus ursinus. The sequence continues at coordinate 11,470,171 of NW_020954591.1, read as the reverse complement.
ACACTAGGGCAGGACAAGTAGGAAGAGATCTTTGCTTTGTCTCCCTGTAATCAACAGAATTCAGTATGGGGAGAGAGAGAGAGAGAGAGAGAGAGAGAGAGAGAGAGAGAGAGAGAGCAAGAGCTTTGCTGTAGCAGGGTCTAAATAGCTTGGTTTGCTTTCCTTGGAAGTTTCCAGCAGAGTTCTCTCGCCTTCTCATAGTTTCTTTGGAGCCTTGTGGAGCACTTAAAAGCCTGTTGTCTTAAAGCTAAGCTACCGAAAGGGTGGTAAAGCTCAATCCCAAGTGGTTCCCTTTCAGAGCAGGTGTATCTCACTACTGTGACTGTCAAAGCAGCAATGCTACAATTTACACAGTGCCATGGGGCTGGAGAAAGAAGTGCTTAAGACACCTCACTGTCAAAGAACATGAGTTTCTAGTTCTCAAAGATTTGTTAACCAAGAAAAAGCTACTTGGGAGGTTCCACCATTCTAGCATGCATACATGTATGCAGATGCATCCAAACATGCATGTAGGTTTATAGGTCTAGAGCTGAAAAGGACCTCTCTCATTTTACAGTTAAGGAAACTGAGGCCCAGGGAATTAAAGTGATTAGACTAAAATGGCCTCAGTAGTAAGTGTTGGAGATGGCATTTTGAATTCTGGTCCTCTGATTCCATGAATATGTTGACTTTCCTTGTCTGTAAAATAGAGATAATAATGCTTCTTCTGATCAACATATAGGATTGTTGTAGGGAAAACACTTCATGAGCTTTAAAGTAAGTTGCTCTTCTTATAGGTGACCTTATGGAGAAAGAGAGTGCTTGGAAGGATTTCTTGTGTAAGCAAAGGAATTGATTTCCTTTTGGAGGGAAGCCCTTTGCAGCACTCTACTCCACCTGAGCCAGTCTTCTCTCCCTGTACCCCACCCTCACCCCCACCCCCACTCCCACCCCCATCAGAAGCCATGAATGTAGGGTGGTCAAGGTGAATGTTTTGCTACTTCATAGCTTACTCAGCTATGTCACCAGCCAGGATTCCAGATCCTGGCTGTATTCCCTAATCAACAAGGCTTTGGTCTCCTGCATAGAATTCATCTAACCCTCTACCTCTTCTCAGAGAAGTTAAGTGACTTGCCCATGGTCATACAATCAATTACTTTAAGGGTCAGAAACAAGATTCAAACAAAGGTCTCTCTTATCTCCAAGCCCAGCAATCTTTCCACCATACCACATGCTGTCCTAGCTACCTCACAGAATTTTCTGTGGATTTGTGAGTCTAATGGCAGAGATCTCCTAAGGCTGTTCCCTCTACCAATGCATTTTTTTACCTGCTTTGCAACTTGCAATCTTAGGGACTTACCTGGGGGCACTGTAAGAGTTATCAGTGGAGTTGGGGATACAGAACTTGCATCCAGAGAAAGAACTGTTAAATAGAAGTATGTATAGAATGGTTTCTCTCTCTCTCTCTCTCTCTCTCTCTCTCTCTCTCTCTCTCTCTCT
>NW_020954591.1:11326957-11468682 GCF_900497805.2 Vombatus ursinus | reverse complement strand
TCTCTCTCTCTCTCTCTCTCTCTCTCTCTCTCTCTCTCTCTCTCTCTATATATATATATATATATATATATATATATATACATACACACACACACACACACACGCACACGCACACTTGTGTCTAATGGTAGCCATCTTTGGGGAGGAGGGAAGAAAAAGGGGAAAAAGAAAGTTATACAATAACTTTATTATATATTTAAAAGGAATAGCAAGTTGTACATAATAGATTTGCAGTTTCATGTGCAACCATCTTTTTTTCTATTCTATTATGTTATGGAAATGCTTGTTTTATTTCTTAAGTTAAGAATAAAATTTTTTTTTTAAAAAAAACAACCTAACCATAAGGGAGAAAAACCTAGGTTTATTAACTATCTTTAACCCATACTGTCTGTGTGACCCTGGGCAAGTAACTTACCTAATAGGATTATTGTAAGAAAATCATACAATAACTTTTATAGGGATATGAGTGTGTTTAACATATATGTGTGCGTGGTATGTTCAGTCATTTTTCAGTTGTGCCTTCATGACTCCATTTGTATTTTCTTGGCAAAGATACTATAATGGTTTTCCATTTCCTTCTCTGTGTGTATACAGTATACACACAAACACGTATACTATGATGTTTATAATTACTATTATAATAACTTGATCCATACAAGCACCCTAATAAACCCACCCTCCCAAACTGTTATGATTTCCATAATCTGCCCCCCCAGTCAATTTTGGTCCTAGTAGAGGAAAAGAGAGATGAAAACTCTGATTACAGCCTTCTGATATCCTCAATAATCACAAGGAATTGTGTAATGTAGTTTAATATGGAAAAGCACAAACTAATGGGGCAGAACCAGAAAGAAATGAGGAAAATTAAGTTCAAAGGGAGACTTTTTAAATCATGAGGTCAATTAGGCATTAACCTATAATGTCATGAAAGAGGTAATTGGAGGCAGCATCACTGAAGATATTCCACAGCAGAGAACTGAATCATAGTATTGCAGAGGGTCCCCTTTCCTGGAGGGAGGGAGGCTGTACCAGAGTAACTGTCTGAGATGAGATTTTGGGACGGAGTCCTCTGTAACCTTGGTACATCATCCTAGCATTCTTTGAGGATGTTATGGGGAGAATTCCTTTTTCAGGTATAAATTGGACTCTGGGGTCTCTATGGGCCCTTCTAACTTTGTCCTATGATTCTGTGATATCTGGTGAACCTGGATGCCAGTGGTAGCCAAGAAATTAGGCACAGAGCCCTCTGCTGTAATTTCAAATTAATGGGGTCCCAAGAATCGTTATGAGACACATTAAATTTAAGTAATTAAGGAAAGAGGGAGAGGGAGAAAGACTTCCAACTCAGGCCTACATATCCCTAAATGGAACAGATGCCCCAGTTTTATGTGTCTTCTAGGCACTGAAAAAATAAGATAACATTTATAAAATACTATGCAACCTTAAAGTGTTGTTATCATTATGACTGAAATACAGATTTAAAATTTCTTAATGAATCAGGTTTATGTTTGAAAGGTTTAAAAAAAACTTGAGAATTTAATGGTCTCTCTCTTTCAATTTTCACAAATCTGACATGCAACTGATGCACACCTTTATCTTAACTATAAAAATAAAGCCTAAGATTGTATTTTTTAAACTGATGGGTGATAGAGGTTTCCAGATTTTCTTGATTCCTTCTTTTGATGTATCAAAACAACTGGGTTAATCCATTCTGAAATGTGTATAGAAATGTGTTTCTTACTCTGAAGAGAGTTTTTCTGGATGGGTTATAAATAAACTCCTTAAAAACTAGTAACAGTGGCTGTGTTTGTAGGCAGCAGAAGTATGTGGATGTGTGAGGTGAACAAGCTTTAGGCCACATCAGGAGCTAGTAGAATATGTTAAGTTAAGAGGAAACTTTTTTTTTTCTCTTCTTCCAGGGCTTAGTGTGATTTATTAACTTCTTAGATCCTTTCTCTCTTTGGTTGGCTTCCAAATGAAAGTATTCTAATAAAAGATGCTTTAATGGTTATTAATATGTGGAGTTTGTTTCTTCCTCTACTGAAAAAAAAAACCAAGGGAAAAAAAACCTTGGGAGAAGGCTGAATAATTTATGCATCTTTAATATTGGAGTGAGAAGTTATTGCTTGAAGGCCAGGATTTCATAACTACTTTTTCATGCTTGAATTGATCTCTCTCCTTTCGAAATGATAGGCTTTCATTAAACACACAACCCAGTAAGCCACTTAACCTGACTTCTTCTCAAACCCCCATTAAATAGGTCACAGAGAATATGTCTGCTGCCAAGGTCTTCAGTATGAATTATGATCACCATACTTATGGGTTATTGAATTCAGAGCTGATAGAAGTTTTTGCTAGAAAGAAAAAAATAAAGTATACTTTGTTTTCAATAAATGTTTTCTCTTGGAAAAAAAATCTATTGCTTCTTTTCCCTCATTGGTGGATTGATTTTTTTTTTTACATAGCCAACTCCTTTTTTGTTCTTACAAGGTTTTAAGATTACCATTATCTAATCAATCAATTGATTAATAAGTATTTATTAAGTACCTACAATAAGTAGGCACTGTGCCAAATGTTGGAATTATAAATGCAGTGAATGAAAAAATCCCTACTCACAGAGAGCTTATATTCTAATGGGAAGAGCATAAGGGGACTTATTATATGTACAAAATAACTATCAAGAGAATTAATACAAATAATTACAAAGTAGGGATATACAAGGTAGTTAAGGAGGGAGGGTGATACCTACCCAAGGGATCAGGGAGGTCTCCTGTAGCTGGTGGTGCTTGAATTTCTTCCTGGAGGAAGAGAGATTATCTCTGAATCAAACAAGAAATGCTTATCATTTTTTAATGCAGTAAAAAAAAAATTTCTCTGAGACCTTGTTTACTATAGGGAAGGAGGAAGGGAATAAGTCTTTGTAGATGGCCTACTATGTACCAGGCACTGTGCCAAGCACTTTACAAATATTATCTCATTTGATCTTTACAACAACCTCGAGAGGAAGTAGCTGTTATTATCCCCATTTTAGCTGAGGAGACTGAGGCAAACATAAGTTAAGTGATTTACCCAGGATCACACAGCTAATGAGTATGAGGTCAGATTTGATCTCAGAGTCTTCCTGACGCCAGCCCCAGCGCTCTATCCACTGCACAGCCACTGCCTTTCAACTCTGATGGCTTAAAACTGCACTAAGATTTTTGGCACACCCTGCATGTTCATACAGGTCAGGAAGGCTGATCAATAAATCTGGTATCAGAGTGATTTTCCTGAAACATAGCCCTGACCACATCGTTCTTCTACTTGGACTTTAGTGACTCCACCAACTTTCTCCAGGATCAAATACAAACGTTAGATGTTTGTTATGTATTTATTTATTTTTAGGCAGTTGGGGTTAAGTGACTTACCCAGGATCACACAGCTAGTAAGTGTCAAGTGCTTGGTCTGAGGCCGGATTTGAACTCGGGTCCTCCTGACTCCAGGGCTGGTGCTCTATCCGCTGCGCCACCCAGCTGCCCCATATGCTTGTTAGTTAAAGCTCTTCCTAATTTGTCTCTGTAGGGGCTTGCCTGATTCTTCTTACACCTTTCTCCCCTCTAGGCACTCCCTGATCCAGTTCTTCTGGATGACATGCCATGACCCTCACCCATGCAGTTCCATTTCCCACCTCCCAGCCTTTGCACTGGCTGTCCCTGTGCCTGTAATGCACTCCTTTCTCACTTGCACGTCATAGACTCCATCTCTTCTTTCACGACTCAGCCCAAACATCCCCTTCTGTAGGAAGCTTTCTCACAACCCCAGCTACCAGTGCCTTCTCCTCTAACGTTACCTTCCATCTACTCTCTATGAATGTTGTATGTGTATCATTATGTACTTTCCTTTCCTGTTAGAATGTAAGTTCATTGAAGGCAGGGAGTGGTTTTTGCTTTTTCTTTCTATCCTCATTACTTAACTCAATGCCTAACCACATAGTATTTGGCTAATTACTAAGCACTGGGCCCACTAGGTGGTGTCATAGTTCACAGAGTGTTGGGCCTTGAGTCAGGAAGAGCTCAGTTCAAATTTAGCCTCAGAAACTTGCTAGCTGTGTGACTTTAACTTCTGTTTGCCTCAGTTTCCTCATCTGTAAAATGGGGATAACAATTGCACCTACCTCCTAGAGTTGTGAGAATCAAATGAGATAATAATGGTAAAGTGCTTAGCACAGTGCCTGGCACATAGTCAGCACTTAATAAATGTTTATTAATTGATTTATTGGTTGATTGTGTGATTCCTGTCCATGTGCTCCTGTATATTCTCCATATCAGGTCCACTAGAAGTGTTAGTGGGCCTCCCTCTTATCATTAAGTGCCTTTTGATTTGTGCGTAAATTGGATTTAAGTGAGGCAGAGTTGCATGAAGTCGTTGGCCTCACTCTCTCCTCCAGAGTCAGGTGGATGACCTTGGCATCTTTGATGTCTAACCAAGTGATTCCTCCATCTCCCTTTTCCAGTAATACCTTCTCTTGCTAATACCTTTTATGATGCTCCTGTATGGTTCTTCCTTAGTAATAGGTTTCATTGAGTCAGTCAGCACCCATATAACTAGGCACCAATCATTTCATTTCTCTGGGCCTCATTTTCATCATTTGTAAAATAAGGGATGCAGACTCAAGAACCTCTAAGGTCCCTTTCAACTTGAAATGTATGATCTATGATCACAGATATTCATGGTAGAACCTTAGAGCAAGTTATCCCTTTACCTTTAAAGCCATATTTAAAAATTGATTTCAGTCAATTTCCTAAATTTTGTACTTTTTTATCTATTTCATTATCTTCCATAGAAATCTTCATTTTTGCACAGCCTATAAATAGGCCAGCTTCATCAGGCCAAAGGGTTAAAGCACAGAGCGGGGAGAAAACCCATAGCAGGCCATTCCCATTCATTTTCCCTACAGTGTCGAATTGGGTGCCAAATGTTAGCTAGAGCTAGGGGCTTGGATGCCATGAAAATCAGGGCTTTCTTGCCCTGGCCAGCCCACCAGGAAGGAATGTAGCAGCCCACCAGTAGGGTGACCTCGGAACATCTGCTCTCACAGCAGCAGCATCCACACTCATCTCTTTCACCCATTTATTTCGTGCCCACGACAGCATCGTGGGTGTGTGTATACTTGGCATGAGTCCGCAGCATCCTTCCTGGTGTCCAGCGGATGTGACCCTCCTCTCCTCAGGATGGAGAGAGGGAATGATCATCTTCAGGCATCCACTGAGCTGGCAACCTGGCTGAAGATGCATTAGCTGGCAGGATGGCCATCTGCTTGGTGAATTTCTCTCACATCAAAGTTATTGCTGCCTTGGGCGAACATAACCTTAACGGATGCCTTTGTTATACGGTGTTAAACTGTCTAGGGATTTTGAACAGATTATAATCACAGAAGGCTTCCTCCTTAATGCAGCTGCTTTGTAAAGCAGTTCTGAGAGTAAATTGCCACAGTCAGTGATAGGGAGGAGGGACTAGCCTTATACGCTTGGGCCTGGGTTAATATGTTAGCCTGGGGGATGAAATTTAGCCAAATTTTTGGAAGCTGTTTGCTTAATACAGGTCAAGAAAGGTTTTTTTCCTTCAGTTGCCAGCATTGTTTGCAAACAACAATGAAATGAGTGAGAATGTAGATCTCACATAGGCAACCACTTTTCTCTATCATCACTTTAAAAGGTATCCTTGAGATTTCCATTATGCCTGAGAAACATTTGTATAGGCTTTAGTGCTTGCAAGCAATAACAACATTGCTTCTCACAACAACCCTATATAAAGTAAGTGCCCATTATTACCATGATTTTACAGATGGAGAAAATTAAAGGAAAGAAGTTGTGACTTCCTCAGGCTCATACGGTTAGGAAGTGTCTGTGGCAGGATTTGAAATCCAGAAGTACAGGACTCTATCTACCTTGTCACCTAGCTGCCCCTAACAATTGAATCCTACTAATTAGAGATTCTCAGTGCTGAGAGGCAGTTAAAAATAGGGGACATTAGAAAAGTGAGTATTTTAAATACAAGTTTTCCTGCTAAGAAGAAGAAAATAAATTAATGCATTTACAATAGGAATAACTGTTAAATGCATAAAAAATAGATATGTGATTACATTGGTTAAAGGGAATTCCCAGTGAGGAATTTCCCTCTATCAGTGCGAATCAACACCTCCTCTGTGACTTTATAGACTTGGAAAGTCACCTGGGACACTGAGAGGTTTCAATGACCCGCCTGGGTCACAGCTAGTTAAGTGTCAGAGATGGAATTTGAACCCATGTCCAAAGAACGCTCTATATCCACTCATCCATGCTGCCTCTACTACCTTGTGTCAATGTGGTTCCACAGATTGTTCTTACCATGTACCTCATATTATATATATAAAAATAAAAATATATTAAATATATAAATATAATATATATAATGTAAATAAATGCAAATGTATAAAGGAGTCCTTTACCACAATCACATTCTCTCATGTATCCAGCTGATCTGTGTTAATATCTTCATGGGGGTGGGTTAGGGAGGGAACCAGGGCCATTCCAAACCACCAAGAGAGTAGCTTTCCTTGGCCATTGCCACCTCTTAACTAGTGTCCTCCCCAGTGTTCATTTTGAAAACCCTTGAGGGTGCTAAGCATCCAAAGAAGGACAAGCAAGACTGTAAACTCCCTAAAGGAAGAAACTATGCAGTTTTTTTTTCATCTTTTTATACCCAATACTAGCGAAGTGCTCCACACAGTATGCTATAGATGTGTGTTGTATTCCATTGAGTTGTTGTTTAGTTGTTTTCAGTCATGTACAACTCTCTGTGACCCAATTTGGGGTTTTCTTGGCAGAGATACTGGAGTGGTTTGCCATTTCCTTCTCCAGCTCATTGTACAGATGAGGAAACTGAGGCAAACAAGGTGAAGTGACTTGCCCAGGGTCACACAGCTAATAAGTATCTGAGGCCAAATTTGAACTCAGGTGTTCCAGACTGCAGGGCTGGTGCTCTATCCACTGAGCCACCTAGCTGCCCATAGCAAAGGCCTTTCTTCATACTGCTTACAATTGGAAACCCCTTTTAACTCAATTGGTATGTTTGTCCCCTGGCTGTGATTGGTTGGATTCATTCTATCTTCTACTCCTTCTCACTCTTTCTTCCTCTCTCCTTCTAAACACATAGGAAGATCCACATTCTCTGTAGATGAAGAAGGTTCACATGCCTGAGTATATTAGGCCTGTTGTTAATAAGACTTTGAAAGCATATATGAAAGGGCCATCAGCTTACAGAAGAATTAGGCTCGTTCTGCTTGGCCCCAGAGGGCAGAACAAGCAACACTAGGGGAAAGTTCCAAATAGAATGAAGAAATGGAAGCTTGAAGTGTGACATTTAAAAAGTTTGGGAGATGTAATTTCTGAGTAATTAATCATTTTATTAATAATGTTAGCATTTTAATAAAAGAGGTCAGTGGCACTGTGGAATGCCAAAGACAATCATGGCAGCAGGCTCAGGGCTTATATGCCCATGGAAAGGTTGGTGCTCCAGAGGGTGGCAATAAATTCTGATTGGTTAACAATTAATGAGAGAATGAATATTACAATGAAGGGCTGGGCCTATTCAAATGAACTTTGATTATGTCATTTGCTTCTAAATTGCTCAGCTTTGGGCAATCTATTTAAAGAATTCATCCCCACCCAACCTCATTAAATTAGGTTAGGTTAAATTCTTTAAATTCCTGGGTGGGGTCTTATTGAGGAGAATTAATTCATTCTTATTATTAGTGATGTACTTCAAGAGACTAAACTTTGAAGTGAAGATTATAGAAAAAGGGGGAAACTCTGGATCTCCCCAAATCATTGGTTATTAATAATAATTTCTCTCAGAAGGAAGAAGTTTCCTGATAATTAGAACTATCTAAAAGTAGGATGGGCTCCCTTTGGAAGGGGCAGATTCCCCTTTTCTAGAAGTGTTCAAGCAAAGATTGGATGGCTATTTGGTGGATATGTTGAAAGGGATGTCCTTCAGATATGGATTGGATTATCTCATTGATCTCTTATAATCTTAGATTCCATCATTCAGAATATGTTGATCTTTGGGTCTCCTCTGGGCCTGGCTAATAGCATATCAGAGATTGTCTTACCTACAAGCATCTTGAGCTCACCAAAAATGGGTTGATCAGTTAGAGATGGGGATATAACAATAGGAAAGACTGTTGATGGATTTGATCATTTTGTCGAGTGTTATGTTTTGAATGTTATTAATTTATTTGCATTAAACTAAGTATATATGTTACACATAAATTAACGATATCTAGAATTTGTACCAAAAAAATTGTTTTATTAGTAGTTTCTTGGGAGAAACATATAATAGAGGTCTGGCGCTTAATAAAAATAGGTAAGTGGAATATGTTTGAGTGAATATTACTTGGAAGTACAATTATTTTTATATTGTGTATGAAAATAGCCACAAATGCCTAATGGGTAAAGTCTTTGCTTTGTATAAGTAAAATGTCCAATGTCTAAGCTGTAATTCTCTGAGTGATCCTATAGACCACTTGTTGGCTATGTTATAGTGTCTGTCAGTCACTCTTACTCCTCTCTCTGTCTCTATATCCGTCTGTCTCTGTCTCTGTCTCTGTCTCTCTCTCTCTTCCCAAAAGCAGGACAGCTATTAAATGATTGGTTTGCTTTCACAACAGTTTCATTAATAGGTGGAAGAAGTGACAAAGGGACTTGCTATTTTGAAGCCTTTTTCTAATAAGATTGCTTTAAAGTAGAAGTGAGAGGAACCTGGTGGTATAAAAAAAGACATCAATAAAAAAGTTTATTAAAAAAAGAAATAATAGGAGCTTTGAGATTAAGTCCATCAAAAAGTTAATGAAATAGAAAGTGAAAAAACCTGTCCACAGATTGATATGCATCCTAGATCTTCAGAAATCAGGTAAGAAAAGTATTCAGGAAAGCTTTAGGTAGATTCATTTGCTCAAACTTCTGTGGTGATGAAAGCCCAGGAGGAATAAGGGGCTCTCGAGAATGAATTTCTGAACATAAAAGCAGAAACAATTCCAAATAAGGAAAGGGAAAGTTGTCTAAAGGGACTACTATGAATTCACAGAGAATTTATCCACCAACTTAGATTTTTCAAGTTCCATATGTGTGATGGAAGCAAGATAATGGAGGGTGAAGGCAAAAGAAGAGCATGGTCCTGTATAAGACCAGTCTCAGGAGTGCTAAAATTCAGAAGGAATTGAGGCTTATAATAAATATTCAGAAAAAAAACCTCTTTTTTCCCCCAAAAAGCTGCATTGAGAAAAGGTTAGTCAAATAAGATAATAGGACTACTACTTAGAATAGATGGACTCATGATAAGAAATGATAGAGAGGAAGCTGAACTACTCAACACTTATTTTGTTTTCTCTTTACTCTACCAAGGAGAATGATTTTTGTACTGGAAGTTGTAACATGAAAGTAGAGTTGAAAACAAAGATCCCGAAGGTCTTGGTCAGAAGCACCACTCTTCCTTTGATGAGTGCAGGTCACCAGGTCTGAGAGAACGACATCCCTCAGTACTGAAGGGACAGGAAGATGTGATGTTCGTCATTCATTTTGGAAGAAGGCGAATTGCATCATGAGGGTGTTGTCATTGACATGTGAATGAATTGGATTTAAGTGAGGCAAAGTTACGAAAAGTTGTCAGCCTCACTCTCTCCTCCAGAGTCATCAAAGTCCAGTGACCTGACAAAAGTCAAGATGACTGGCAATGGCCAGTGGATGATCTTTCTAGTTGGCCTTTCTAAATTAAGGTCTTTCTCAGGTCTCCTTTTGTCTGAGGCAATGCCCATTCAGTGACTAAGGGGCTAGGTAGATGGACAGTTGTGATTACAGAGTTAATATTAGAGATTCTTGGAAGATTGGCATCACAAGAGGGAGGTGCCACAAAGATGTATGTACATGAGGAAAAATTCCTGATTTGCCAAGCAAACAAACAAACAAAAAAACATCCTGAAGAGAATATAGCCTGTGAGTTGTAGGCCAATGAGATCGATTGTGATTTCTGGCAAATTTCTATACCATATTATTAAAAGGAATACTAAGAGCCAACATGGCTTTATTAAGAACAGGTAATGCCAGATCAACCTCATGTCCTCTTCAAAACAAAAAATAAAGATTGGTAAGCTGGTAATCAGAGAAATTCATAGCCATCATTTACTCAGACTCCATTGAAGCATTTGATATAGTCGAAGGTAAATTGGGAAAGACCTTAGAGGTCATCTTTTTCCACTTGCTTATTTTACAATTGAAGAAACTGAGGTGCAGAAAGGTTAGGTGACCTGCCCATGGTCTGACAAGTAATAAGTAGCACATCCAAAGTTTAAACCCAGGACCCCTGACTTCAAATCCAGGGTTCTTTTCAGTGCACCATACTTTCTCAAGAAGGAGAAGAATTTATTGAGGGAACTGGGGATGTTTAGCCTACACAAGAGAAGACTTATTATGCCACCTTAGAAGGGTGGCATAATAACTATTCTTAAGTATAAGAAGAGGGACTGAATCCATCCTTCTTGTCCAAAGAGCAGAATGGTTGGGCTAAGCCGTCTCTAAAAATCCCTTCCCACTATAAGCTCCTGTGTTTCTGTATATCCGAAATCTTGGTGAGGCAATTTATAAAGGATGCTTTGGAACACTTCTTTCTCTTTCAGCCAAATGTATGCCTGTAGTCCTAATCATTGCCTTGCTAACCTCCCTCTTCTCTACATACCTACCCACAAGCAGAGAACACTGCTCATTCCAAAGGGTCAAAGTAATAATTGGTCATGCTGTTTGCTATCTGATTACTTTATTGAAAATTATTCCAAGTGATTGGCCAAACCAATTTAGTTAAATTAATCTAAATGCTACACCTTGTGTTCTAGAGATTAAAAGCCCAATTGAAAGTAAATTGTTCTCAGGAAGCCTTCTCTGATGCTATAGTTCCTGAATTTTAATTTCTTTTCACCAACTGCCAGAAGAATTGCAAACCACTCCCCTCCTCCACCAATGTGCCCATCACCATTCTGAGAGGGTTTCACTACAGATGCATTTGACATCTGAACTCTATTGATTTAATTCCTTCTAAGTCTGTAAAAGGTTGGAACTGAGCGGGTCCTTTTCTGTAGCACACTTATATGCCAAACACATTTCTTTCCCATTTAACGATTTATCAGGGTGCAGGCTTTTATTGTGCTCTTTGCATTGTTCCTTGCCCTTTTCTTACCCCTTTCGGTCACATTCTTTCCTGATCTGTCTTTCCCAAATCTTCATTCTCTTTCTAAGCAATAGGTATAGTTAGAAATTTCCTGGCTCTCCTTCAGGTGAAAATTCTTTTCACTGCAATTGTCATCCACAAAAAAAGAACATTTTTTTATATTCTTTGTCCCACATTCCATTTGATTAATTCTTTTTCTCCTTGCCAATGAGTTTCTTTAGTTGATAATCAGGTCCTGATTCTGGTTATATTCCTTCTAATAGCATATCTTTCTCATAAAGCTTCATTTGCCTTTTTTTTTTTTTTTTTGGTTTTCCTTTGCTTTCATCACCACACTCCTGTGCTCATTGAAGTCTTGGATGAGCTCAGTTACAAAAGTATATAGTTCTGTTTCAGTGTCTGTTATCAGCCCTCTCCTCTTGAGAGGACATCATTTAGGGATTCTTAACTAACTTTCTTGTGTCATGGACCCTTTGGGCAGCCTGGTGAAGCCTATGGACCTCTTCTCAGCATGATGCTTTTAAATGCATGAAATAAAATATGTAATATCATAAAGGAAACCAATTGTGTTGAAATATAGTTATCAACACAGTTTTTAGAAAGTTCACTAACTCCAGATTATAAAAACCTTTGTCACAAACCCCTGGTATAGACCTGAAGTTAGGAAAACCTGAGTTTGAATCCTGCTTTATACACTTACTAGCTGTGTGATCCTGGACAAGTCACTTAACCTTTGCCTGCCTCAGTGTCCTCATCTGTAAAATATAGATAATATTAGCACCTACCTTCCAGGATTGTGAAGATCAAGGGAGATAATATATGTAAAGCACTTGAGAAACCTTGAAGTGATATATAAATGGCAGCTATTGATACTACAATTATTATTAATGTAAACTTTTGTCAGGTATTTCTCCTCAGGATTCTTATGTGAGGCTTTGAGAATTAGCTGCCCCTTATCAGGAGTGGTCAGTGAAGAAGAGTGGTCCCAGAAGAGTGACCATAGAATATACTTGTTGTTGAATCCTATAAAGCTGGAATTAAAGAACTTGGCCAAAATATTGTTAAAATAATTGTAAAAAATAAAATTACTGTAAAGGCTTTAGCAGCTTTCACAATCTCCACTTCATAGAAATCATGTGTACATTTTCTCTCATAATACAAAAATGAAACAAAATCCAAAATTTTCATTTGGCTGTTTTCTGGGGTTTGATCAGGTTGGTTTTTTTTTTCTCCCAGTATTCATTATAGACAAAGAACTTTACAGTTAAACTTTAAATGCCTCATTTCTAGGACTCAAGAGGAACCTAAACAGGTTTCTTGAGGGTGAAAAAAATAGATGTTAAGTTGTTTTCAGTCATGTCTGACTCTTCATGATCCTATTTGGGGTTTTCTTAGCAAAGATACTAGAGTGGCTTGCCATTTCCTTCTCCAGCTCATTTTACAGATGAAGAAACTGAGGTAAAAAGGTTGAGTGACTTTCCCAAGGTCACACACCAGTTGTCTAAGACCAAATTTGAACTTAGGTCCTCCTGACTCCAGGCTCTGTCCAAAATATAAAAAGCATGTCTACCCCAAATTATTTAAGCCACATCAGGGCCAAACTTATTGTCTATGTTGATAATGTAGGATTCTTCAGATCTGCTAACTTACAAGTTATACAGAGACTGCTTAAAACCTAGATTTGAGTCTGACTTCAAGCCATTAGATCAGTCACTCTGAATTGGAGTTCAGCATTTTGCTTTTACAAGAAATATTTTTAACTAAAGGAACCAAGAAAATTTGTGAGTGTTTTTTTAGCTTCCCTTAACAATGTAATGAGCCTTTCATTTACCACATAGTAATTTAATAGGCTTTTTGAAAATGGAAGAAACAGCAGAATAATGAAGGGATCCAGTATGTTGTTAAAAGGTGATGGTGATAATGAATTTTTCAGACCTTTTTGCACAATTATTAAGAGATGTTGAGGAGAGAAAATGGGTTCTGATTGATTGACAAAGGAACATGTGCAAAGATTGATATTATTGTTTTCATTCACCAAATATTGATGATGAATATTTTAAGCCACGTGAAACATATTTTGTAAATCCCCCATGTCAAAGAGAAATGGAATCAGATCTACTCAGAGTTGTCATTAGATTTTTTTTCAGCAGAGGGATCCCTTAGATAAATTCCTAGAAAGAGCTTTGCCAAGTAAATTGTTTAGCATTTCTCCATTAGTATTGGTTAAATGAAAAGCCAACGGTATCACTTTAACGTTGGCCCATAAGTACACTAGTCAAAATGACCCTGCTAATTCAACTCAACAGTTATGGATTTGTCACCACATCACATGGTGCAATGTGCTGCAGATAGACAAATGGAGAAGGGAAAGAAACTTATGAGGCAATGGTAGGAGAAGACAAACACAGAAATAATTAAAATACAATTTTCAGCATGATAATTGCACAGGAGAGGTCCATGCTAAACTGCATAAGAAATTCAGGAAGGATTTCTAGCTGCCGATAAGAGAAGAATCAGATAAGATATCATGAAAAAGGTTGGCACCCAACAGGGAATGTGAAGGAAGAGAAAAATTTAAGCCAACTGGAAGAGAAGAAAAAGAGTCCATTTCAGAAACAGGAAAGGATGAGTATAGAGTCACAGATGTGAGAAAGAGGAGAATGAAATAGAGGGATTATATATATATATATATATATATATATATATATATATATATATATATATATAATGTTTTGGCTAAAATGTATAAGGCAAAAATAAAACATTATATGTTAAAATAATAAAATAAAATGCATAAAGCATAAAATGTAAAATAAGGCTAGGAAGTTAGATTGGAGTCATTATGGAAGGCCTTGAATGTCAAGTTAAGCAATTTTAAATGTAATCATCCAGGATTGATTTCATGATTACAGCACACATTGACTTTTCTCGATAAAAATTTGACTATAGAATGAGGGCAAAAGAAGCTGAATCAGAAATTAGGAGACACCTCTTAATTTCAGATTTTATACGTGGGAAGCAAAAGGAAGGATATCTTTTCAAGCAAGCAATTACTAAGCCGCTAACATATTTCATGCACTGTGTTAGTTGCTGCAAACAAAAAGACAAAAGACCATACCTGTGAGGATCCCATAGTCTAGTTGGGAAAAACATCTTATATAGAGATATATAAAATATGTGGTGCTATTTGAGCTGAGCCTAGAAGGAAAGTCAAGTCAGTAAGGTTAATAAGCATTTATCAAGTGCCTACTACTAAGTGCCAGGCACTGTGCTCAGTAAGGAGGATGGGAAGTAAGGCAAACAAAGTCCCTGCCATCAAGGAGTCTACAGTCTAATAGGGAAGACACCACGCAAACAACTTTGTTTCAAATAAGATATGTGCAGGATAACTTAGAGGCAACCTCAGAGTGACGACACTAACATTAAATAGGACTATGGATAGCTTCTTCCAGAATGTAGAATTTAATCTCAGACTTGAAGGAAGTCAGAGAGGTCAGGAAGTAGAGGTGAAGAGGGGGAGACATTCCAGGCATGGGGGATGGATGGCCAGTGAAAGGACCAGCAAGGGAGCAAGTGTCAGTGCATCACAGAGTACTTAGAGGGGGGAGCAAAATATAAGAAGACTGGGAAGGTAGGAAGGAATCATGTTATGAAGTGCTTTGAGAGTGGATTTTATATTTTAGCCTGGAGATAATACAAAGAAACTGAAATTTATTGAATAGGAGGCTGACATGGTCATACCTGTGCTTTAAAAGATGGAGTGGAAAGAGACTTGAAGTAGGGAGATTAATCAGAAGACAATCACCATAGTTTAGACTAGGGGTGGGGAACCTGTGGGCTCAAGGCCACATGTGGCCCTCTAGGTCCTCAAGTGTGGCCTTTTGATTGAATCCAAACTTCACCAAACAAATCCTTTTATTAAGGGGATTTATAGCACATATTGGGTGCTTAATTTTTTAAGTATGGTTTTTCCTTCCTTCTTTCATTCTCTGTCTCTGTCTCCACCCTCTCTATTTTCTCCCTCTTTCTCCTTGTGTCTCTCTCTGGCTCTGTCTTCCTATCTCTGCCTGTCCCTTTCTGTTTCTATCTGCCTCACTCTTCTCCTCCCCACTGGTCTCCCTCTCTTTCTCTCTCAGTGTAGTCTTTGTTAAACTGTCCCATTTTCCACTTTTAGTCACACTCCCATTTGTGCTACAGGTCATTATGCTGCTCTTTTTTTTTTTTAAGCAAGCATTTCAGAGTCTCTGTTCTGCCTGTTCTTAGCTGTGTAGAATGAAAGAACATCAGCGCTCCAAGGAAATCTTGGACCCTGGGTGCCACAATGGATGGAGTGCTGGACCTGGAGTCCAGGAAGTTGTTGCTGTTGTTCAGTTGTGTTTCAGTTGTGCCTGACTCTTCATGACCCCTTGTAGGGTTTTGTTGGCAAAGATAGTGGAGTGGTTTGCCATTTCCTTCTTTAGCTCATTTTACATATGAGGAAACTGAGGCAAACAAGGTTAAGTGAGTGCTCAGGGTCACACAGCTTGTAAGTGTCTGAGGCTGGATGTGAATTCAGGTCTTCCTGACTCTAGGCCTGGCACTGTATCCACTGTGCCACTTAACTGCCAGGGATCAGGAAGACCTGAGTTCCAATCCTACCTCAGCTGTCTTACAAGCTGTATGACCCTTGGCAAGTCACTTAACCTCTGTTGGCCTCAGTTTCCTCATCTGTAAAACAGGGATAATAATAGCACCAACCTCCTAGGGTTGTTATAAAGATAAAATGAGAATAATTGTAAGGAACTTGGAACAGTATCACATAGTAGGTGCTTATGCAATGCTTGTTCCCTTCCTTACGTTCAAATTCAATCCCCTTTTTATATGGCTCTCCCATATAGCTAGAGAGTGACATAATTGGGACCCAAACCCAAGTCTCTTGACTCCCAGGCCACTGACCTTTGAACCTCTTTAATCTTTGTTTTTCTTACCTATAAAATGGGGACAACATCTCCTGCCTTATATGCTTTTTTTGAGCATCAAAAGAGATCGTATATGCAAAAGCATACAGTAAGCTACTGAGCTTGCACTGATGTCATGCATTGGTGTTGGCTTCCATTCTGCAGAAGTCTTCACATCAGTGCCCTTCTCTGTCTCTTCTCCCCATTGAGGGGAAGCCACAACCAGAGCTGGCATTCTCCTCAAATAGAAGAATTCCATATACAGAAGAGTTAGATCTTAATCCCTTTTAGCTTGTGAACTTGTAAAGGGCCAAGGCTATATCTGCTAAAACTTCCTTTAAAGTCTGGCTTTATTTCCTGATAGGGATTTTTTTATACATGCTTTTTCATGATTATAATAGCTCTTAGAGTAGTCAAGAATAGTAAAGCTGTTAAAAATCCCTTTCATTTGAGCTCCAGATACTCAGATTAATCTTCTATATAGCTCCTTAAGACAACAGACTCTCATTTTTGTATTATATTCCTAGTGCCTTGCACATAGTAGGTCCTTTTACAAATGCTTGATTGATTGGGGAATGGCAAAAAACTTATCTTCTTTAAACACCACTTTAATCATCTCACTGCCTTGCTTTAAATTTTTACTGATTCCTGTTCCCTATGATGGGATCATAAGAGCCTAGATCTTAAGCTGGAAAAGACTTTAAAGACCACCTAGACCAACCCTCTCACTTTATAGATGAAGAAACTGAGGACCCAAAGAGATGAAAGGACTTGCCCAGGGTCACATAGGTAGGAAATGAGGCATTAATTTTCAATTCTCCTGCCTGACTTTACATACATTTTAGTTCCTTCTTGCCTGTGGTTTCCTCTACTCCCAAAGATAAACCTTCAATCTAGTCAGGCCAATGTATCCTCTGTCCCACAAATATGCAGTGCTGACTCTTGGATCATAGGGTTTACAATTACAAGGGATTAGGCCAACCCTATCATTTTCCATCTGAGGACACTGGGAGCCATTCAGTGGTTTTCCCAAGGTCACACAAATAGTAAGTAAAAAAAATGGAAATTGAACCCAGGTTTCTTCTGACTCTGGGGTTCATTCATCTAGGATTCATTACCCTCCATTACCTTTCTCTACACTTTTTCTGTATGTTGATGTAAAATATTTATCTGGTCTTTTGGAGAGTAAAAAAAGGTGGAAGGCATAACAAAAATAAAAATTTAAAAATACACAGGAAGAAAGGGAAGAGAAGAGAACAGAAACTTTGGAGGATATGTTCCATGACATTTAGAAGCATAGAAGTTCAGAAATTCATAGTTGGAAACTCATAACAAATTTGTTGAGGACCAAAAACCTTTTTATTATGCAGCTCTCCTTTTTGCCAGCCAGAGGCAATTAAAAGTCTGTAATGTATATCTCTATTACATGTATGTGCTATCCTCACATTATTAGAACTATAAAGCTGTCTTTGCTTTAGTTAAACTATTGAAACTATTAATCTCCTTCTACTAGGATAGGGACTGTACCATCAAAGGAGCAAAAGACCAAAAACACTGATTAAATGAAATTTTCTAAGGCAAACTGTTTAAATGCCCACTTACTTAATGCATATTTTTCTCTCTGTAATGTAGCTCAGCCAATCTTACCTTATATCCTCAGTTACCTCTTAATATTTACTGTCTGTCTTATGAAATTATACTAGTAGACTTTGCCTCCTACAGTAGATGGGTGATTAGTCAATGCCTAAGGTGAGGAGGGTTACTCACCTACTTCTACCTGGCTCTGGTGACATTTCCCTGAGAAAGGTTCCATCTCTTGTATGCTACCAAAGCTGCACTGGCTTCATAGAAGACTTTCTGGATCCTTCCAGCCCCTATTATCCTCCTCTCCCCTTCCCACCAGTCACTTTGTCTATATCTATGTATGTTGAGATGAATGAAAAACCTGAGAGACAAGAGTTTCTGGGTAATTAATAATCAGTTTATTAATTAGGCCATCTAATAATCAATAAATTGATGATCAGTGGTTTCTCTTGGTAATCAAAGACACCTAATGGGGACATTGAATGCTGTAAATATTTTTTTTTTAAAGGCAATGTCCTTGACAGAAAAAAATCAACACCGATTGGTAGATGTTTAAATGAGGAGGTGGGATAAAAGTCTTCAGCAACTTCCTGCTGAGAATGTGGCTTGATCGTGAGACTCAGCCACCTTCAGCACTCTGGACAGGGGAATCCATCTCCACCCAGAGCACGCTGGTGTGTTCTCCTTCATGAGAGTCATCCTTAGCTCCAATGGAAGGATACAAAAAATGGGCTTATTCCTTCAGGACAAGAATTTACCTAGATTATAATCTTTTTATACTTCAAACAGAATTAAGGTCTCTTATTTGGGTGGGGTCTTGCCCAAGATGGAGGAGCATGTACCGGGAGGATTAGGGCAATCTCCTCTATCAGCCATACCCTTCAGAGATTGGCTGACTGATATGCAGAGGCTGGTCCCTATATGAGGAAATAAAAAGCCTGGATCCTAATTAGCAATGGGTTGTTAATATAATTGAAAATAATTATTTCTCTCATTGTATATATTATCCCCCTGATAGAATGTAAGCTCCTTGAAGACAGGAACTATTTTTTTCTTTGTATCCCCAATGCCTAATGCAGAATCTTGCAATTAATGTTTGTTAATTGGTTGATTAAAAAATTTGCCTGCTTAAAGATTATAGGCTAATTCCATTCAAGTGTTACTGGTTATAATAGAGAGTTTATACAGTTGTGGTAAAATGGTAAGACCACTGGAGGATTTGTCACCAAAGAACTGGGGTTCAAATCCTACCTCAGCTACTTGTCATACATGTGACCTTGAGCAAGTCACCTCTCTAAAAATCAATTTCTTCATCTGTAAAATGGTACCTGCACTACACAACTCAAAGGGATGTATTGAGGAAAACATTGTAAAAGTTAAAATGCTGGGAGGAAGTATAAGTTGCCATCATGAAAAACACAAGCGAGAAAGAGAAAGGTATGTAGTATGTCTGGTGCTGAGACCTGGATTCAAATCTCAGCTTTTCCACTAGCTAGCTCTGTAACCTTAGGCAAGTTCTGCCTCCATTTATTTTTCAGTCATTCAGTCATATCTGACTCTTTGTGACCCTCTGGACCGTAGCACACCAATATTGTACGTGAGGTTTTTGTTTTGTTTTGTTTTTGTTTTTTTGTTGTTGTTGTTTTGGCAAAGATGATGGAGTAGTTTGCCATTTTCTTCTCCTGTGGATTAAGGCAAACAGAGAGTAAGTGACCTGCCCAGGGTCACACATCTATAAGCATCTAAGGCTGAATTTGAACTCAAGTCCACCTGACTCCAGGCCCATATTCTATCCACTGAGCCATCTACCTGCTATCTTCTTCCATAGGCTCTGTGAATTTCCTCAAAATAAAACAACAAAACAAAAAAAAGTGACCTCTCACTATTCCTCACTTAAATCCAATTCACATGCATGTCATGGTATCACCTCCCTGATGGCATGGTCCTCTTCAAGAACAAAGGACAAGGGCAGCTAGGTGGTACAATGGATAGAGCTCTGGTCTTAGAGTCAGAAGGACCTGAGTTCAAATGTGGCCTCAGACACTTGACACTTACTAGCTGTGTGACCTGGGCAAGTCACTTAACCCCGATTGCCTCACCAAAAACAAAAAAAAAAAGCAGCCACAAAATTAAAAAAAAGAACAAAGGACAAACAACAACTGTGTGTATTTCCTTATCTGTAAGATACACGTAACAATATACACTCATTTCTGTTTCCTAGGGTTACCATGAGGATCAATGATATAAACAAGAAGGCACTTGTAAACATACTAGCAAATATTCAATATTATTATTAATTTTAATAACAATGCTCAGTATACTCATTTAATGCCATCTAGGTCAAAATACAATTCAGTGTGGAATATTTTCTAATTATCTCATTGTGACTGTTGAATTTAAGGATTTTATTTGCATGACTTCAACCTAAAGTACTGAAATTGCAGTGAAATAGAATTTTAAAGAAGGGGTGGGTTTTGGGGCTTTTATTTCCAACAATGCCTTCCACCATCTTCAGTGGCAAGACAAAGGACTCATAGGGTCACAGGGCCTCCCACCTTCCCTTTATCAGATTTATAGGCACAGATTGCTTGATATTGGCTCCATTACTTTTACACAAGATCTACGATCTCATAATGTTTTCCTGGGGGCACTAAAACATCAAATGGCAGTGATTTCCCTTGGGAAAGTACTGTATTGAAATACTTGTACAGACATGTTCTGTAGGGGCTTATTTTAAAGCTCTTATCAGAGTAGTCATGGGGACTTCATTGAGAAAAGGGAATTGTTGAAAAATAAGATAGAGTTGTTTCTGGGGTGGCATAAGGCAACATTATTTGGTATTTTTGACACGAGGTTTCTCTGCTCACCATACAGGGTCTCATGCAGCTATGTTTCATTCAAGGTATACATAATATTAACCGAGTGTTTACCTAGTGCTATTGTTCAGTAATCTGAGTTTTAGATCAAGAGGATCTTTATAGACTATTGTAAGCAATCAAAAATAGGAGAACATGGGAGATTTCAGCCCTAACAGATGCTTCATCATTTCTAAGATATGTGAGGTTCTGTGATTGACTTGCAGGAAATCTAATTTAGAAGGAGGATTCCACATGCACAAACACTGATAAGAAGTGATGATTAAGGTAGAAAAGTGATGGATAATGGAAACAATGCAGTCTGGTTCCCTATCTAGTAGTAGCACCAGGAAAGCCAAAATCTTGGCAGTGTAGTATGTGCATTTTCATTCTCTATATACCCAGGAGATTTTTTTTTCATTGTACCCTTACTGAGGATTGCTATTTCTGAGATGCAAATAGTGGTTTGGTGTAATTATAACTTTCAGGTCCTTTGATCCAGTGATAACCTGGGGTTGAGCAGGACATCTTAGCAGGGGTGTGAACAGTGAACATCCACTGCATTTAGCCTGGAGCTTAGTTCTTATATTCCTTGGACAGGATAAAGGATCAAAGGAAGAGAGCTCGGAAGAACCCTAGAAGTCATCACATCTAACCACCTCATTTGCCAGAGGAACTGAAACTCAGAATAGTTAGGTTATCAGGTAGGGGGCACACATGACTTGACTCCTAATCCAGTGTCCTCACTTCTATATCTTGCTGTCTCATTGGCTGCTAAACTCTAGCTGTTTGATGTCATGGAACACACATGTAGATAGAGTGTGCAAATAATAATTTGGGTGCAAAATTACACAGACCTTTTAGGGGCAAGTAGAGTCAGGAAGACTCGAATTTGAATCCTGCCTCAAAAACTTACTGTGTGACTGTGAGCAAGTGAAGTAATTGCTCAGCCTCGGGGTCCTCAGCTGTAAAATGGGGTTAATTGTAACACCTACTCCCAAGAGTTATATGGATTTAAGTGAAATAATATATGTAAGTACTATATAAATATTAGCAGCCACTACTATTGATTCACCTCTTCCCTCCTAAATAAAGATAGTAATGTGTTATTTGGAAATGACATCTTGACTTTCTCATAAGCCTTCAACTTTCCCACAGTAAAACCTCTTATATTCGTTGAGGGCAGAACCTGTCTTTTGCCTCTTTTTGTATCCTCAGCACTTAGCACAGTGCCTGGCATATAGTAGCTTAATAAGTATTTATCAAATGAATAAAGATTTAGTGAATGTAGGAGATTGCATGAATCCCATAAAATATCTAGCCAGTCATTTAACATGTTCAATTTTTCCCCAAACTGTATAATGGTTAATAAAACTTAGATGCAGTAATCATATTATAAAGGTTCATGTTGATGGTTATCAAAAATGTCAAAACACAAGGGATCTATGACATTTTTGGTGTGGGAATAACCCTTACTAATTGCAATCTGGTCTATATATAAACTACTTTGATAGTTCAGAGAGAGTTGCTTTGAGGCTCAGAGAAATTAAATTATCATAAAGAGTCAGAGGTAAGATTTAAACCCAAATCTGATCCCAAAGAACAACATTCTGTCATCTGTGATAGGCAGGTGCCTCTCTTTTTAAAAAATGATGTTATGAATCCCAAATTTTGTAATGTACTGAAATGTTCTACTGAAGTTATAGTACTATTATAAAATTTATGTGTATATATATTGAACAGTAAATCACTCAGTTTAAGTATTTGCCACATGTATGCCCATACAAAATACATTTATTCTTTGTTTTTTGTTTCTTTTCCTTTCTTTTTCTTTAAATTGGGTTTTATGGATATAGATATTTGTGGAGATGGGTAGACTAATGTATAGATGGTTGCCTATGTTAAAGTCACTAAAAAACATGCCTGACCAAAGCTATTTCATACTGTGACCTGCTGTAATTACATTAGATTTGCTAATGTTTTAGATAACTGAAGTGGGGGTATTGTTTTCTTAAGCTTCCAACTAAAATACACCTGAGGGTCTGGGAGCATCTATCTTCCATTTGTATATATTAGTTTATCAGATTAGCCAGTTTAAACATTAGTTTCTGATGGAATGAAATTGGAGGAGCCAGTTAGTGACAGCTGGGTGGCAGCAAGTAGCATGGGAAGGGCAAGGGATGAAAGAGGGTATGATTTGTAGAGTGATGGGGTATCTGGGTTGGCAGGTATGGTTATAAAAGGGTAACAATGCAGGGAAGAAGGGGATTCCTTAACACAAACTTTACTTCGCAATTTAAGACTTACGCAATTGTAGAACAACCCTGAATCAGGAACAGGTTTAAACTCAGAACACAATTTTACTAAGGAATCTCAGAGCTGCAAGTGACCTCAGAGGCCATTTACTGGCCTTCATCCTATAGCTGGACAAGAATCCTAATAATAATAGTGGCATCAGTAATAACAACTCATGTTTCTATAATGCTTTCAGGTTTACAAAATGTTTTCTTCACAGCCCTCTTGGGATGTAGAGAGTAGTATTATAGCCATTTTCCTCACCATGCCTGGCAACGTTCATTTGAAGATCTCCAGTGATGGGAAACTGCCATTTCCAGAGGAACCTGTGCTACTTTCACACATTCCAACTATTATTAAAGTTTTCCTTAAATTGAGTCTAAATCTTACTAGTTCCTCCCTTGGTGGCCAGGCAGATCCTTTTACCAACCTACCACCATCACCACTCTTTGGTTCATCTTGCATTCCCAGTTGACCCTTTAGATTACTTAGTTAATGTCTATACCTATTCTCTGGATGTGCCTGCTGTGAACCAATAATGTATTTTCTTTCATATAAGATGGAGAGAACAAATCATTATCATAGATTCTCAGAGTTGAAAAGAACCTCAGAGGTCATGCATTCCAGTCTTTGTCCACAGCATGAATTCTCTCCTCCTTCCCCCCAAATCCCCAACAAGGGGTTATCTCAACTCTGCTTGAATGACTCAGGAGGTAGCTTGTGTCATTTTTGGACAGCTGTGATTGTTAGGAGAATCTTCCGCCTACTTGATACTTGGAATTTTGATGGCTCCATTATTTCATCATTGCAGACACTCTACAATCTACAAATGTAGTTTAGAATCACTCCATATGGCTTAATCCTCTGTGATTCTTGTTCATATATTTCCATAAATTCATAGAGTATTGGTCTCTACTCCATAGAACATCAACTGAGTGCACTATCTGCCTTCCTCTCTTTCTCTTTATTATCTCAGGAATTCTACTTTACTACTAGGGCTGTACATCTCTTGTCTTTGAGTTTCAGGAAATGACTGGCCCCTATCCTTTTATAGTTATACTTGTTTTTGACAAGTTTTTCTGTGCAAGTAATTGGGGGGAATTCTGACCTGCTATTAGATCTGTTCTCCATACCCAGAGATTATATATTTAGTCTTCTATATAACAATAACTTGAAAATAAACAAAGTCATATTAATGCTAAGTTCCCTGTCCATTGATACACTTCAGAGTCTAGACAATATGGCCTACTAGCTGTTCTCTGAGTTTGACATGGAATCTCACAACTCTAAGCCTTTTCTCAGGCTGCCTCCTCCATCTGGAATAAATTCCCTCTTCATCTCTAACACTTAAGAATTCCTAGCATCCTTTAAGGCTTAGTGTAGTTGCCATAGACATCGATGCATTTCCTTATCTCTACTTCCTCAAATGACTTTGAATTGCTTTATCTGTGTATATGTTATAGCTTCTTCAGGGGAGTATAGTCTTTGTATCCCCAGTACCTGGCACAGAATAGGTGCTTAATAAATATTTGTTGAATTGAATTTTTGTTCTTTTTTCAGTCTTAAATCACCTAGCATAAATTACCTAGGACAGAATTCCCTATTTGACAAGAACTGCCGAGAACACTGAAGAGCAGTCTGGTAGAAGATAGGTTTAGATCAACACCTTAGACCACATAACACAATAAATTCCAAATGGATGTATGGCCTGAATATTAAAACTCTAAAATAATTAGAAGAGAGACAGATCACATATGGGTGGGGTTGATTTTTAATCAAACAAGAGATAGAAGCAATAAAAAGTAAAAGGCAATTTTGATTACATGAAATTAAAAAGCTTTTGAGTGAGCAAAATTAACACAGGTAGGAAGGGAAGTAGTTGATTGAGAAAAATCTTTGTATCAGACGTCTCTAATAAGGATCTGATACCCAAGACAGAGAAACAACTATCAGAAATACATAAGAATAAAAACTATTCCCCAAATAAATTCCCCAAATATGAGCAAACAGTTCTGAAAAGAAGAATAATACACTACTAACAGCTATGTGAAAAAAAACACTCCAAATCACTAATAATAGGAGAAATTCAACTCAAAACAAGTGGGGTTTTATTTCTCACCAGGAAAATGGACAAAGATGAAAAAAATGATACCCAATTTCATTAGGGCTGAGGCAAGATGAGCATAGTAATTCATTGCTGGTGTATCTATGAATTGGACCAGCCATCCTGGAAAGTAACTTAGAATTATGCAAAGGGAATTATTAAAATGTCCATACCCATTGACTCAGGGATTTCTTTCCTAGTCATATACACTGAGGAGGTAAATATCAAAAAAAAGGCTCATATGTGCCAAAACATGCATACATACATATATATGTGTATATATCCCAATACTTTTTGCAATAGCAGATAACTGAAAATAAATAGATGCCTATCAGTTGTGAAATGGTTAAACAAAATGTGGCATGTGAATGCAATGGAATATTACTGTGCAGTAAGAAATGATTAATATAATGAATACATAGAATAATCAGAAGACGTATATGAACTGATGCCTGGTAAAGTAAGAATAAGCAGGAAGATAATATATACAATGACTACAACCAAACAAATGAAAAAAACAACAAGAAAACAATGAAAGATAAATACTGAGAAATGTCATAAACAAGCTTGGTCCCAAAGAAGAGATATGAGGAAGCCCCTCACCATGCTTTTTTGCAGAGGTTGGAAACTTTTGGTGTGGAATATTGCACTTAATATCAGAATTTTTCAATATGTTGGTTGGTTTTGCTGAACTTTCCCCCTCTTTTTCCTTTTTTAAATTCTTTGTTAAATGGGATAGCTCTCTAGAAAGAAGAAACCTTTTGGGAAATGTGAGTGATATCAAAACAAAAGGCATTAATAAAATTTATTTTAAAAGGAAAAAGGTTAAACATTCCCCATTTCTTTCAACTGATTCTCACATGACATGGCATTGTAACTCCTCATCATTATGCTCGCTTTCCTGTGGATACTTTCCAGCTTTTTTCTCTTAAAATTTGCCTAGAATGGAACAATGTAATTCAGAGGTGGTTTGATTACAGCGTTTTTGATGGGAATATTTATCCCTTCTTCTGGACACTGGAGTTCTGTTAATTAGTTCAACATTGGTGGGTATTTTTTTAGACATATCTCATTATTGATTTGTTTTGAACTTTCTTTCAACTACCACATGTAAATCTTTTCCACAGGCATTATTCTCTAGCCAAATTTCCATAAATCACCAGTCTATAATATTCTAACCTGTCAAGATCTTTTTATGTCCTGAGTAGTAAATTTACTTTTATATTCTAAGACCTCTCTGCAAGCCAAAAACAATTTTACATAGGTTTAGTGAATTTTAAAACTTATTTACAAGGTTATGTTTTAAGTCATGTTAGTATGTGCCTAGCAGAACATGGCATAGCACCACACTTTTGCAGCTCCCTTCCTCTCGTTTGTCATGATGTGATCACAGAGTTGACTGTGACATTTTCCTGATGAATCATATCATGATCCACCAGCTAAAAGATGATTTCAAAAATGATGAATGAGAAAACACATTTGAATAGTTTATCTGAGCTATAAGGCATGTACATCACTGATAGAACTTAAATGGCTTGAATGATTTTTTTAAAATTATGCTTAAGTTCTAACACATTAACATCCAAAGATTTTTCCAAGTTTAGGTAAGAAGTTACGTAAATTCCTGACTGTATCCTTGCCTCTTACATATTTAAATTCCAACTTGGATTAAGGCTTTTCTTAATAATAGCATTTTGTTTATCTTATGAAACCATTTTTTTCTGCAATTATGTCTCTAAAATGTGTGCTATTTTTCTAGTGATAGTTCGAATAAAAAGTTAGCTTTGCCTTTTAACAAAAACTATTTATATTCATTAGTTCATCTCTTATAATAACAGAAGCAATTAACTGGGAATTGCTATGTCCTACAGATTTAATTCTGTGCCCCCCCCCCACAACTGTCATGTTAAATTTAGTTTGGTGGTGGTGGCAGTTCTCCAGTGCCCTGCCAAGTAAATATTAGCCCACATCTCATTGTTGTCACGCCATCTGTACTTAGGAGGTGTTATCCAAATCACCAGAAACAAAAAAACAAAAAATGTAAAAGATAATTTTGCAAATACCACATGAGTCTGTCACATTTAGACATACTTCATTAAGGAAAGTCACAACTTCAGAGGACTAAAATGATATAAAGAGGTACTAAAAGATGATGATTATATGCCCTGCTACATGTATATGAAAAGAATATTACTAAACTCTGGTGCCAGGTGTCCAAAAGATTCTCAGTGTCCTTATTTGTACCTTAAAAGGACAGGAATGATAGACCTAGTTTTTTAGTACTAAAGGGTCAAAACTGATGTGCAGAAGTTAAGAGTCACATAATCCACTCTTTTTTTGGAAGTACTACTGTCATTTCACATTTCAAGGAAATTTCAGGTTTCTCAATCCCAAGGTAGGAAACAGATTCATTTTATGTTATTTTTCTCTGTTTTGCATGTGAAAAGGCATTAATATTTTTATCTTCTAAAGTTTTTAAGCCTGTGGAATTCAATTCATCATGATGCATGTTTTATAACATATAAAAATGTGCAAATTTCTTGAATTGCCATTATTTATTCATTCACATTTTAAATATCTTTATGTAATATTAAAATCTTTGCTATGTATAAATAAAAAATGTTTCCAAGCTTTTTTATAGCTATGGAAGAGTGCAAATTAAGCAAACAGAAAAAAATCATTGAGCATGAATATATGTAACCTTTAAAATTATCTATAATCCAAAAAAGACCAAAAATCCAATAAGAGGCCCCAATTCAAAAATTATGAAGATGCATATCTGTTATCTTTGCTTTCAACATGAAAAGGAAATGTTTGATCTACATTGGATGATTCATAGAAAATTCTTATAGACTTTCAAAATAGTTAGCAGTTTGGGACATTCCTCTGCTCTTTCTTAATAACTTTGCCTTTGGGTACTAAACTCTTGCAGTAAAATTCCTTACATTGACTTAGAAAACTAAAATGTGTGTTTTGAGGTAATATGTAAAAAGTGAGGGTCAACAAGGTATGGTGGATAGAGTACTGTTATTGGAGCCAGCCAGACTTGGGTTCAAGTCCCATCTCTGACACTTACTAGTAATGTGACCCTGGGCAAGTCATTTAACCTCAGTGCTCCAGGTAACTCTCTAGGTAGTTCTCTAAGGAACTATAAGTTGCAGAAAAGGAACTGATCTTCATTGGAGATCCCCTTACCTGATAATTCCCTATACCAAGAAATTATATGCCTAGTCCCTATCTCTGTAGAAAATTTTATATCATCTTAGATCAACCAGTTGATCTAAGAGACTGCTTTGTGATAATCTTCAATGTTTCCCCTCTATTTCCTAAGAAACATCTGTGATGCAGGTCAAAGAACTCTGCCTGTATGGGAGAGATGTGTATATGCTAGTTCCTATGAAAACAATCTGAGAGTTTTTTAGTATCCTGAAAAGTCATTATGAGTTAGGAGTGGAACATGACAGCCAAAATACCTAATTTGACCTTAGATTTCTTTGAGAGGCACAGTGTACAGAGCAAAAGTAAGTTGATAGTTCCAATCTGCTCTGGCCTGGTTAGATTATACCTTGACTAATGATCTCAGTTTTGGACACCACATTTTAATAAGTGCATCTGTAACATAGATTGTATCTAGAGGAGACCAGCCACAATGGTGAGGGAATTGGAAGCCATAGAACATGAGGATTGGCTGGAGAGACTGGAAATGCTTAGTCTGGATAAGAGAAGACTTTGGGGAAAGAGGAAACATGAAAGCTGTTAGCAAGAATTTGAAGTCCTATCCCATGGAAAGAGGATCAGACCTGTTCTGCCTGGTTTCAGTAGGCAAAATGAGGAGGGATGGGTAGAAATTAAAGAGGAGTATATTTTGAGTTGCTTTGAGCAAACACCTCCTAAGAATTAGAGCTATCCAAAAGTGGGATGTACTGCATCATGAGGTAGTGGATTCCCCATTACTAGAGGTTTATAGGTTGGATGTCTACTTATCAGGGATGTTTTAAAGTGGCATTCTTTTCAGGTAGAGGTTGGACTAAAGTATTTCAGAAGTTCAAAGTCTGAGATTTTATGATTTTGTGAGGCAGAAGACATAGGTTTTGGTCCAAGCTTTGCCATCTAATAGCTTTCTGACAGTGAACAAAGTTTCTTTGAGCTTTATTTTCTTCATTTGTTAAAAGGGCTCAAAAATACTTATACTGCTTACCTCATATGGTAGTTTTGAGTACACAATGGGACAATGGATGTGAATTGTTTATTTTTTAAGCATATGTTGTACATCCTTTGGACTTGAAGAGGACAGATGACATCATGATGTTGGGGTCAAGGTATGGTGTGTTCAGCTGTAGCTGATCAGTCTAGTATGAGCTTGGAAGGCTCTACCATAGGTCAGGCACAAATAGTCCATTTGAACATTTGGGATGGAGATGTTTCTAGATTTGAGTAATCCACATTTCCTTTGTGCTATGGTGATTCTGCTTTGCTCATAGTGCATAGCATCTTCTTTGATGAGGGCTCACTATGCTGGGCAGTCCTGTGCCAGCATCTCCCATGTCTCACAATCCATACTAAAGTTCTTCAGAGAGACCTTGAGAGTGTCCCTGTATCTCTTCTTCTGACATCCATGTGAGTGTTTGCCTTGTGTGAGTTCTCTGTAAAATAGTCTTTTAGGCAAGCATGCTTTTGGAATTTGAACAACGCAGCCAGCTCATCAGAGTTATGCTCTCTGCAGTAGTTTAAATGCTTGGCAGTTTAGCTTGAGAAAAGACCTCTGTATGTGGTACCTTATCTTACCAAGTAATCTTCAGAATCTTCCTAAGACAGTTCAAGTGGAAGTGATTCAATTTTCTGGCATGGCGCTGGTAGACTTTCCAGGTTTCACAGGCATACAACGATGAAGTCAGCACAGCAACTCTGTAGACCTCCAGTTTTGGTATGCAGCCTAATAATAATTGTTTATTTTTTTAAGTATATAAATAAAATCTATTAATGTTATTTCTTGAGTGCTTGTGAGTTGGAAAGAAGCATAAGAGATCTAACATGGGAAATATAACAAACGGAAAGATTATTTACCCTGATATAAGCATAAAAGAAGCAACTTGATATTCTCTGATTGAACCTGAACAATAATAAAGAGTAACAATGACCATGCAGCAGGATACACTACCATCTAAGGAAGCACAATGGACAGCTGCATCTTTTTGTTTCCTCAGAATTGTGCTTCTATCAAGACTTCTGAATAGTTAGTGGCAGGGGTGGAAGTGATGGTGGTGGTGGTGGTGGTGGTGGTGGTGGTGGTGGTGGTGGTGATGATGATGGTGATAGTTGAAGTAGTCATCGTGGTAGTAATAGTGGACAATTATATTAAGCTTTAATTGCTTAAAACTACACTGAGTCTTTTAATGTCTTAGCAATGTATGGTTTGCGAAATGTTTTCTTCACAACAACCCCACGAGGTACATGACACCTCATCTAGCATCTCCATGCCTTTGCAATGGCTCTCCTCCATGGCCTCCACCCATGCCAAGGGATGTTTTCCCTTTTCATCTCTGCCTTTTCTTTTTTCACTTTTGCCTTCATGACTCAGCTCAAATGCAACATTCTGCATGAGGTCTTTCTTGATCTTTTCCTAGTTGGGCTACATTTTATTTGTTTTGTATACACCTCTATATATGTTCACATCATCTCTTATATCAGAATGTAAGCTCCATGAGGGCATTGTTATATTTTCACCTTTGTATTTCCAGCCCCAAGTGTGGAACACATGTGCCTTTGCTTCAGTTCAGAGATGGATAGGGGAAATGATTATATTTATAGAATTACAGTCAAAATCCATCACTACAGAAGTTTAGAGCTGGAAGGGACCCTTGAAGTCATCTACTCCAACAGTCATTTTGAAGATATGAAAGCAGGTAAATGACTTGGCCAAGGGATGGACAAGTAGAGATAGGACTAGTGCAGCAGTGTTTCTGCTATACCATAGTGCCTATGAGATGCAAGCACCTATTATGTGTCAGACATTGCACTAAACACGGGGGATATGGGGGAAGGAGAGATAGCAGAACAAATGTACCCAGTGTGGGACCATGATGAAGTGAAGCTGGTGGAGAAGGATGAGGTGGATACCTCAGGCCCCCTCCTTAAATGGAGGAGCTGGGAGGAGCTCTCCAATATTCACCCTATAACCTCTTCAATTAGAGGGAGAGAAGGTCCCCACGGTACTGAGAAGGTAGTGACAGATATAAGGTTCAGGATTGATGTAATCCTGTAGGATGATGAGTTTCTGGATACCGTGATGAACCAAGATGTAGCCTGTTTATATTTCAGTGTTGTGTATGTGTATGTGCGCGTGCACACATACACACACACACACATATGCTCCTTGATCCAGATAATTGTTATAAAATCACTGCAACTACCAGAAGCTTTAAGCAAAAGAAGTTTGGAAATAGTTTTACCTTATAACTAAGTAGCTCTGCCAGCTTTGGACTTCCCTGTGGCTATGTTGCTCCAACTATAAAGTTTTTAGTATTGTCTGGGATATTTTTTTCAGATTAACTATGATTCTAAAGTAATCCACGTCTGTGTTTTGGTGGCTGGGAAACCTGCTACTGTTATTGTCTACATCAATCTTGTGAGACTCAAAGCTTTTTAATGTGGAAGCTAAGTCACTTTCAAATAAAATTGTGTATTGAACAGGATTAGGAAGGACTTGGCAGTGAATGTACCTAAATGATACAGTGACTTATGTTTAAAAGAGAAATCAAGAGGTTAAGCTTAAATTCCAGGAAATAAAAATTAGAGATGCTTGGGTGTTTATTACAGAGAAATGCAAACTTATTCCACTGAAAATTTGCTTTCACACTTTACTATGTGCCCAGTTTTTCTGGCACTTAGAAACAATAGATGCTCATTACTTTGCCTTGTTTGTTGCCTTTCAGTTATATGCTCCTCTTGTAGTTGTGCTTTAAAAAAACAAACCTTTTCAGGGTAACACAATCTCATTCATTCTATCATTGAGCATGTATTAAACACTTTTTGTTGTTATTGTTGTTCAGTCATTCAGTCCGACTCTTCGTGACTCTGTGGACCAACTGTCCATGGAGCTTTCTTGGTAGAGATGCTGGAGTGGTTTGCCATTTCAGAACTCTCCACTATGACCCATCCATTTTGGATAACCCTGCATGGCATCGCTCAAGTTTCATTAAGCTATGTAAGCCCCTTGACCATGATGAGGCAGAGATCCAGGAAAGGTATTAAACTTGCTCTTTGGCAAATACTTTGCTAAGCACTCAGAGTATAAAGGCAAAAGGGCATAGTTTCTTCCTTTGAGGGAAACAACATGTCCATCAGTACATCAATACAAAATATGTACAAAGTAATTTGGGTTGCATACACTAGCAACTAGAGACTTCACTTAGGACAGAGATTCTTAACTGAGGATCTGTGGACTTCAAAAAAAAAAGTCTTAACTATATTTCAATATAATTTGTTTCCTAACTGGAAAAGAGTATGGCAGAAACTAGGCATAAACCAAAATCTCACACCATATACCAAAATAAAGTCAAAATGGGTACATGATTTAGATATAAAGGCTAATACTATAAGCAGACTGAGAGAGCAAGGAATAGTTTACCTGTCATATCTATGGAGAACAGAAGAATTCATGACCAAACAGGAGATAGAGAACATTACGAAAAACAAAATAGATAATTTTGATTACATTAAATTGAAAAGTTTTTACACAAAGAAAGCCAAGGCAACTAAGATTAGAAGGAAGGTAGAAAATTGGGAATGAACTTTTACAACCAGTCTCTCTGATAAGGGCTTCATTTTAAAATATATAGAGAATTAAGTCAAATTTATAAGAATATAAGCTTCCCCAATTGATAAGTGGTCAAAGGATATGAACAGACAGTTCTCAGATGAAGAAATTAAAGCCATCTATAGTCATATGAAAAAATGCTCTAAATCACTATTGATTAGATAAATGCAAACCAAAACAACTCTGAGGTACCACATCACACCTATCCGAATAGCCAACATGACAAAACAGGAAAATGATAAATGTTGGAGAGAATGTGGTAAAATTGGAATACTAATGCATTGTTGGTGGAGTTGTGAAATGATCCAACCATTTTGGAGAGCAATTTGGAACTATGCCCAAAGGGCTATAAAAATGTGCATACCCTTTGACCCAGCAATAGCACTTCTAGGGCTATGTCCCAAAGACATCACACAAATGGGTAAAGGACCTACATGTACAAAAATATTCATAGCAGCTCTTTTCGTGGTGGCAAAGAATCGGAAATTGAGAGGATGCCCATCAACTGGGGAATGGCTGAGCAAGTTGCGGTATATGAATGTGATGGAATACTATTGTGCTATAAGAATTGATGAACAGGCTGACTTCAGAAAAACCTGGAAAGACTTGTATGGTCTGATGCTGAGTGAAGTGAACAGAACCAAGAGAATGTTGTACACAATAACAACCACGTTGTGTGGTGACTAATATTGATAAACTTAACCCTTCCTGGCAATACAAGGATCTAAGACATTTCCAGAGGTCTTGTGATAGAAAATGCTGTCCACACCCAAACAAAGAACTATGGAAGCCAAATTATTCTTTTTTTTCTCTTCTGCTGAGTTTTGTTTCCTCTTTATGATGGTTCCTCCTATTGGTTTTAATTTCTACTTACATCACTAATGTGAAAGTATGTTTAATATGAATGTAAATGTATAGCCTATATCAGATTGTGCGCCATCTTGGGGAGGCTGGTGGGGAGGAAGGGGGAGAAAAATTTTAAACTCAAAAGCATATGGAAGTGATTATTGATAAATCAAAATAAATTAATAAAAAATTAAAAATTAAAATTAAAATTTAAAAAATTTAAAAAAACAAAAATATAATTTGTTTCCTTTGTAATCTTATGTATTTTATTGTATGCATTTAAAAATTTTATTCAGAGAAGGGATGAATAGGTTTTAACCGATTACCAAAAGGTAAATCAATGACACACACACAAAAAATAAGAACCCCTGACTTAGGAATTTACACGAAGGAAACTGGGTGTCTTTAAGTTGGAGGTGAAGAAGTACATCCTTGAAATACATGAGGGCACAATCTGGTGCAAAAATATAGAGAGAAGAGATGGAATATCACCATATATATTCTGTTTTAGTTCAGTCATGTGCAACTCTTTGTGACCCTTTTCGGAGTTTTCTTGGCAAAGATACTGGAATGGTTTGCCATTTCCTTCTCCAGCTCATTTTATAGATGAGGAAACTGAGGCAAATAAGATTAAGTGATTTACTAATAAGTGTCTGAGGCCAGATTTGAACTCTGATTCCAGGCCTGGCACTCTAGCCATTGCACCACTTAGCTGTGTATGGGAGAATAGCAAATAGGCCAGTTGGGTCAGAACATGTGGAGGAAGGTAATGTGAAATTAATGTGGAAAGATAGGTTGGTGCCATGTTGGGTAGGGTTTTAAGTGGCAACCAGAGGAGTTAGTATTTTATCCTTGAGGCAAGAGGAGGCTGCAGAAGCTTCTTGACTTGAGGTAGGGAGGTGGCTGATCATCCCTACACTTTAGAAGCATAAATTTAGAAGCTGTGTAAAACATGGATTGGAGGATGGCTTTAACTTACCTCCTTTTTTTCTAATTGGTAGATGATCAAGGTCAATTTTTAGAGAGAGGGAAAAGAGAAATGAATAGGGGACACTGTAGACCATATTTAGATTACTTTTCAGAGAGCTTGGTGCATCGTATCACAGAGCAAAAAAGAGAAAATGGGAGAAGGGATGGGGGAGAAAAGAGAGGCAGGGAAAAACATTCCCAAGAATTATTACCAACAGTTAGCTACCCCGACCAACTATAATGGGGTGGAATTTAAAACCTTATGATTGAGGGAAATGTGGGTTTGGGGGCTTTTTTGGGGTAAATTTTCACTCCCCTACAGCCATTGTTCATTGCAGTGATCCAGTCTCAGCATTTTATTCCATCTAAAAACCATCCGTTTTGAGGGGAGGATTTCTACAATAATTTTGTGGAGGTAAATCTAGCACATCATCTGGCAGTTGACAGGAAATAAGAAAAATGACTCTTTTGAATGTTCTTGGGGGTAAAGTGAGCCATTTTAGTCATTCCCATTTCAGAAGGTCATTCTCATCTGAATGGGTTGCTTGATAGGTTGAAAAGGAATATTGCCACAGATATACCTTTCTATATGAATGGGAGTAATAACCAATTATTTTAGTATGGAGTTTTGCAAAGGTAAAACATTCTATGTCTCAGACCGTGCACTCAAGGAAAATTGGAAAACTGAACAGTTAGTTCTTTAGTGAATCTGGAACGGATAGATCTTTTAGGACACATATCTTGATTGGCCAGCTAGATTGCCTTTTAACATTGTGAATTCAGTTGTTTGCCTCACTAATGTGTAAACTGGGCTTATGAATGCAAATTTCTACTTTCATTTTTGCAAGAGACCATGGAAATTATGATTGAATGGTTGAGCTATGAGAGTCATATTTTATCTATTCCAACTCCCTCATTTTATAGATGGGGAAATGGAGTCTTAGAAAGTGAAAGTGAAATTTACCCCAGATTTTGGAGGAAGGTTAGGTGGGAGGATCTAATATTATCTTAGAGATACACTTCAGGAAAAGAATGCCAGAGATGTTACTGATTTAGTTATCAGGAAGGAAATTCCATCATGTTAAAATGAATCCCTGTTCATATCAATCCCTGTACATGAGACGTAAAGGCACACTCACTCATTTGCAGGTTTTTCCCTCCGTTTAGTGTTACTGAGTGAAACTATCAGAATACTTTTAACTAGTAGAATATGGATGTTAATTATTAGGTAGACCCTAAAATGAAACCTATCTGATGTTGAGTGAGAATTTCAACCCAAAAGAATGTAAAGTTGTCTCATTATGGACAAAGCTTTTTATATGAGATTCCTGTTTCTGGTAGAGATTGGAAAGATCCCTTACAATGCTAAGATTCACCAGAATGTAAACTGCTTGTGGACAGTGAGTGCTTCGTTTGTCTTATTCTATCCCCACCCTACCACATAGTATAGATTGTACATAGTAGACACTTTATTAACTGTGTCATCCAAAAAAAGCAAAAGTCCACAACTGAGTATAGAGTAAGCAAAGACCATTGATGCCTTGAGGTTAGGGTATATAATGTTTTTATCAACCCCACATAGTATATCTTTATGTTCCCAGCATTAACACCAAATAAAGTCAGCATTATTATTTTTACTAGATGCATACTATTTACAATATCAAAAGCAACCTTTTTGTATTGTATTAATTTATTAGAAATATTCATTGGTTTTAAATATGTTTTCCAGCCTCAGATACTTAGTAGCTGTGTGACCCTGGGCAAGTCACTTAATCCTGTTTGCCTGAGTTTCCTCATCTGTAAAATGAGTTGGAGAAGGAAATGGCAAACCACTCTTGGATCTTTACCAAGAAAACTTCAGATGGGGTCACAAAGAGTCAGACATGACTGAAATATGACTCAACAGATTTTCCTTATATTGAAGTTTCAATATATTATCTGTATTTCTTCCTATGTGATTTTAAGCCTCTTCAGTCCACCAGAAATATTGACCATGGTGCAGACATTCTGAGTGGACAAAAAGAAAACCCTAGTTAAGCTGACCCAGTGTTTTTAATCAAGGGTAATCAAGAGTATGGGGCCGTGGGCTCAAAGTAATGGAAAGGACTATAGTAATAACGTTATCACATGATTGTCAAGGAAACTAGGACCCAGATCTGTGAAGTAATTGCCCAGTTTCACAAGATAAACTAATAAACAATTTCATTCTTTTGTCTTCAATATGCTTTCCTTGCAATTAGAATCTTGGAGTAGAGGATGTGCCTCTCTAAGAAAACCTGAAAAATTAAAATGAAGACTTACAGATCAATTCAGGGGTGGGCATTCAAAAATCAAAAAATGTCTGCTAAGGGAAGCTCTTGCAGCCTTAGTTTACTTCTAATCATTAACTACTTGAAAAGGGTAACATGTTAGGGGTGGGGAGGTGGATAGAATAGTTTACAATTAAAGTGTTGGGAGTCTCCCAGGCAAAGAGAAATCAGATGAATTCAACATTTCTCAGTGCCCATAGTGCCCTGAAAGACCTTAAAGATATGCCTCTGTATTAGTGGAAGAGGTTTCTGCATCTGCTGTTCCCCGCATGAATGAAGTCACATATTAAGAGAGAATGAGAGAGATTCCAATGAACACACACACATTATACTAATAGTTATTGCTATTGGCAACTGTTACTTGGAAATTAGAACGCATCACTTTTTTAGGCTATTCTAGTCATATTCCGTGCTTTGTAAAGTTCCTTTACAGAGGCAGTGTGTTGTAGTAGAAAGCTAGACTCAGAGTCAGGAAAGTCTGAGTTTGAGTGCTGCTCTTAACACATACTAGTTACGTGGCCCTGAACAAACCACTTAACCTCATTTAATCTCAGTAATAACCCCTCAAAATGCCTTCCCAACTGCATTATCTCCCTGTCCTAATCCATGCTGCTGCCAGACAGACACATGGTGTTCCAGCTACTCCAAAGTACTGGCTGTCCCTGAAATACACCCTGTGCTTACCTGCCTCTGTTAGTCAAGCAGCTTCTTGTGCCTGGAATGCTCTCCAACTCTATTTGTTGATTTCCTACTAAAGCCCAACTCAAATGCCCCCTCTTCAGAAATCCTTCCTCTATTTTCCTCTTTAATGACCCTTGTTGCTGTGGACTCATTTAGCATTTAGTTTGAATTTCTATAATGTATCCCTAAGAAGGAACCTAATTGGCAAGCAAAGTTATTTTACAGAAATATAACTGATACCTTGTTCCACGAAAGAAGATACCTGGAAGCATTGAAACAGGTCTTGTAGACTAATCCTTTACAATGTTTCATGATTGGCTTTTAGTTTGGGAAAGGGACTCACTTTCAATATGTTTAGTCAATTTATTTGTTTACATGTTTATTCAGTATGTTAATTCCCCCAACACAAAGGCTTTGCGAGGTAATGGATAGACAGATGACTTCAAGCTCAGAAAGATAGGTTCAAATTCCATCTCTGACACATACTAGCCATGAACAAATCACTGACCCTCTCAGTGACCCCAGGCAACTCCCACGGCTTTAAGTTGTAAGACTGCATTGGTAGAGGAAATTCTTGGTCAGGAATTCCCCACAATGATGAAATCTCAGTTCCTATCAAAAAGAAAACTAATAACAGTATGGATAGCTTAGATCTATCCTGTGTAAAGGTTAGGAAGAGAAGAGTGATTTGTGGGGGGGGGCATAAAAATAGATGGAATGACTTCTTACCCTAAAGAAAAGCCCTCCCATCTCTTTTTATCTCTTCTCATCTCTTTCTACTTCAGCTAGTCCTCACCCACAAAAAGTTTACCCTCCTTACCCCTCAACTACCTTCCTGACATTCCTTTTTTTCTGAGACATTTGCTGCATCTGATATGCATTTTCCTACATTGCTAGGTTTAATGCAAACCAAATCTTCTCTTTTAAGATGACACCCAGGACCTTTTGACATTTTGTTGAAGATAAACTTTAATATTTTTCTTTCTGTTCTGTTGACTAAATTAGTTAGACCATTTAAAGGAGTATGATAAGAAAAAAGTAATGACCTAGGATATTCTGCATTAATGGAAAAGACAGCTTGTCTCTAGCTTCAGGATCTTAATAACCTTCAAGCTCCACATTTTGTTTATTCTGAGCTTGGGTTTTGCTCATTCTAAACCATTCTCTGAACAGCTTTTCAGCCCTCACCACCAGGACTTTGTCTCATAGAGACAATAACCTTTGCAAATCCTTGACACTACTTAAGGAAAAAGCAATATGCAGAAAGCATCTCTAATGAGCTACTGAGATAAAGGTGATTCTGTTGCTGACTTTGAGTATATATCCAGTGCTGAGCACATCCCTGCATGTTATGCTAATTAAGAAAATAGAGGAACATGTCAAAAAATACATATTCTCAGAAAATGAGTAGACATTTCCATTTGAACCAAGAGATCTTTGTCATGATCATCAACAACAGAATATTGTGAAAGCCTGTTTCTGTAATTTTCCAGGTTCTGCTCAGAGTGGATGACCCAGGCAAAAGCCCTGCCCCTTAGGCCTTTATTCTCTCACATACAGACAGCACTAACCAGAACTATTCCTAGGGAGGGATGATTAGGACTTTGTGCCAGGATACCAAAATTTATAAAGCATTGACATATTCCCTCTGCAGCTGGAAACAAATCAGCCTGTTACCTAGCTGTCAAAACTTAGTTAAAATAGGAAGCAACCAGGTGGTATACTTCCTCCTCTGCAATGTCCTTTAACTTGCTCACTTCCCTTCTGTGCTAGAATACCAGGCGATAAGATGTTCGGTTTTTTATTAATGGAGATGAGCTCCCTTCTGAAGACAAAAAAGAGCTAATTAAATATGAAACTATACAGAATGAAAACAGGCATGACATTATATAGTAAGCAGCAGCCTTATCACCATTGCTTCCTTTTCTCAAAGGCTAATCTCAGCATTGGCTTTCTAGGAATGGATTCTTAAGAAGGTGTGATTTGACATATCACCCAGACAAAGGAGCACTTAATTTTACAGCCTATGAAATCGCAGCTCAGAGATGGGGCTAAGAGGAGATCAGAGATATGAACAGGGAAGAAAATATAAAACATAATAGCGAGAAAGGAAGAGAAAAGGAATACCATTCAATTAAATTTCTCTTTTACTTCTTTATGGTAGGGTCAGTGGAATCTCACCCCTTTGCTGGGGTTAGGGGATGAGGCTTGGTGAAAGTCAACACTTTGTTCTCTCATTTAAAATTGCTAATTTTAAGATTTTTGGATAGGACAATTAATACACAGTAGTGTCAACAAACTTTAAATAATTAGCCTCAGAACAGTACTTTGGGATACAGTGTTTGACAATATAATACTTTGGGGTTATGTAAGAACCAAAGAGCAACCTTTTATCTTGAGCTTTCTTTGAATACACTTCTCAGCTATTCCTTCTCTCTTGCTTGGGCCGCATTTTCCATACAGGATTGTTTTTATGTCATATTAGACTTGTACTGTGTCTCAGCAAAATATGAAAGTGAACCAGAGAAGGCATTCAAGTCTGACTGAATTAAGGTTTCTCTCTTCTGTTTTCAGAAATTGTAATTAAAATGCTTATCCTAATTAATATACAAAATATTGAACAGCATATCAGATGGACATAGTCTCTACTAAGAGATCACCTTAAAATATTCTTGCTTCTCCTCTCAAAACAAAATGCAAAGTGATTAACAAGGTCAGTGAAGAATATTTGAATGTTTCCCAATTCCAAGAAATATCCCCTTAAGGATCCTAGATTTCAGATATCCTTCTTATTGGCTAAAAATGTCATTTGATACTCTTCCTACGAAAATGACATATTCAGAACTTTTGAAAGGTTGGCTTTGGATGGATCCAAGTAAAGCCTTGGTCATCACCAAATTTATGAACAGTAAATGAAATACTTCCCCATAATTCTAGTATGATGCTTCAGTGTGCTGTGGAAATGAAACTCTGGCAGGCACTACAAGGCTAGAAAGGTCTTGGGAATAGACTGAATCTGCTTTACAAGGACCAGCCTAGCTAAGTACAGAAAGACTTCTCACCAGTAGACGGGCCATGTGGTTACAAATTCCTTGCCCATTGCTTCCCATAAATGACATATATGAACAAAAATGGACATGGGCTGATCATGTGACAAGAATAAAGCATGGCTGATGGACCATCAGTGTGTTTCCTTGGTATCCTCACAATGACAGCAGACAGCAAGGAAAGCCCTAGAACACTGGGTAGGCCTGCTAGAGTGATTTTATAGGAAGACATGAACAAGACTTGCACAGGATGTTACAGTCATACATGGATTGCATTAGTCCTTCCACTCATATTTTTGTGGCATGAAGGTTAACGTGGTTCCTCAAAGGCTTTGCCAGTATAGCACAAGCTCTTTCACGTCCTGCCAAGCTAGAAAGACTTTGAATACCACCCTGGGGATGAATTATATGTTTGCTGTCCAAGGACCAACCTAACCCAGTTCAGAGGGGTATATCTACAGGTTGGCTTTTGGGTGATGAATTTTTCAGCTATAGCAACTCTCAAAAACTTTCCACTAAATTGTAGAATGGTTACAGTCTACATCATGTAGGCCCTATCCAACCCGACAAAGTTACAGA
This sequence comes from Vombatus ursinus, assembly GCF_900497805.2. Lineage (NCBI taxonomy): Eukaryota > Metazoa > Chordata > Mammalia > Diprotodontia > Vombatidae > Vombatus > Vombatus ursinus. The sequence continues at coordinate 11,427,425 of NW_020954591.1, read as the reverse complement.
TCCTCGAAGCATCAAGTAAAATTGTAACCCAATTTGTAAGAGGTTTTGTTTAACATTGTATTTCATTTTGATTTGAATTTGACATATTCTTCTCATGAAATTCTACTGTTACCAAGCACGGTTCTACCTGGAAAAATAAAAAGAAGAAAACTCCACTTTCTATACACTATACAATGCTTTAGCATTTAGAACCTAACCAGGGAAAGGATTGGTGGAGATGGAGGGTCTAGATTAGGGAATATGATCAGGTTTGGGCTAACCTTAAAGACTCTAGGCTCTAGATTCAGGGAAACACATCACTAGGACCATCTTGCTCAGTTTTATTACATGACGTATCTCATTTAATCTGAATTATACAAATAATCAAATGATTTCCTTATGAATTCTTCTTGTTATATATCCAAAGTAAGGTAGGTACTTCAACCAACCTTCCCCAATGCCCCAAATTATAACCAACTCCTCCCACCAAGAAAATTCATATAGTCTTCCTCAGACATATCAATGTACATGGTTCACTATTATAGTTTTCTATGTAGGTCATAGCCTGCAAATAGAGTGTGAACTCCATGAAGGCCAGGGACATGCCTTTTCTAAACTTTGTATTTCCACTAGCATCTTACAGTGTTTAATCCATAGTAGGTACCTAATAAATATTCTTTGAACTTTATAAAAACAGATATGGTCCTTTGTCTCCAAAAGTTGAGAATCTATTGATATTGATATCAACTGGTAGCTATAAAGGGCATTTAGGTCACTGAATACTTTCAGTGCCTAAGATCTAAATACTCAGTGTGAGAGATCCTCTCACCCTTTTAATGGCCTTTCTTTCCACTGTCTGAAAATTCACACGTCACCTGTCCTCTCACAGCAAATGTTAGGTGAGGAGCAGGAGTGAGGAGGAGATGCCCTTGACATGAGCTTCCAAAGGGAAGAGATAAATTCTGTTTGGAATGGGTTTTCTTATAAGAAATAATTTTTGTGGTATTTAAATTCTAAACCTAGCCCACAAAAGCCTCTTTTAAAAACCAGATAGTGTAATTAAATTATAAAACTGACCTAAGAGTTGGGAGACTTGAATTCTAATCCTGGCTTTGTTGTAAACTAGCTGGATGATTTTGGACCAGTCACTTCATCTCTGCAATTTAGGTTTTCATCTGTAAAATAAAAGTGTTTCATTAGATGACTCTGAGTCCCCTTACAACTCAAGTATTCTCTGGCTCACTACTCTGATATTGAAGTTTCAGCTTAGGGGGAAAAAGCCTCATATGATTATAGATTTAGAGCTGTAAGGAACCCTAAAGACCACCTTATTCAGCCACCTCTTTTTGCAGATGAAGAGACTGAGTCACAGAAAGGTTAAGTGATTGACCCAAAGCCACATAAATGACATATATCATTTAATTTGAATTATACAAATAATCAAATTATTTCCTTACAAATTTTTCTTGTTATATATCCAGAGTAAGTTACTTCTTACTTTGTGTTAAATAATAAGTGTTAAAGATGGATTTTGAACCTTGATTCTTTAAATCCATTGCTCTTTCCACTGTACTATACTGTCATAGAATAATGATACAGTCATAATAGTAGCATTTCTATAATGCTTTAAGATTTGCGAAGTGCTTTACAAGTATTAGGTCATTTTATCCTCATTAATGAGGATAATAATAGCATACATCTTCTAGGGTCATTGTGAGGATCAGATGAGATAGTAATTGTAAAGCGCTTAGCACAGTGCCTGGCACCTAAGTGCTAAATAACTTATTATTATTATTGTCATCTTCACAATAACCCTGGAAGTTAGGCACTATTATTATCTCCATTTGACTGATGAGGTAACAGAGGCAGACAGAGGTTAAATGACTTACTTGCCCAGAGATACCCAGCTAGTAAGTGTCCAAGGTCACATTTGAACTCAGGTCTTCCTGAACCCAGGTACAGCACTCTACTCACTGCGCTAATTATACTGTATGTGAGCAAAAAACTATATTTTGTGAACAAAGAGTTAGGAGGTTTTCATGTTTGGAAATCAGGAGGCATAAAAATAAAAGAATTTAAGGAAGGTCAAGGGAAATGAACATTATGAGTGGGGCTTAAAGTATAGAAATGAAATATTAGGGGCAGCTAAGTGGCACAGTAGATAGAGCTCCGGATTTGGAGTCAGGAGGACCTGGGTTCAAATCTGGCCTCAGACACTTGAAAATTACTAGCTGTGTGACCCTGGGCAAGTCACTTAACCTCAATTGCCTCACCAAAAAAAAAAAAAAAGCAAAATAAAATGTTAAGTGAATTGACTTATAAACTTCCAACTGGGAAGGAGAAAATGAAAGTTATCTAGGTGCCAATATACATTACCATCCACATCACACTCTAGGATACAGCCCTTCATGCTGGTTCTCACACATAACACTCCATTTTGCATTTGTGCTCTCTCTCTCTTTTTTTTTAAACAAGTTATGGCCCATTTATTAAAGAATACTTTTGGACAGTTTATGTTTCACTAGTCTGTTCTGGCATGTTTCTAATGATATCAGAATCACCTGGATCAATGATAGCCAGTGTACATACTCTGTAGTACTTCCCACATGCTGTACCCAATTCAATGTTATTGCCATTGTAGTGATGGACACCAGTTTTGGCCAACATAGTGTAATATTCAATCTCTGATTTCCTCAAGGTTGGGCAGTTGTTGGCTAAGATGACCAATTTGGCTTTGCCTTGTCTGATCATTTTCAGGGTCTGTTTGTAGCCTACCACGTATTTGCCGCTTTTCATGACCAGCTGGAGCCTCGAGTTGGGCTCCAGCGGCTTTTTCTGTCTTCTTTGCGGCCACCATCTTCCTGCCTGCGGTATGGGAGGACCCTCAGCCAGAGACCGGCCTCCAAGATGGCTGGGAAGCAAGAAAGGCCATTTGTGCTCTCTTTCAGAGAGCGTTCCCTCCTCACCTCTGCCTCTGAGAAGTCCCAGCTTCTTTCAGGACTCAGCTCCAGTGCCATCTTCTAAACGAAGCCTTTCCCTATCTCCCTAGTTCCTAGTTCTCTCTCTCCCAAAGTTGCCTTGTTTTTATTTTATATGAATTCTATATATACTTCTGTATGTCCATATTGCACATAAATATAAGCATCTCAAGGGCAGGAAGTTTCATTTTTGTTTTTGCATCCCCACTGCCTAGCCCAGTGCTTGACAGAACAAAGATTATGTAAATGTTTGTTTGATTGATTGTTGAAGTGAAAGGCTTTAAAGCAAGTTTGCTTCTTGAACTTGGTGAATATTCTTGAACCTTTTCCAGGGTATTCTAGTTAGTTACAAGCAAAGTAGCCTGCCTCAGTAGCTACATGAGGGTCCCCTGGAAGAGGCAGCACTGCAGAATCCTGTGAGTAAAATATATCATCAGCCTGGTGGCAAGAAATGATTGACTAGGCTCTGGACCAAGGCTATGCCCAAGGTATGGAAAAGAAGAGTGAATTTAAGAAATATACCATGGAAAGGAAGCAATTTTGAGCAAACACGACACTTTGAGGCTCCTGGTTTGGAAAGGCAGTGATATATCACCACTTGCTCCTGTGATAAGGAAGCCAGACATGGGGCAGAGACAAGGAGGGAAGCTGAATAGCTCAGTCTTAACCACATTTACTTTGACATGGATATCCAGTGTGAGAGAATAATGCTATTGTGGTCACAAAAGTTTAAAAACCAAACGAACTTTCCTTTCCTCTGTCTAATTAAAAGTAAGTGACTCTCCTGCCTCTGAAACATCTGTCTGATCTGATTTTCTCTGTTTCTTACAATTGAGTCCTTCTTGCTGACAAGAGAACAAAATAGCACTTCACAGAGATATGGTAACCCTGACAGTTCATATTAACATCGCTGCACCTAGTCCTGCCTTTTCTCAGCTTCTTGTACTGTTGATCAACAAATATATGTAACTGCCAGCTGAAATACCAGTCAAACCACACCATCATGGGTGCTTTTACCTTCTTTCTTTCTGCTTCCTTTCATTGTTTTTCATAATTATAATACCCTTGGCATCCCATTTTCATTGTTGTTACTATTTCTTCAATATTTCCAAAAACTGTTTAACTGAATAAAATGTGCCTTGTGATTTTTCTTTCCCCATAGATGGTGATTTCTTCAAATTCTTTAGCTTCAGGAAAAAAAAAACCAAATGAAGCAAAGCATAAAAACATTTCCGACAAAGAACCAATATCCTTATGTTTTTTCCCATGTAATGTAGATTTTCGTTGGTTTTAAATAGCCCCTAGATGAGCATTTCCAAGATGTGGCCTCAGCAATTGTACTAAAAAATGCTGTTAGTGCAGATGTAGGCAAAAGTAACTAATGAAGCCTTAGCCCTTTGAAAATAATCATAGTATCACAGAATTAGAGTTGGGACATCAGAGGGTAAGAGAATATGTCTGCACAGATTACTGAAGATAAGCAAAGCATACTTTGCTACTTTGAAGTTAATCCCAAAGTGTTTTTTTTAATTTCAGCGTTATTAGAGTTGTTTTGTTTTTTAACCTCTTAGATGAGTTTCCATCAAGTTGTTTTCAAGTGATGCTATATCTATCTCTCATCATGTCAACCCATCTCCACAGTAGAATGGAAGTTCTTTGAGGGTAGAGACTATTTTATTTTGGGCTTTGAATCCCTAGCACCTGGCACAGCGCCTGATATGTAATGGGTACTTAATAAATATTTGTTGAGATTTATTAAATTGAACTGAATATAATAAATCTACTTGATGTTTCTCTCATGCGACATGACATTTCCCATCACCACATCTGTACATTGGCTGTCTACTATTCCTTCGATGCTCTACTCACCTCTACCTTTTAGCTTCCCTGACTTCTTTCAAGACTCAGCTGAAATCCCATCTTCTGCACAAGGCCTTTCTCTCTTCCCTTAGTTTCTGATACTTTCCCCTATCATATAACTTTCCATCTACTCTTTTAACTTGTACGTATCTAGTTGGTTTTTTTAAAATTTATTTTGTCTTTATGGTCACAGCAACTGGCATACAGTAAACACTTCAGTGCTAGTTGACTCGCTAACTGATTAACTGACTTGTCAACCAATCACTGTTAGACTCACCAAAGTAAAAGTAAAGAGTTTTCCCTGTGATAATGGCTCTATGCAAAGTTTCTTTGCTTTATGACATGATCTAATTTTGTGGTGGCTCCATCTTCCCTTGGCATATATGTAAGTTCTCATTTTACTATCTCATTCTCTTCATCCTTTTCAATGGAGTTCAGATAGAAACAATCTTGGGGCAAATTACCATTCTGCTATTTTTACTTCATATTCAGTGGTCCTTAGACTGAAGTGGATAAAATAATTGCTTTTTGCAGTTGAATAGAATTATTAGAATGTAAACTCATCCTCTCTAGGAGAGTCGGTCAGTAAACATTTAGAAAGCATTTATTGTGTTCCAGGCTGGGATACAAAGAAAGGTAAAAGATAGTCCCTTTCCTCAAGGAGTCCACAATCTAATAGGTAAGACAGCACATAAAAAGAAGCAAAAAAAGGAGGTAAGAGGGTGAGTTCTGGGCACCTGGAACATGATGAAATCCTACAGCCAGATAGGAAGTGATGAGTTGACTGCTTTACCCTCCACCCTCTCCATTCAGAGGACCCCAGGGGATTGGGCTATGGAAAAGGTATGAGTCTCAGAGTTGACATGGTCTTGCTGGAAGATGAGTTTTATACAAGATAACAGAGGTGATGTATAGTTCATCCCATTCCCACATGCTTTGGATCTCCTTAGCTACATCTCTATACTTTGGGGTTTTTTAATTAATTAGTTTGTTTTTAGTTTTCAATATTCACTTCCATAAGATTTTGAGTTCCAAATTTTCTCCCCATCTCTCTCCTTCCCCCACCCCAAGACAGCGTGCAATTTAATATAGGCTCTACATATACATTCATATTGAACCTATTTTCACATTAGTCATATTTAAAGAAGAATTAGAACCAATGGGAGAAACCCCGAGAAAGAAGAAACAAACAAGAAAAAAAGAAAGAGAGAGAGAGAAAGAGAGAGAGCAAATAATATGCTTCCATCTGCATTTAGACTCCATAGTTCTTTTTCTGGATGTGGACAGCATTTTCCATCATGAGTCCATTGGCGTTGTCTTCAATCTTTGCATTGCTAAGAAGAAAGGAGTCTATCAAAGTTAGCCATCGCACATTGTGGCTGTTACTGTGTATAATGTTCTCCTGGTTCTGCTCACTTCACTCAGCATGAGTTCATTCAAGTCTTTCCAGGTTTTTCTGAAGTCTGCCTGCTCATCATTTCTTATAACACAATAGTATTCCATTACATTCATATACCACAACTTGTTCAGCCATTCCCCAACTGATGGGTATCCCCTCAATTTACAGTTCTTTGCCACCACAAAAAGAGTTGCTATAAATATTTTTGTACATGTGGTCCTTTTCCCATTTTTATGATCTCTTTGGAATATAGACCTAGAAGTAGTATTACTGGGTCAAAGGGTATGCACATTTTATAGCCCTTTGGGCATAGTTCCAAATTGCTCTCCAGAATGGTTGGATCAGTTCACAACTCCACCAACAATGCATTAGTGTTCCAAATTTCCCACATTTTCTCCAGCATTTACAATTTTTTTTTGTTTTGTCATGTTAGCCAATCTGATAGGTATCATGTGGTACCTCAGAGTTGTTTTGATTTGCATTTCTCTAATGAATAGTGATTTAGAGCATTTTTTCATATGACTATATATAGCTTTAATTTCTTCCTCTCAAAACTGCCTGTTCATATCCTTTGACCATTTATCATTTGGGGAATGACTTGTATTCTTATAAATTTGACTCAATTGTCTATATATTTTAAAAATGAGGTTTTTATAAGAGACACTGATTATAAAAATTCTTTCCCAGTGTTCTGCTTCCCTCCTAATCTTGGTTGCATTGGCTTTGTTTGTGCAAAAACTTTTCAATTTAATGTGATCAAAATTATTCATTTTGTATTTCATAATGTCCTCTATCTCTTATTTGGTCATAAGTTCTTCCATTTTCCATAAATCTGATAGGTCATCTCTATACTTTGTAAATTTTTTATTCCAGATAGCTTGGAGTCTATCATTATCATCATCCTCATCCTCATCATTAGAGTTACTTATTAGATGTATGCTACTAATAGATGGCAGTAAATTACAAATAAGGAATTACAAAAGTTGACTACAATAGAGGATATTATCTAAAAATGTAGGAGTAAAAAAGAAGACGGACTGGTCTTATTTACTTATCTTACTTACCTTTGCATGACAAGAGAAATTGAGGAGGGCCAATTAATATTGCAAACACATTAGAGGACATGGACAAGAGTCACACATGATGGGTAGGCACAGATGACCTGCACCATTAGCAGTAATACTAACATAGAAGAGACTGCAAATCCACCTGGATATTTTATTATTAGGTAGAATAAAGGATCAAAAGGGACTGAAAATAGAACACAACATTAAGGGAATCTACCAATATTAAAAAATAGTCATAATCTTCCTTTTTATTGGAAACTCGTAAATTCTATTGCTTGAATGGATGAACAGCGAGTTGTGGGATTGTAAATTCACTTGGTATGATAGTTGTTAGGTACCTTGATCTTGGTGCTTCTTAGTGAAAACACAGCCTGACACGGTGTTGATTAGGTCTAGCATAGCATTTCTTGTCTGCCTGTGACAGAGTAATTTTGAAGCTTGTGGTTCCTAAGTTCATAGAGCTGGATGACATTATGCTAATTGCATCAAGTCCCCAAGCACTACAAATCCTCATACTCACTTAAAAAACATTAGCCTAACAAAATTGAACAAAAATAAATAAAAATACATATTGCTTAAATTATTACATGCAACTGAATAGGCAGCCCTATGAATTAGACCATCAGTATATATCTTGGACAGGTACTATAATTAGGCAACAAACTGAGCCTGAGTAGTAGATCAGGGTAAGTCATATTTAGATAATTGTCCTGTTCTTAATGATTCTCTGCTTTACATAAGGATTGGTGAAAATGACATATGATCAACAACGCATATAAGCAGAAAAGTAGGACCGTATAGTGAAAGTGAGGGATCACAATTAGACTAACATCTGCACTGGTATCCCCACATCATTTATTTGGTGAACCCACTGTGGAGGATTTATGGAAGATAAGGAACAGGAGTTGCATAGGGAAAAGAGGAGTGAATGGGCTACAATCTTGACCAATGGGGGAAATATCTAACATAGATGAGATAACTGATGCACTGAAGGATTGAAATATTATCTAAGAAGTGTCTTTCCTTTACTCATCAGATACCTCATTTCAGTGTCTTTAAAAGATGAAATATTTAGAGGGTTGGAATGAATTATTAATATTCTTCTTTGAATAATGATTAATCCTCCATGGCTCTATTAGAAATATGCAAATCAAAAGGCAATCATTCTTGTCTTTGATGTTTGCATTCAACATTTACTTAAATTTTTTTTAATGTCTGAAGTCTTACATTCTACCTTTCCCCTATCAATTTTATTTTGGTGGTGCTTATTTTTGTTGAAATGACTTATTTAAAGCTCAATATTAAACTTGCTTTGTAACAATTTACATTTAAATTAATTTCAATGCATAAAGTATCATAATATTTTCTCAGTTAATCCCTCTAAGCTCTTATCAAGATACTTTGTTCATTCATTCTCATTCACCTTTTCTCTTCTGTGTCATAGTGACTGGAGACTTCATTCTTCTGGTTCCGCTTTTTTCACTTTGCATCATTTCATAAAGGATTTTCAAGCTTCTTTGTATTCCTCATACATTTTCATCTTAATTTCTTATAGAATGCTATAACATGAATGCATCACAGTTTGTTTAACTAGTACCCAGTTGTTGGATGATTAGGTAATTTCCAGAGTGTTTTTGTTTTGGGTGTTTTTTGTTGTTGTTGTTGTGGGTTTGAGTTTTGTTTCATTGTTTTGTTTTGGTTTTTTTTGTAATTACATATGACACTTATGAATGTCTTTGAACAGAGGTTGTTTTTGGTTTGATTTTGGTAATTCTTTAAGGTCACCAACACTTTTCAGGTAGCATACTTAGTCACAGAGATCTCAGCCCTTAATAAATATTTTAAGGAACAATCTATTTGCTTTTTGTTGAAGTCCATGGATTACTTACAACATGAAACAATCTGTTTTTCCTCAGAGTTTATTTACTGACTGTTTACAAGTGAAAGCTCTTTGAGAAAATCAATCAATTACTATTATATTTATTTGGCTTATAGTTGTGGGAAAGGGGGGATTTTCTTGGGACTCTTAACTGTTCTGCCCCTAGAGCTGGACTGAGGAAAAGAAGGCTTTTTCTTCTAATGTTCTGTCAAAGAAACAGTTTCTAGATGTAAGATCTATACAGTTGAAGCACAACAGAGAGAGAATCATGAAATGAGAGGAGCAGAGTAAATTCAGGGCTCTTTACTGTCTGTCAAGGTAAATCAGACAAGAGTAGATTTTGTTTGGGGAACTGAATTAATCAAACAGGTTTGAGCAACCTTCAAATCTAGTCACTTTGGCAAAGATTTGCTGTCTCGCTCTTAGACTCTTATTGAATTGGGGTCTTCTGGTTTTTGTTAAGTTCTGGTCACCACAATGCCATTAGGCACTGCAGTAGGATTTAGGAGAGGTAGAGATGCTCTAGAGAAACAGTGTGATGCACAGAGAGCTGCCCAAGAAACCTGGGTTTCTCTCAGTGTCCTAAGAACCTCTCTAAGATTATAGGACATAGAGAAGATGTTAGCCTGCATGAGCATAGGAAGTTTCCTCATCTTGGAATTCCTTATACAAATGAAATCACAGGTCCAGGCATTATCTTTATAGTGCTTATCCCTATAAATTCTTTGGTTATATGAGTCTAATAGTTTATAGTCAAGAGCAAACTAGTCCATCTGAACAGAGAGAGTGACCTTCCTTATATATTCTCTGTGAAACAAGGAGTTTCTGAAATCCCAGGAAGGGACAGGAAAAAATACTCATTGGGCAAGATATTAATATCAACTTGGTTTATTTGGTATTTTCTTAAGACTAATTTCCTTTATATTGGTAGTTCATCAGGGGCTGGAATTTTTTTCTTCTTAATTCTCCCTTCTTATATTTTCCCCTAGCATTTTGCCCACATTTCTCCTTCTGTCCTAGAATATTATTTCATACTTATCAAGAGGCAGTATGGGTAGTATTATAGTACAGAGAGACTGAAGCATACTATTTTTCTCTTTCTTTTTCTTTCTTTCCTTCCTTCCTTTTTCTTTCTGTCCTACACAAAATCAATGGTATGAAAATGTTTTACATGACTGCACATGTATAACCTATATCAAATTGCTTACTGTCTCAGGGAGAAGGGAGGAAAGAGAGGGGGAGATATAATTCAGAGCTCAAAACTTAAAAAAAAGTATGTTAAAATTATTTTACATGTAATTGAGGTGAAATAAAATACTATTTTTTAAAAAAAGAAAGAAAAAGAAAGCTGGCTTCCCAATGAGGAAGACCTAGGTTCATGCCTTGCTTTTGACACACAATGGTTTTGTGACTCCAGTGAGTCACTTAACTTCTGAGTAGAAATTGCAAGGCAGGTACTGACACTTATTGATAGAGACAGTCCCTTACCAGGTGCTCCCTATACCAGAAAACTAACAGATTCAGTGCAAAAGGACACAATCATACCTGTTGGTGCACGTGCTTTATCACCCCCACTTCTTGCCTCAGTTTATATTAAAAGCTCCTTGGAGGAGGAATTTATTTGGGGGTTTTGTTTGCTTGTTTTGGAGGCAATCAGGGTTAAGTGACTTGCCCAGGGTCACATAGCTAGTGTCTGAGGCCGAATTTAAACACAAGTCCTCTTGATTCCAGGGATGGTGCTCTATCCACTGCCACCTAGCTGCCCTGAGGCAACTGTTTTGTGTGTTGTATCCATTGCCTCTAGCACTTTGCCTTTTATATAGTTGGTGCCTAAGAAATGTTTGTAAATTGAATTGAATTGGACTAACTTTGCGTTCTCTCTAGTAACTTCTAGGTAGTAGAGATTCTTATTACATTTAACAATAATGTCCTGCTTCTGGGCACAGGAGTCGCGGATGCTCTATATTCTCCCTCTTCACCAAGGGCATCTTCTACTCTGGAAACATACAAGTGATGGCTGTGTTCAGCCCTGGGAAAGCCTGCATGAAAGGAGTTAGGTTCTTTTTTTTTTCATATTCTTTGGTTCATTGCATCCCATACTCTGACATCCTAGGGATGATTTACTTAAAGCTTATTTTGTGGCTCATATTTAGTGTTCTTCCCAAAGGGAGGGAAATAGAAAGGTGCTTAGTATTCAATATGAATCAGGTATGGGACAGGTATTTATTTTCTTTACACGAAAGAAATGATAAATACACAATACTTAAAAGTGTGCATCAACAGAAAGACTTAAAACAGGATTTAGTAACCTAACTTATACTGCAAGTAGTTATTCTCACAGGTGATCCAACCTCATCAGGACATAAAGCAATTTGTGGGATTGCTGAATCAGCATTTTTATATTTCACCTTGGTTTTGTGCTCTCCTTCAAAGTTCATGTTTACTGGGTGGCCAGACCAGAGGTTGAGCTTTTCTTTTTGCTGGGGTTCATCATCTGTATTAGTGACAGCTAGGTGGTAAAGTAGATATAGAGCATTAGATCTGGAGTCAGGAAGACTTAAGTTGAAATCAGACCTCAAAACTGACTTCTCTTGGCCTCAGTTTCCTCATCTATAAAATGGGGATAATAATAGTACTTACCTCCCAGGGTTCTTGTGAGGATCAAATAAGATAATATTTGTAAAGCACTTAGTATAGTAAGCACATGGTAGATGCTATGTAAATGCTAGTTGTTATCATCATATGCCGCAGGGGAGCAGTTGCCATATAGCCAACCTGGGGTAAGAGTTACCAATCCCAGTTCCCACCCCTTCAGCTAGAGTCTTAAATTGTACTCACATACTTTGCAGCCAAGAAAAAGAAGAAATCCAGTTTTACAAAATGATTTTTACTCCAGAAAAAGAATAGTAATAAAAATAACTGACATTCATATAGAAATAAATTTTGGATAGCAGAGCTTCTACTAATCTTTTGTTCCATGCTGTGTTTGGTGGCCTATAAAATAATATGTTTCTTATCTTATGACATACATAACAGATATTTTGGGGGAACAGAGAACTTAAGAGGACCAATTCACAAAATCAGGCCAAGATTCCCAGAATTTTTAACACCCCTCACCCAATTTCCATGTCGACCTCATGCTCACTTAAGAAGGAGGTTCTCCATGATACAAATTCCATAGTCCTTCAGTAGCCTCAAAATGACTGAGGAGAACTGGCACAGGAGTGAATTTTGGGGGTCTTCAGGGTCAGACCCATGAAGAGCTAGAATGCCCCCCTTCAGTATTCTTATTGCTTTAACAACAAAATCTGGTTCCTTTGCCCTTGATCCTTTTTATAATTTCTTGTACCATATTAGTAACTTCAGCAGACTTTAAAATGAGCACAAATCAGATATGCCCTTATCGTTTAATAATCCTGCATGAAGCATATGATTAAAATGCTCCAGTTTAAGTATTTTCCCCAAGGCATTAACTACCCTAAGAGTCACACCGTGATGAACCAGAGTGTTCATAAATGATAGTTTAGTTTTTGAGTACTTTATATGGGGAAAAAAAAGGATTTATTACAACTGACCTAATTGATAGAAAGTAGGTTTGATAAAAAATGGCTTGTAATTACTCAGAGGTCTCTTTTTATTAGCGTTTGATTTTTTTTAAAGAAAGCGAAGGTCTAAGAAATCAGTGCTACAGTGTATTCTCCACTGTGTGAATGTGACCTCCTAAAAGTATTAAAAGAAATTTTCTCATATCAGAAGGAGATCTGTAAACCTTGTAGATTGCTAGATGGTGATGACAGTTACAACACAGGGCTACTTTTATCTTCTGTGACTAGCTCGATGGCCCTGGGAAAGCTAACACCCTTGTCCTCCCTTTCATTCAAGCTTACCTCCTACCCAACAGTAGACAACATGTTCATATATTAAAAAATATATAAGATAGAAACCAAAATACACAGAAGTGATTTATAAATTCATATCCCAATCCTCTTTAATCTTACTATCACCTCCCATATCACTATAGTTATTTTCTTTACATTTTGATCCCTATACTCTCTACTTCATTTCCCTTCAACTCACTTTGCCCATTTCTTGCTGACATTATTGCCGAAATGGAATTGGCAAAGGGCAAAGATGTGTGTGTGTGTATATATATACATATATATACATATATATATGTATATATATACACACACATATGCATACACACATATACATACACACATACATGTCTTTCAGACACTAGAATGTGTTACAGAGATCTGTTTTAGAATCTCCTTCTTTGGATCTTAAAAATGTGATAGATTCTTATGGATTATTATTTGTCCACTCCACAGCTAGGTGGCACAGTGGATAGAGCATTGGGCCTGGAGTTCCTAAGTTCAAATCCTGCCTCAGACATTTACTAGTTGTGGGACCCTGGGCAAATCACTTAACCCTGTTTGCCTCAGTTTCTTCATATGTAAAATGAACTGGAGAAAGAAATAGCAAACCACTCTAGTATCTTTGCCAAGAATACCCCAAATGGGGTTAGGAAGAATCGGACACAACTGAAAAATGACAGAACAATAACAACTACTATGATCTACAAATACTATGCAATTTGCAGTTTCAGAGAGTTGTCTGGGGTCAGGGGGAAGAGGTGCTGAATAGGAAAATGACCCGCCCAGGGTTTCACAACCACTATATATCTGAGGCAAGACATGAGCCCACATATTGTTGACCCCATTCTGACCCTTTATCCACTGTGTCCAAATGTCAATGATAATGATGACAATGAAGAAATTTATTATTATAACAATGGTAATAATATATCTGCTATGTATATAACCATCTACAGCTTCCAAAGCACTTTACATACGTTATCTCTTTTGAGCCCTGCAACAACTCAATGAGCAAGTCTTAACTATATCTTACAGGAAATATTTACCCATTAACCAATCTTTGGGCTCCAATAGCATTTTTTTTTAAATTCAGCTGTTCTTCAGATACTCTGACCTAGATAAATACAAGTGATAATTTTGGTTCTGAAAACCAGGATTTTATCCACCCACTTGAGAAAACATGTGTTGAAATCTTTAATTAGGATTCTTTTTATTAATAAATGGTTTTGTGCCATTGTGTCTATGTTTGTCTGAAAATCTCAAAGCTAGTCAGGGAAGGAATGATTATCTACAAAAAAATGATTAACAGAAAAGCAATCAATGTGGTCATAAAATATGGAGAGTTCATTTAAAAATATATTGATCAGATGCTTTATATATGACACTTTACTAGGCACCATTGGAATTCAAATAAATATGAAACATGATGTCTGCCATCTGGGTGTTTATAATCAGTCTTATGTGGGGGTGGGGGGAAGAGAAGATGGTTAAGTCTTGAGCCAATTTACCTGCACTTCAGGCTAAAAAAAATAGATGTTATGGAGGAAAAATTGTTGTATTTGGATAAATTATCTGATTTTTTGCTATTGATTCACTACATAATTGCTCAGCTTTCCTTTACTTTATCCACATATAAGCAAGCTTTTTTTAATCATTAGCTTATAGAGAAAGAGATAAGACTTTGTTAATTCCCAAATATAGCATGATATTTTGCTAGCTTAAGACAGTCTTGATATATAGGAAATGTCGGGGGTAGGGGGAGGAGTTGTAGATTTCTTGCAGAATATAGGCATCAGTGCATACTCATAAAAAAGATTATAAGTAAGGAACTGGAAAGAACCAAAGGAGGCAATGGGATTCTGATTTAAGCAGATTTATAACTTTCCCTGCTTTCCTCTTTCCCTTACTCTTTCCCTAACCGTCATACAAAGATCCTAAAGATCCCAAAGATCTTAATTGACTGCTGGTTTATTTAAAGCAATTTACACTGAGATATAAATGGGCAGAAAGCTTAAACTTCCCAGGGAATATTTGCATCTCCAGAGAGATCTTTAACCTTTTTGATTCTTAAATGGCGATATTTAAATGAGTGGTAGTGGTGAGATTATTCACAAGCATGGGAATCCTCTGGAAATCTTAATCCATTCTAGACAGCTATCTTTCCTTCTCTACCCACAGTCCACTGAGGAGCTAAATATCTAGAATCCCAATTTTTTGATAGCAGGGAATATTAGGTACTCCATACCCTTCCTAAATTTTGTGCATGCACCCATCTTTACCTAGTTTAAAAAAAGAAGGGGGGTAGGATATCACTTTAAAGGCAAAAATGAACTGCTTTCTAAGCATAATTATGTCCAAATGAGTTATATAGACTGCATCTATGGACCTGTAGTCTATATCTTGAAAATAGCAGTTTAAAAATGGAAACAATCCAACTCTAGTAGAAGATGCCATTCATTATCAAAGACCAGATTCTGGTTTGTATAGATAGAAGGTCGACCTGTTTCAGCATGGCAATTCTAATTTCAGTCTGCCTTCCTTCAGTGGATTTGATCAATGTGGATATACCCTGAAGAGCTCATCCTCTCCATACTGTCTCATCCTATGTTGCTTTTTTTTTTTTTTTACTATTGTTGCTCAGTTGTTTTTTCAATTGTGCCTGACTCTTCATGATCCCATTTGGTGTTTTCTTGGCAGAGATACTGGAGTAGTTTGCCATTTCCTTCTCTAGCTTATTTTACAGATGAGGAAACTGAGGTAAACAGGGTTAAGTGACTTGTCCAAGGTCACACAGCTGGTAAGTGTCTGAGGCTACATTTGAACTCATGAAAACAAGTCTTCCTGATTCCAAGCTCAGTGCTATATCCACTGTACTACCTAGCTACCCGTGGCTTCCCATAAATCTTCCATAAAGAATTTAACTAAAGCCATGGCAACCTTCCTATTGGTCTTTTCACATTTCGTGGTTATCAGTGCAACATTAGACTACCTACCTTTTATCCCTTCCTAACTCTCAATCTGTGACTGGCCTGCCTTCCAGACTGATCACATATTTCCTGGATGAAACCCTTTTCCCCACTTCATTGCAAGTAATTATTGGGGAATATACTGCAGCCTTCCTATACCCACCATCATCTCTCCATTGCCTTTTGGGTCCCTCAAAGTTTGAATCCTTCAGAGATTGTGGTTTCACAGGAGGAATGTTTAACATTATAAAGAAGGGATTTTTGGTAGCTAGATGGTACAGTAGATAGAGCTCTGGTCTTGGAGTCAGGAAGACTTGAGTTCAAATTCAACCTCAAACACTTGAAACTTACTAGCTGTATGACCCTGGGCAAGTCACTTAACCCCGATTGCCTCACCAAAAAAAAAAAAAAAAAAAAGGGATTTTTGTGTCAGAGGAGCAGCTTGAGATCAGCAAAAGCACTGTAGTTTGCCAAATGCAATGCAGTCCTCTCTTCCCCCTGTACAATCATGGGCCTCTCTCATTATGCCTTAGTAATACCCATTCAAGGTGTATATGCTAATGCACGAGGTCAGTAAACTACCTATTTAGCTATATGTCACTGTCTGGATGTTAAACTACTTTTTAGACATTTGATTTTTTTGCTTTGTGGATTATCATACCAATTACTTTTGAATAATACTAAACAACAACAATAATAAGGCTTGCAAAGCACTTTACAAATATTGTCTCATTTGATCCTCACAACCCTAGGAAGTAAGTATTATTATTATCCCCATTTTACAATGAGGAAACTGAGGCAAGTCAAGGTTAATTAGCTTGCCCAGGGTCATATAGCTAGATAGTGTCTGAGGCTATATTTAAACTCAGGTCTTCTTGACTCCAGGTACGCCATTTTATCCACATGGAATACCATTTGACTGCCTCTCACCTTGGATCTCATTGACCAGGCCCTGTAATATCCAGTGACTTGATAAAAATTGGCACATTATCAAAAAGCATATTTGTCAGTGTTTCTATGATGATCTGATCTCTTCATTAATGTCAGTGGGACTGCTACACATAAACTCGTAATACCTTAATAATCAATGTTCTAAATAAAGAAATGGACATGGCATTCAGGAAGATGGAGTCAGGAAGAGGGTTCAGATTAGTCCAAGTTGTATACAGAAGTAATTTGTGCTAGAAGTAATGCAATTTTTCACATCAATGAGGTATTGATTTTCTAGATATCTCAAGGAGGAGAAGGTGTTAAAAAAAAAAACTTTAAAAAAAACACTAATTGTATTATTGCCAAGTAAAAGTGATATGGAAATACCCGAAATCACTGACCTATAAACCTACTTTCTGATCTCTACAAAATCTATATGAGAATAAGCTGCACGCACACCCAAATGCATCAAAGATATCCTTGACTAAAATATGTGAAAGGAGCAGCCAGGCTTTGGAGAAATGACTTTCTATAGCAAACATCCTCTTCACAATGTACAATGAGCTGAAATGTATAGTGGATACAAGATGCTAGCATGTTTATTGACTGATTACAAAAAAGCATTTGACTTGGTGGAACAAAACACATTTTTAAAGGCTCCCTTCCAACAAGGTGTCCACTATACATTTATTAAAATCATATAATATTCCTTGATAGAAGTAACAATACAAATAACTTTGTTTAGTGATCTTCTGATTATCTGTATCAAGTAAGATGTAAAACAGAGACATGCTCACCTAAGCTGTTTGCCACTGTCATGGAGGATGTCCTATATATGGTCCAAATGGAAAAGAAATACCCTGGAGATGGTGAAGTTTTTGAAGTTCTACTATTTGCAATCCAACCAGATTTATTAAGCACCTACTATGTTCAAAGCACCATGCTAGGTGCTGAGGCCAGTAAAGGCAAAATGAATAAACAGTGGTTGCTCTTTAGAAGCTTACACTTCAGAGATATAGCACATATTCACATGAGTAAAATAGAAGTTAATTTGAGAATCAAGAGAGGGCTAGCAAAATGGCATGTCATGTAAGGCTTCACAGAAGATGTATCACCTTAGTTGAACCCTGAAGGAAGGAAGAAGAAGATTCTGCGAAGTAGACGCAAGGAAGGTGTGCAGTCAAGGCATTGATAACAGCCTATGAGTGTGTATGAAGATGAGAGATGTAATGGAGTGAATGGAGGATAGTTTGGCTGGAGCACTGGGACTCGAGTCAGGAAGACTTGAGTTCAAATACAGCCTCAGACACTTACTAGTTGTATGACCCTGAGTAGTCAGTTTCCCCATCTGTAAAATAGAGATAATAATAGCACCTGCCTCCCAGGGTTGTTGTGAGGATCAGATGAGATAATAATTTTAAAGCACTTAGCCCAGTGTCTGGCACATAGTAAATACTTTTTAAATGTTTGTTGTTGCTGCCCAACTCTTTGTGACCACATTTGGGATTTTCTTAGCAAAGATAACTGCAGTAGTTTACTGTTTCCCTCTTCAGCTCATTTTACAGATGAGGAACTGAAGCCAACAGGGTTGAGTGACTTGCCCAGGTTCACACAGCTAGTAAGTGTCTGAGGCCAGGTTTGAACTCAGGAAGATGAGTCTTCCTGATTCCAAACCTGGCACTCTACCCACTGTGCCACCTAGCTTTCCTATATAAATGTCAGTTGTTCTTTTGATTTGAAGTAAGACTAGGAAAGGTAAGTTGAAGCCAAATTGGGGAGGCTCTTAAGTACCTCAATAAACATTTGTATTTTATCCTAGAAGCAACAGATTGCTGCTGCAGGTTTTTAATAAGGAAAGAGATATCATCAAATCTATTTTTTAGGAAGATTATTTTGGTAGCTCTATGATAGCATGGATTGGAAAAGGGGGAGGACTTGAGACAGGGAGATCAAATAGGAGACAATTGGGTTAATTCAGGTGAGAGATGATGGAGGCTTGACAAAAGGCAGTGACCATAGATTTGAAGAGAAGGAAACAGACAGAAGGGATTTTATGGAGGTAGAACCGATACGATGGCGGCTTTTTTGACCTGGGAGTGTGAGGGTGGAAAGAATCAAAGACAACTCTGAGATCATGAACTTGAGTAACTGTGAGGATGGTGGCACCCTTAACAGAAATAGCAACACTTGAAGGAGGGCTTGGTTTAATGGAAAAGATGCCACGTTCTGTTTGGGGCATGTTGAGTTTGAGAAGATTGATTTTTGTTAAGTCAGAAAATAAAATTTAATTTTAAGAAGTGATGATGGTAACAATATAAGCCTTGTCAAGTACTTTTTAAAGCCCTTTCATCTCCGCCATTAAACCAGTGTTGGTGATTACCCCACATTATGCGTGATCCTGAGACCAAATTTTAAAGGTCAGTATTCCACTGTGAATTACCTAGTATTTAGTCCATTAGAAAATTTTCAAAATAAGTGCAAAATGAGGTTTGTTTTGTTGTTTTATAAAATTATTCCTGGGTCTCCTCAAAAGACTGTGACATATTTACTTGACAGTGGAAATAGGGGATAAAGGAAGAAATTAATTGAAAGCCCATTATTTATCCACCATGACTAGGTGATCAAGGAACTTGAAGAATAGCATAGTGGATCTTAAAGGCAGAAATGATGGGGTTTCTAACTGCTCAAATGACAACCATTTAATAAGATTTTCTCTGATTTATTCTAGGGGGAGAATGGTTAGGAAAGGATGGGCTTCAGCACAGGCACAGTATGTCTGTAAATGCCCCTCCAATGGCTTTCATGGTGGCGAAAAGACCTAGGAACCTTTAGAGGAACTCTAGGTTGAGATACAACAAAGAAGAAGGCTTTTAAAAGGAGAAAAAATTAATTTAAAAAAATAAAAAGAAAAAATTTATGGGAGCAAAGTTGTGGGGTAGGCTCCCGTTCACTAATTCAATAAATATTTATGGAGCACTTGACAATGATCTCTCACCCAGTAGGGGAAGACAAAAAGGGAATACGACGGAGTCCCTGTCTTCAAGGAGAATAAAAGAGAGTGGAATCAAGGTGCTTAGGGTAATTCAAAGCATATCATAATTGGAGTAATAAGAAACATGGGTTCAGTTCTTGGTTCTGGCACTTAATAGCTGTGTGTCCTTGGGCAAAGTACTTGACTCCTTTGAAAGTTTCCTTGTCTGTGTTGTTGCTCATTTGTTTTCAAGCATGTCTAACTCTCTGTGATCTCAATTTGGGGTTTTCTCCTCAGAGATACTAGAGTGGTTTGCTGTTTCCTTCTCCAGCTCATTTACGGATGAGGAAACTGAGGCAAACAGGGTTACGTGACTTGCCCAGGGTCACCTAGTAAGTGTCTGATTAGATTTGAACTCAGGAAGATGAGGCTTCATGACTCCAGACCCAGCATCTATCCACTGTGCCACCTAGATACACTTTATCTGTAAAGTGAGGTTAATACTTGAAGACTTATCAAATCTTAAAGGGCTGCATAAATATAAGTTAGTGTTAGGACAGCTGGGTGGCAGAGTAGAGGGTGAGCTGTACTTCGAATCAGGAAGACCTAACTTCAAATCCTTCCTCAGACGCTTAGTAGCTATTTGGCCCTGGGAAAGTAAGTTGCTTGTATCATTCTCAGTTTCCTCCTCTGTAAAATGAGGAATGATAAGTGCATCTCTCTCACAGAGTTGTTGTGAGGATCAGATAAGATAACATATGTAAATGTGCTTTGCAAACTTTAAATTTTGGGTGCTAGCTTGTTTATGATGCACATAAATAACTATAATATCTCTTGATAAGAGTCCACAAGAAGGATACAAAGTATTAAAGAAGTTAAGAAGGAGAGTATCATGGAAGGACAGTATGGAGTAGTGGATACAAAACTGGCCTCACAACCAGTCAAATCGCACCTTGACACATAATGCCCATGGGACCTTGGACAAATCAATTAATCTCCCAGTGCTCTAGTCAACTCTCTAATAATGAGGTGCTGACCTATACTGGGGTACAGGGAGGTTTTTTTCACCTGGGAATTGCCTACACTAGCAAAATTACAGGTCTAGCCTCTATCCCTCCATAATTTTCCTGATAATGCTATGTGGCTAATCTGTGTGTATTGTCAACATTACAAAGACCCCAAAGGACAATGGAAAGATGCATGATGACCACAATGAGATGACCAACATTGAGAAGCACTAAAAATGGCATAAAAGACATTCCTGGGAGGGGCAGATAGGTGGCGCAGTGGATAGAGCACCAGCCCTGGAGTCAGGAGGACCTGAGTTCAAATCCGGCCTCAGACACATAGCACTCACTAGCTGTGTGACCCTGGGCAAGTCACTTAACCCCAATTGCTTCACCAAAAAAAAAAGACATTCCTGGGAACATGTATAACTAGGAAAGGTGATGTATTGTTTACCTAATGAAAAGAGACAACACATCACGAGAATTCGTATATTGTTACTGCTCTGATATCTAAAGAACCATAGCAAGATTTCTTGGACATTAGATAGGATCTTCTATGTAGTACTCATGAGAAAAATATGGATAAAAAAATCACACAAAATGAAGTAAATAACATGTAGTTTACAGTGGTGGAAAAAGTAGGTCCTGAGACTAATTATAGATAGGTACAGTAATAGATATAGATGATAGATAGATGGATGGATGGATGAATGGATAGATAGATAGATAGATGGATGGTTGGATAGATACATAAATAGAAAGATAAGATAGAGAGAGAGAGAAGATAGCTAGGATTGATACATAAATAGATAGGATAGGATATAATTTTATACATATATATAAAAAGAGAGGATAGAGAGAGAGATAGGATGGATAGATATATAGAGAGATATGGTACATATATGTATATATATATTATGTATATATAGAAAGGTGGATAGAAAGAGAGTTAGGATAGGGGGAGAGAGAGAGATAAGATGGATAGATATATAGAGACAAAGGATAGAGAGATAGGATAGGTATATGTATATGTGTATATATATATATATATATACACTTGTGTGTGTGTGTGTGTGTGTGTGTGTGTGTGTGTGTATCTCCTATCTCTGATTTACTCTAGGGGGGAAATGATTGGGAAAGGATGGGCTTCAGCATGGGCACACTATGTCATTTCTCCAGTGACTTTCATGGTGGTGAGAGAGATAGAAAGAGAAAGATAGGCTAGATAGATAGAGAGATAGATAGATTGATGGATAGATAATTTACTAAGTGCTTCTTATGTGTCGGATTACTTGGCTAAATACCGGTAATACAAATCAAAGAAAATAAGATAGTTTCTATTCTTAAGAAGTTTATATTCTAATAGGAGAACACAAAGCATATGAGAGATCTGGAATGGGAGCTATAAAGGGGCAAGGCTATGGGTGAGAGGGGCAGTCCAAAGAGTGAGTTTAGCCGGTAGTGAAGGGAGCATGGTGGGTTTCCTTTTCAGAAATGGCAAACCCATCAAGGGATTCATCACTCAGGAGAGCAGGCCCCAGGAGGGGAATCACCTTGAAGTGGGCTAGACTGTGGGTGAGGAGGTAGAGCAGTACAGAGAATGAGGTGGGCCAAGGGTGAAGTAAACATGCCTGAGGTCCCTCCTGAAAATCCCTCCCAATTACGTCAAAATTTTTAGAAAGGGCAGTGATTTAGTGCAAATGAGGGGGCTCCTATTTACAGTGGTTTTCCAACTAGATTGTAAGATCCTTAAAGACAAAGAACTTGTCTTACCTGTTTTTTTCTATGCCTCAGCATCTACTTAAGAAATCATTGTTGGTTTGACTTGATTTGATTCCCTGACCCTTACATTCCTGTTCAAGTTACTCAACTTTTGGTTATTTCGTTTTCCTTGGAGATTCAAAAGTAAAAGTATGGAAAAGAAGGAGAAGCCTAGGAAGCTTATGTCATTTCAGCTTTGCTACTTGCCCTAACACAGGAGTAAAAGCTCTGTGTGAGTGTATGTATGTATGTGTGTGTATATACATATATATATATGTATGTGTGTGTGTGTGTATGGACAGAGAGACAGAGAAAGTGAAACTTTATTAAAAGGCAAGAAAGACAGGAGGACTTTGTTGATTTCACTTGTCCAGAGCAACCCTAACCAATGTCATCAGGGGGATTCCAGAATAAAGTAGAGACATGAGATCTTTTAGATTCTAGACAAGAAAAATACTGTTTCCATGTTGTCATGTTTTAGTTAGTTTCATTATTTTAAATAATATTTCTGACATTCCTCCTCTCTTGAAAAGGCAAAAATATTTCTGTAATCTCACAAATTAGTGTCTGGACCACAGATAGCTGCCATGTTCTTTCAAGAGCTCTTATGTACCCTCTGCTTCCTTGAGCCCCAAACGTTTCCATTTCCTTGTATAAGACTCTCAGCAGAGAAGCGGTCTGGAAGAAAGAGATACTAAGAGGAAATCGTTTATTGTGAATACAATGCCGCAACGTGCCAACAGATATCATCCTTTGTTACCTGACATGTGCCCTAATTTGGCATTCCTTGGCATCAGGGAGGTTTTTTTTTTTCCTGTAGGGCAGCTGTCCCTTCTAGTCCTCTATTTGACAGTCACCTGAGCCCTGATGAAACTGGCATGCTATCTTTGAGAGGCATGATGCCACCTGAACAGATGGCTGGGCATGTATGTTGTATCAGAGAATTGTTCTGCAGGCTGGGAGTGAGTCTTGGAGTTTAGCTTACTGCCAATGTCCATCAGGAAGGTTATTTTTTGTAACAGACACTGTTCAGCTGATTTTATACACTGTAAATAAAACTGTTCAAGAGTCTTTTGGCACCAGAAGGTGAAGCTGAGGAGTCAGAATTAAATATTGCTCACTTCCCATTTTAAACTACCTTTTGAGGTGTGCAAGGAACAGAGCCACCTTTCTCTCTACTCATAGAACTGCTAAGGTTCAGGCCCTCATAACCTTTTGCCTAGACTGCTGCAACAAACTCCTGATTAGTCCCTGTGCCTCAAGTCTCTCTCCACTTTGGTCCATCCTCCTATCTCCTGCTAAGGTGATTTTCCTAAAGCCCAGGTATGACCATATCACTCCCCTCACCAATAAACTGTAGTGGCTCCCTGTTGCCTCCAGAATCAGACAAAAATACTTTTGTTCAGTTTACAACTTTGCACCCAACCTATTTTTCTGGCTTCATTATGCATTATTTCTCCCTCCCACAATTGCAATCCAAACATGCCTTGCCTCTGACACTCCATTTCCCACCTTGGTACCTTTGTGATGGCTGTCCCCTATGTCGGCAATGCCCTCCCTCCTCACCTCCTCCTTCTACATGAAGTCATCCTTTGCAAAATAAACTTATATTTAACTACATTTGCATTGTTTATCCCTATTCTGTGTGTATGTGTATACACACACATATATATATGTCTTTGTTGTCTTACCCATTGGAATATAAACTCCTTGCAAGTAGGAATTTTTCCACTCTTTGTAACTGTATCCCCAACACCTGATAGTACTTGGCAAATAGTTAGCATTTAGTAAATACTTGATTGATTGATTGAGTATAATTTTTGTATACCTTGGGCTTCCTGTGACCTTTGCCAAAAAGTGTTCTCTGAAGAGTCATTCCTGCCTTTGTCAGCAGAGACCTTTCTTTTCATGGACTTCCCAGTAATATTTCAACTAATTGAGAAGTTGCTCTGTGGAAAAGGAATTTGATTTACTCAGCTTGGTCCCAGAGTACAAAATAAGACCAACAAGTAAAGATTATAGGCAGGTTGTGTGTAGTTTGTCCTTCGTTCTCAAAGAGAACCATGACATCAGGGAGATGATGATATGACTTGCAATTGACTTTGATTTGAGTGAGAGAGGGCTGTGCAAAGTCAGCAGCCTCACTTTCTCCTCCAGAGGCTTCTGGGTCTAGTGGCCAGATATAGATCAGGATGACTGGAGATGGCCCAGGATGGAGTGGGAGACCTTGGCCTTTTTAAGCTAGGGTCTTTCTGAGGTCTTTCTTTGAGTGAGGCAACACCCATTCAGTGAATAGTCCTCTTTAAGGAGTGAGTCAAGGGATGGCCCCTTTAATTAAAAAAAAATCAAACTGGGAGGAGAAGATCTTCAGAATTGCTGGCAGAAAGAGAAATAGTTGCTATTTACATTCATTCTGACCCAGGAGTACCCAAAAAGTAACCATTAAGTGGTGCTTGGGCAGGGACCTATTGTTGTCCAATTAATGAGAACCAGAGTAAATTGGGTTTAAGGCCTAGTCTTTAACAAAGAAATCTAGCTAGAACACTCCAAAATAACTAGTTAGAATTCAGCCATCAAAACGTACCTTTCTTTGGGCAGAACACCCTCAGGTGAGGGCATGATACCCCATGTGAAGAGAGGAGAGGAGAAGCTGAGTTGGCCAATTGTTCAGCTGGGTCCCCATTGGAGCAGCTTGGACTATTCACAGGTTGTAGTTTGTCCTTTATTCCCAAAGAGGACCATGACATCAGGAAGATGATGATGATTTCAATACAATACAGCAGAAATTAGTGCCTATCAACAGCCCTTTAAACAGAGCCTGGATATCGTCTTGTCATAAGTATTAGAGGGGCTATATCATTCACAAATGAGTTGAATGGGATGACTACTAAGGCCATCTCTGAAATTCTATGCTTCAGTAAATAGGCATTGTCATGTACTCCTTCCATTCAGGGCAACATACAGGACAATTGCTTTCCCCCACCCCCATACCATCCAGCTTATAATCATGACTCCTATATAGGTATCTCTCTTACCCCAAACTGGACCAGTCACAAGCTTTTATGTAACTTGGAGTCCCTTAATCAGCCTTCCATGAAGCAATTTTCTATAAGCCATTTGTGGGGAATGTAAGCTCCTTGAGGGCAGGGGCTGTCTTGTTTAATCGTTGTCTTTATATCCCCACAGTCTAACACAGGGTCCAGAATATATGCAGTAGGTGCTTATTTAGTGTTCATTGAATTGAAACTAAGGAAATCAGCCACTTCAGTTAGTTGAGACTAGCAGATAAGGTTAGACTGTGTGGTAGAGAACCAAGAGTAGAGAAAGTATAAGAAAACAGTTGGCTTCCCATTATATGTCCCTCTCCTCATCCAGAAATAAGTGGATGATGATTTACCTGTAATCTGTGATATGAGACAGCCTGCTAGGCCAAGTTGTCTTCCAAGGCTCCCCCCTTACAAAGCACCGGATAATTAGGTAGGCATGCCTCCTCAGTACCCCTTGCCCATGGGGCCTCTACCTTCCTCCGATGGGAGAGGGTGTAGCATGGACATCAGAGAGTTCTTCTCAGGTCCTCATTTAAGGAGGGTACCCAGTGTAGTCATTTCATAATTTCCCACACCACTAAAGGATTTTTTCATGCCTCCCATGCCAGGCTACTCTTTCTGCCTCCTGCCTCTCTCAGTTTCTTTTTTATGTGTTGTTTAAGCTGTGAGGCTCTTACAGGCAGGGGCTGTCTTTTATCTTTCTTTGTATTCCCAGTACTTTGCAAAGTGCCTGACATAGTAGGAGCTTAATAAGTGTTTATTGGCTGACTGACTGACTCATCACAAGTCTGAGTTGAATTCAGGAAACAGCTAATATGCAATTTGTTTGGAACGTGAATACACCAAATATTTATTGCAGCACTTTTGTGATAGCAAAGAATTGGGAACAAAGTAAGTACCCATTGATTGGGGAACAGCTGAACAAATTGTGGTACATTAATGTAATGGAATATTACTGTGGTGTGAGAAATGACGAATGTGATGAATGCAGAGAAGCATGGGAAGAATTATATGAATGGATGGAGAGTAAAATCAGCAGAGCCAAGAAAATAATATATACAATGACTTCAATGTAAATATAAAGAAATACCAAAAAAAAAACCAAAAACAGAAGTGAATGTTTAGGCACACCTACATGGCACAGTGGATAGAGCACCCACCCTGGAGTCAGGAGGACCTGAATTCAGATGAAGCTTCTGACACTTACTAGTTGTGTGACCCTGGACAAGTCACTTAACCCTGATTGCCTCCAAAAAAGGGAATGTTAAAAAATTGGAAAGAACAAGTGTGGATCAAAAGAAAAGATATGAGATGACATCCCCACTCCACTGCTCTGCAGAAGTGGGAGGTCTACAAGTGCTACACATTGTGCATATTTTCACTTTTTTATGAATTGACCAGTTATGCTGACTTTTTCCCTCTTCTTTTTCCTTCTCTTTTTTTGTCTTTAGAAATACTATTTTTATATTGGATGACATTCTTAGAGAAAAAGGAAGATAATGGGGAAATTATGCTGATGTACAAAAAGACATCATTAAAAACTTATTTTTTAAAAAGAAAATTATTGGTCAATTTTGAGAGAATAGCTATGGTAGAAGAGGAGGATGGAAGGCATATTATGTCGGATTTAGAAGGGAGTGACAGAAGAGGAAGGGGAAGAAACAAGATGACTTTTCTGGGAAAGAAAAGAGAAAAGATATTGAACTCTAGCTTTGTGGGCTGGCAAGGTTAAGTGAAGGGTGTTTTTTTAGGTTGAAAGAGAACTGAAGACCACAAGGAAAGAGTTAGTCCATAGGAAGAAAGCAAGAAAAACAGGGAGACAGAAACCTGAGGATCCTCTCGGAGGTGGTGTGGGTGAGAGGCGGCAGGCAGGGGTACAGTGGTGGGACATGTGTAGAGGCAGTCATCTTCCTGGGCTCTAGTTTACTCAGAGTACTTTCTGGTGTCATAGTCATTATTTGGCTCTAGGAAAGGTGAATAATGATGGTGAGGCTGGAGCATATTGTGCTATAGATTGGGGGGGGTGAGGGTAAAACAGAGGGTAAATGAGCCCAGAGAGTGAGACCACCACTGAATGGAGGCAGGGGGAAGGATCCTCTGCCTTCAGTCACCCTATCCTAGTCACAGCTCCGGGCAGGAAGGTCTTTGACACCACAGCCAAGAATTGCTTATAGTAAGAGAATCATTTCATTCCAAATATGTAGCAGGGACAACCCCTTCATTTCTCCTCTTGCCCCACTTCCATTCTTGTGATGCTCTCTAAAGTCAGATTTCTTCCAATTCTGAATCCTGTGAGAGAGAGCCCCAGGCAAGCCTCTGGTTTCTTGGCACTCAACCATCATGAAGGGCTTGTTTTCTATCCTACCCTTGCCCAGCTCTATAGAAAGGGAACCCAGAATCACTATCCAAGTCTGTTTCATTGTCTAACAGCCTTTACAGTCAGATATCTTCGACAAAATACTCTTCTTGACCTCCAAAAGAACTTTGGCAGAAATTGCAATGTAAAAGCTATTTAAATTAAAAGATACACACTTGGGTTATATGGTGCATAGGGAAGTTAGGAAATAAATCATTCAGTTTATCAAAGTTTAATAACCAAACTAAATGTAACACCAAATGAGGAATCTGCTAAATCAATGAAATATGTGGCAATTAGAAAATTATGCGCCCTGAACCTTAGACTACTTGATTGCATAGATTTTGTTATTAAAAATGAATAGTGAAGAAGGCAGTTTGATCACTAAAGTCTGGGGAGGAATGGTACCAAATCAATGAAATATGCTCTATGCATTTGCATTTTAATGCCATTTGATTATTTATGATAATTAAGGGGATTTTCTTCCATAGCTTTCCCTCAAAGAAGTACTTTTTTGGAGGGGGTAGAATACTGTCCCATTAATTTCATTATGTCTTCTGTTTTTATAATTTAATTCCTATGACTATGGTATTGATTTTCCCAGCTAATAGATAAGGAAGAAGTATAATTTCCTTACTGAGCTGAATGTTTCTGAGTGTAACTGGTAGCTGTTTTTCTGTAATTGTCCCCAAAAATAAAAAAAATGTTATTGGTAACACATCATCATCATTATCATTATCTTCATAACAACTGATATTTATAGAGAGCACTTCAAAGTTTGTAAAACTTTTTCCGTTTTATCTCCATCGAGCCTTTAAAGAAGCCTCCAAAGTAGTTGTTATTGACATTATTAGCCTAATTTTACAGATGAGGAAGCTAAGGCTCAGCACATTGAAGTGACCGGCCTAAGGTCACCCAGCTAGTAAGTCCCTGAAATGAAATTCAAACCCATAGCTTAGGACGAGATATGATTATCACCAGTGTGCAATTGAAAGCCCTGCTTTAGAGGGTAGAAACAGAACAGCTTCAGAGTAGGTGGAATTTGAAGAGAATTGGGATGATTTTCAGGCTCCCCAAATCTCTGTTTTATCTCTTTCTGGTGCATCTGATTTCATTTATTCTATTTAAGACTTTGATCCCTCTTTAAATTGTCAGTCTCCCTGAGGATGGTGATGATGATGATATGATGTGATAATGGTCATGATGATTATGATGGTGATGATGATGATATGATGATGTGATAATGATGATGGAGATGATGATGATGATGATGATGTGATGTGATAATGGTCATGATGATTATGATGGTGATGATGATGATATGATGATGTGATGATAATGATGATAATGATGATTAGATACCAACTATGTAGCAGACATTGTGCTGTCCACAGGGAATACAAATATGAAAAGGAAACAACCCCTGCCTATTGAGTTCTGCTAAGGGAGTGCAACATGTTCACAGATAAGTAAATGCAGACTGTACAATGTATGCAAAATAAATATACAGTGATGGGCGAGGGGAGGCTAACCACTAGGGAAGTCAGACAAGGCTTCTTAAAGGAGGTGATTGAGCTCAGCCTTGAAGGGTGCTAGATTTTCCAAGAGATGCAGGTGAGGATGGAGAACACTTGTATATATTTCATATTTACTTATTTGTGTTTATGTTGTTTCTCTCCAATAGAGTATATGCTCTTTGAGAGTAGAAACTTTAATTTTTGTCATTGTAACCTCAGGACCTTTGGGCCTTGCCATCAGTCCCACCACTATACCACTGGAACTTCCAGGTCTTTCCATCTGCCATGCAGCTAAAATATCTTTTATATTTTATCCACTCTGCCCCAGTAGGAGTGTAGGGACTGTGTTTATTTTTCTGTTTATATCTCTAGTACTTAACATAATGTTTGGCACATAGTAACTGCTTAGTAAATGCTTTTTCACTCATTTGTTCATTCATTCATTTATTAAATATATACTATAAGCCAGACAGTGTGTTAAATGCTAAGGATATAAAGACGGGCAAAAAAAAAAAGTCCTTGCCATCAAGATCCAGCAAAGGAGCCTAAGGAGGTGCAGTCAGACAGGTAGGAAGAAAGCATTCTTGTCAAATTTGAAGGTGACACAAAGCTGTGAGGGAAAACTAATACTCCATTACAGAATCAGGATCCAGTGAGGTTGTAATAAGCTCAAACATTCAGATGAATAATAACAGCTAATAATAGCAGCTAACATTTACATACTGCCTACTATGTGTCATACATTGTGATAAGCACAAATATTATCTTTTCTGAGACTCGCAACAAATCTGGGAGATGGATGCTATTATTATCCCCATTTTTTGTTGTTTGGCCTTTTCAGTCTGACTCTGTGACCCCATTTGTGAGATACTGGAGTGGTTTACCATTTCCTTCTCCAGTTCATTTTACAGGTGAGGAAAGTGAGGCAAGCAGGGTTAAGTGACTTGCCCAAGGTCACATAGCTAGTAAGTGTCTGAGGCCAGATTTGAACTCAAGTGTTTCTGACTCCAGGCCAGGTCCTCTGTGCACTGTGCCACCTATCTGAATTCAGTAAGATAAAATTTAATAGAAATAAATTTAAAGTCAAGTATGAATCCAATTAACTCCACAAATATGACAAGGGGAAGGTATAGTTTAAGACTAATGAATCTGAAAAAGATCCATAGGTTCAATGAATCAAATGTGATATAGGAACCAATAAAGCTATGCAATCTTGGACTACATCATGAAGGGTATAGCTTTTGGGAAAAACCGTGGGATAGTTCGATGGTACTCTTCTGCAGTCAGACCATAACTGACATACTGAGTTCAGTTGTAGGTATCACATTTAGGTAGACTATTGATAAACTGGATAGCATCCAGAAGACGTCAGCCTCAATGGTTGAAGGGCCTTGTGTCAAGGATTGAAGGAACTGGGGAATACGGAGAAGAGAAGACTTAGGGGGAACCTGATAGCTATGTTCAAGTGGTTGAAAGGATATAATCAGGAGAAGGGATTGGACTTCTCTTTAGTCTTAGAGGGAAGAATCTGGAGCAATGGGTGGAGGTTGCAAAGAGGAACAATTAATTGGGCTCCATGTCAAGAAAAACTTTTTTTTTTTTTTTTGAGTTTTAGAGTTTAGAGCAACCTCAGGCCTGGCAGCTAGATGGCGTATTGGATAGAGTACTAGGCCTGGAGTCAGGAAGACTCCACTCCCTGAGTTCAAATCTGGCCTCAGACACTTCCTAGCTCTGTGACCCTGGGCAAGAAACTTAACCTGGTCTGCCTCAGTTTCCTCCTCTGTAAAAAGAGCTGGAGAAGGAAATGGCAAATCACTCCAGTATCTTTGCCAAGAAAACCCCAAATGAGGTCATGAAGAGTCAGACATGACTGAAACAACTGAACAACAATAGTGGGTTCTCTCTCGAGGGAAGCTTTCAAGGAGAGATTGGATACGAGACAGAAGTAGAAATTGTGTTGTAGCAGGGATTCTTTTCCCATGTGTGAGTTTGACTAGAAATGCCAGCCGAGGGCCCTACCACCCACCACATTCTGTGATTCTGTGGTCTGTAAATGAAGGTGGATGAGTATGTATGTTGTTGTTTCAGTTCGACAGTTCAAGATTGCTCTGAGAAGAGATTACATGAGCCCAGCTTCCCCGATACTTCATACCTCAAAGAGAAGAATGAGTTGCCATGCTGGAAAGCAGCCAGGTTTCTAAATTGAAATGTTCTCAGTATAATAAATTTCATATAAAAGAATAAAGCCTGCCACAAGAGAGATTGATAAAAAGGACATTTCAACTCTGTAAAAAAATTTTAAAAATATTTCCTTCTTAAGGAACTTGAGTCAATTACTGAAGGAAAAAAAACTACATATGAAAATCTGTTGTCTAAATCATCTATTAATTCACATTTCAGTGAAGAGAAGTGTAGAGGGTGGGACATTTGACGCAGAATTAGGAAGACCTGCTTTCCAATCCTTGCAATTATTAGTTATTTGACCATGAGCAAGTCAACTAACCTGTCTTAAGTCTCAGTTTCCTCATCTGTAAAATGGGGGTAATAATGCACTTACCTTACATGGTTGTTATGATACTCAAATGAGATAACTTATTTAGGTGGATTTGGAAACTGTATAGAGCTAAATTGTTAGGTAGTAGTAGTAGCAGCAGCAGCAGCAGCAGCATGTGGTCAATATGTTGGACATTCGATAATGTCATACGAAAATATTTCTATCAACCAAGACCCTCTCAGCATCAAAAATGGCAGGAGATCTTTTAGAGAAATTCTCAAGTTTCCACTGTGAAATTGGCAAAGAAGCCTTGCAATACAGAAACAGAGTAATGGTCTTATTTTGATGTGTTGTGTTCATGACTCTGTTCAAACCATGCCTGCTCTTTCTTAGTCTGGTCCAGATGGGATTGATTGAGTTTTTAATGTCACTGATTACACTTGTAGGGGTCAACTGCATCTGCATAAATCCATATGGATGCTACACAATTAAACCTTGCTCCCCAAGCCACCTTAAAAGACCAAGGAGGCATAGATTTCTCAAGTTGAAATAGCCTATTGTTTCTTTTCTCCCATAAATTTGCCCTTCTTCTTAACCCTTCCTCACCCCACCCCCCAAAAAAAGCTACTTATCCCAAATTATTTTTAACATGCTTTGAGACCTTAGGAAGAAGTGGAGGAAAAATTCTCTTATTCTACAAGCCTAAACAAAATCCTTGCATTAACACGCACACACACACACACACACACACACACACACACACACTCATACACTCATGCACGAGCTATTTTAATAGTGTTATCATATCTCTGCAGGCACTATCTGAATGGAATTTTATTCCTATCTGTATACAGGGATGAAAATAAAAATCATACGCTTTCTCTGAAATTCTCTATGCTTCTTCCAGCTGTTGCTGCTCATTTTTTTTTCTAGGAGAATCATCACATCCTTGAGACTGTTTAGTTTTATTCCAGGCATCCTATAATCACTCATGCATTGATTCATTCAGTCAAACAAGCATTTACTGAGTACCTACTGTGTACCAAGAAATGAAGATACAAAGACGAGAATGGCATCATCCTTGTCTTCAAGGAACTAGGCAGTTAGATGGCACAGTAGATGGAGCACTGGACCTCGAGTCAGGAAGAACTGAGTTCAAATCCAGTCTCAGACACTTACTAGCTGTGTGACCGTGGACAAGTCACTTAACCTCCCTATGCCGCAGTTTCCTCCTCTGTGAAAATGGAAATAGTAATAGCATCTCCCTCCCAGGGTTGTTGTGAAGATAAAATGAAATATGTTAAAGTGCTTTGTAGGCTTTAAAGTGCTATATAAATGCTAACTATTTTTATTATTGTATTCTGTTGAAGGAAATGACATGCATACAGAAGAGTAAATACTATATATTATGCTATATGCAGAGTAAATACTCCAACAAATCCAATAAACATTTATTAAGTACCTACAATGTGCTGAGTGCTGAGGATATGCTAAGTGCTTTCTTAATAAAAAAAGAAAGATCCTGTCTCAATGAACTTACAGTCTAAAGGGATAGATAACGCAAAAAGGAGGCAGGAAAAGGGGGTGGGGCATGGGACACCAAGGGGTGCTCAACAGAGGGGCATCTTGTTTCATGGAGTTGAAACCAGGCAGGGCAGCAGATGCAAAGTGGAGTGATGTGAGAGTCCAATTTCTGCCCTCTGTAAAGGAAGGCATTCGCTGTCCTCCAAATAGAGGATGAGAGGAAGCTGAGGGACGTGGTGTCAATCAAGCCTTGAGTTGGCAACATGGTGGTGAGTTTAGAAGTGATGAGCTTATCCTGGGAGGGGCATCTTGTGCTGTGGAGCTAAAACCAGGCAGCGGTTGCAACAAATGCAAACTGTATAGAAAGTACATAAAAAAACAATTGCTCAGGAGACGCTACTAGCAAATTGTGATATGGAGAAAGGATTCCCATAGAATGTGGCACTTGAGGTACATTTTGAAGGAAGCCGAGGCTCCTAAAAGGCACGGGGGAGAAGGGTGTATATTCCCTCCTCATGGGAGCCAGCCTTTGCGAAGATACAGAAAGTGGGAGATTAAATCTTCTGTACAAGGAACAGTCAGTAGAGCCCTTTGGCTGGAATGTAGAGAATTTGCAGGAGAATAATCGGTAATAATGTGCAGTGAGGCGGTGCAGTGCATAAAATTCTGGTCCTGGAGTCGGGAAGACTAATCTTCCTGAGTTCAAATTTGCGCTGTGGACTCATAGTAGCTGTGTGATTCTGGGCAAGTCACTGCACCCTGTTTGTCTTAGTTTCCTCATTTGTAAAATGAGCTGGAGGAGGAAATGGCTCCAGTATCTTTGCCAAGAAAACCCCAAATGGGATTTTGGAGAGTCAGACAAATCTGAAAACAACTCGACAACAACAAATCAGTAATAAGCCTGGAAAGGACTGGAGCTGGGTGGTGAAGTGTTTTAAAGGTCAACAGAGAAATTCTCGTCTTAGTTGGAGGTGACTGGAGATTTTTGAGTAGGGGAATGATACAGTTAGATCTGTGCTATCTCTGTGCGGGCAGTTGTTTGGATGATGGATTGGAGAAGGGACATATCAATCCCTAATCAGAAAGTCCAGATGAGAAGTGATAAAGACCTGAATCTGGCTAGTGGTCATGTGAGGGGAGAGAAAGGAGGGAATGAATGAATGCAAGAGATAATGTGAAGGTGGAATGAGTAAGACTTGGCCACCAGTTAGATATGGGAGATGAAAGAGAAAGGAAGACCCAATGATAATAATGCCACGCACGCCAACTTGGGTTACACAATGCCTCAAAAATAAAAGCATGGGATTGTCTTCAATAGAAATAGGGAAAGGTTGGGGAGGAACATAATCGATTCTGTTTTGGATGTGATGAGTTTGAGAGGCTAAGAGTTGGTGATGTGGGACTGAAGTTCAGGAGAGAGGTGAAGTCTAAGTTAACAGATCTGGAAGTTTTCCCAATTATGGCTGCTAATTTAATAGAGAACATTTCAAATGAAATTTCTCAGAGGTATATACATGTGTGCATGTATATTGATGATGTCCAGCATTTATGTAACACTTTAAAGTTCCTGGAATACCTTAACACACTTAAGCATACGCATACATTTGTACTTGTTTCCTTTGGTTTTCATCATAGTAAAAGAGATTCTCATTGTGTCGTCTCTATCCAAACCTGGATGCTGAGATTAAATTCTGATGTAAAGGTTTCTGAAAGGTGTGCCCAAAGGAATGAAATCTCTGCTCCCACCCCTACCTCAATAAAATAAAATAAAATGCATTGGATTCTCATATCTCCACATGATTACCCCCATTGTTCCCTATGCCCCTAGAATTTTCCCTCCTATTCTTGGTTGTTTGAATTTCTAACCCTTGTTCAAAGAACATTCCAAAGGCTGCCTCCTCCAAGAAGACTTCTGTGATCTCCTTAGCTGGTAACAACCTTCACTCTCAGAAATCCCATAGCATTTTATTTCAACTCTCTAACATACTTAATATAGTAGTATGGATTATAACGTTCAGTATTAATGGGCAGGGATTGTGGCTTAGCCAAACTGTGTAGGCTCCTCCAGAGCTTTGTGCATAGTAAATGGTTAATAATTGCTTCTTGTTGTGATCTAAATTTCAGATAGGTGTATCTGTTGAAAACTAATGGATTGCTGAAACCAATATTTATTCTTTCAAATTTAATGTGTTATTTCTTCCAAAGAACAGAAGAACTGATTCTCACTAAACCTTCCTGTTTAATAACTGTTCAAGTTTCTAGCAAAAATGAAAATATTAAAGTTGTCAGTCAAACCTGTTCTGTGTTTGGAACAAAACTAAATTCTGTCTTACTTAGGTTTACTACTTGGTTTGATGAGTCCATGAGAGCTGAGTTTCAGATGAGCTTCTTTTCTTTCAGGATCAATCAACTGACAAAAGTTTATTAAGCTCCTACTACATCTAAGGCAATGTGCTAAGTGCTAGAGATACGTACACAAAAGTAAACAGTCTTTGCCTTGAAATAACTTAGGAGATAACATGTGTCTATATAGATGTAGTTATCTCTTCCACATTGCAACTTTCCCCATCATGGTTTTAATATATTGCAGGTCAGCATAAGAAATTAAATGGGAATTTTGGGAGGAGTTTTGATAGTTGATAGCTTAGATTTCTTCCTTTAAAACTACTTGTATACCAATTGATAAAAGGTCAAAGGATATGAACAGGCAGTTCTCAGATGAAGAAATTAAAACCATCTATAGTCATATGAAAAAATGCTCTAAATCACTATTGATTAGAGAAATGCAAATCAAAACAACTCTGAGGTACCACATCATACCTATCAGATTGACCAACATGACAAAACAGGAAAATGATAAATGTTGGAGAAGATGTGGAAAAATTGGGACACTAATGTATTGTTGGTGGAGTTGTGAAATGATCCAACCATTTTGGAGAGCAATTTGGGACTATGCCCAAAGGGCTATAAAAATGGGCATACTGACTCAGCAATGGCATTTTTAGGGCTATATCCCAAAGAGATCATACAAATGGGAAAAGGACCTACATGTACAAAAATATTCATAGCAGCTCTTTTTTGTGGTGGCAAAGAAATGAAAATTGAGAGGATGCCCATCAATTGGGGAATTGCTGAGCAAGTTGTGGTATATGAATGTAATGGAATACTGTTGTGCTATAAGGAATGATGAACCAGCTGACTTCACAAGAACCTGGAAAGACTTGTATGGTCTGATGCTGAGTGAAGTGAGCAGAACCAAGAGAACGTTGTCCACAATAACAGCCACATTGTGCGATGACTGATATTGATAAACTTAACCCTTTCCAGCAATACAAGGATCTAAGACATCTCCAAAGGCCTCATTGTGCCGGTCCAAATCGCGTACACTCTTTCAACCAAATCAGCCAACCAGAGTCATACTCACATCTCATCGGAGGCCACCCGGGTAAACCAGAAACGAGCCAATCGGGGGGTGCAAAAACCTGAACTTTATTCAATAATCATCACAGCAAGGCCAGGCAGGAAGGCACACGCGAGGGCAGGAACAAAAGCCGACTACGCGCCCCGCCCCCCGCAGCTCTTTTTAGTACCTTCTTCGTCCTTCCTCCTCAGCCTGCCCATAGTGACTCGTCGAGGATCAAATATCAAAAAAACGATGTCCAGCTAGTGTCCAGACAAAGGGAGCATACGTGGCACAGGAAGTGGGTCCCAGAGATTTGGAAGGAGGCGTGAGGGATTAGTGCATAGACAAAGGAGAGTACATGTGATGCAGGAAGTCGGGTCCAGATACCGGGGGGAGGTGTCTGGGGTCGGCGTAGTACCTAAAAAAGGAGGCTAGACAGAGAGAGCTCGCTCTCTGCCGTCCCCCTCCAAGCGGCACAGTCCTTGCCTAGGGAACGTGCGCTCCAGCCACTTCCCTGTACCCCGCTTCCTCCCCAGCCTGTCACAGCTCCATCCAGCACCGCTCCAGTCTCGGGAGTGTGAGCTCAGGTTACCTCTCTGAACCCAGATCCCATCCCAGTGCGCCACAACTCCGCCCAGCACCGCCTCTGCCTCGGGAGCAAGAGCTCCAGTTACTTTCTGGTACCCAGTTTCCGTCCCATGTTGGCACAACCCCCATCTGGCAGTAGCTGGCATCAAA
This sequence comes from Vombatus ursinus, assembly GCF_900497805.2. Classification (NCBI taxonomy): domain Eukaryota; kingdom Metazoa; phylum Chordata; class Mammalia; order Diprotodontia; family Vombatidae; genus Vombatus; species Vombatus ursinus. The sequence continues at coordinate 11,389,668 of NW_020954591.1, read as the reverse complement.
CAGTCCCTCACACCTCATGATGGAAAATGCTATCCACATCCAAAGAAAGAACTATGGAATTTGAATGCAGATCAAAGCATACTATTTGCTATTTTTTTTCCTCTTCTGTTGAGTTTTGTTTCCTCTTTCTGGTGGTTCCTCCTATTGCTTCTAATTTTTACTTACAACATCACTAATGTGAAAATATGTTTAATAAGAATGTATATGTATATCAGATTGTGCGCCATCTTGGGGAGGGTGGTGGGGAGGAAGGGGGAGAAAAATTTTAAACTCCAAAGCATATGGAAGTAAGTGTTGATAAATCAAAATAAATTAATAAAAAATAAAACTCCTTGTATATATCTTTTGACTGTTTATCAATTGTGAAATCTAATCAAAATCTAACCTTTGTTAACCAAAGAGTTATTACTACTCAACCCCAGCTGATTTTAAATCTCAGTTTTAGATGACTAAATACAATTGCAGAATGAGGTCTGCTGTATTACTTTAAACCTTTACCTATTTCTTCCCCACCCACATTATTCCCAATGCAGAGATAACTTGGAAACAATAGCTATGCTTTGGGAAAAGCGAATTATTTTTCCCATGTATTTGGTTACACAGAAAGATGTACTCCCCTAGTCTCTTATTAAAGTCGGGTCAAGATATAAGTATACTGTGCTTTTATCATAGTTGACAATTGGAAATAGAAACCGAGTCAATCTATTTTTCATGAAGTTATAATTAATGACTCTTGGCCTCCTGCAGGTTCCAGCTTTGTGAATGAAGACCAACCTGCTCCAAAGGCAGCTGTGCTTTCTAAAGATGCACCCAAGGGTACGGGTCGGACCACCGCACAAGCAGCCAACATTGTGACCACTCCCCGCCGGAGTCTGCTTCCTGCCCCAAAACCAACTTCCACTCCTGCTGGTAAGACCTTCTGATCTAAAGAATCTGCCTGGCAAAGTAGAATAGCTGTACTCTACTAGATGTTTTCCCAAAGTCATTATGGTCTTTTCAACATTAACAATGTAAAGGGGTAGAACAAATAACCCCTGAGTGTGGCGATTATGTGTCCTGGGTTTCCCAGTGAAATCCCAGTTTCAAGAAGAAAAAATAAACTTTAGGAATCAATCAATAAATCAATATTTTATTAAACATCTATTTTTAATATATATATATTTATATATGATAATGTGTATATATATGCTAAGCACTGAGGATACAAAAAGGAGCAAAAGACTAGCTGCCCTCAAAGAGCTTACAGTCTAATCGGGAAGTAAATATGCAAACAGATATATACAAAGCAAGCTATGTACAGAAAATAATTACCAGAGGGAAGGCCCAGAATTAAGAGGGATTAGAGAAGACTTCCTATAAAAGGTGGCATTTTGGAAGCAAGGGAGGTCAGTAAATCAGAGCAGAGGAAAGAGGTTGTTCCAGGCTTGGGGGTCAGCCCGAGAAAATACCCTTTGTGAGACTGCACATACTCTGTGTTTGAAAATATGGTATGGTCATTTTTTGCCTCTAAGATGCCTTCACCTCAGTTTCTGAGTCTGTGATTGTGAACTTTCTGAAAACTATGTGTGAATGGTATTTTAAAGCGAACTTATTAACAAGAGGTTGTTTCCCTGGGGTCTGTGAATTTTTTATTTTTATTTTTTAGATTTTTATAACTAGAAAGATAGGTACCTCAGTGGCTAGAGCACTATACCTAGAATTAGGAAGACCTGAGTTCAAATGTTACCTCAGACATTTACTAGCTGGGGGACACTGGGCAAGCTATTTAAACAGCCATGGTTTCCTCCTTTATAAATTAGGGATAACAATACTACCTTCCTCCCTGGGTGGTTGTGAGGATAAAATGTAAATTTGTAATGCACTTTGCAAATCTAAAAGCACTATATGAATACTAGCAATTGCTATCATTGTTACAACTGTATTTCAATGTATTTGGTTTCGTTTGTTATCCTAAATATCTTATTTCATGTATTGATAAACATTCTTCTGAGAAGGGGTCCAAAGGCTTCATCAGACTGCCTGAGGGGGTCCTTGACACAAAAAAAGGTTTAAAACCCCTGGTTTAGACCCTCATCATTGCATCATTGTGTACAATGGATTGTTCCAGATTCTGTGACAGACAAAAACTGTGTTCTGTGGCAGAACTCAAATTCATATCAGCTCAAAAAAGAAAATATCCCCTTTTTATTAGAAAAATAACGGATTCTTTTCATCATGCTTACCACTGAGGTTCTTTAAGAGTTTTGAGGGTTTTATGCAGACCCTCACATCAATTTCATTATCATTCATGCTCAACAAAATCCATATCTCAAGAAAAAGAAATTGGGAAGTTTCACAAAAGGAGTATCTTTTGTTTAACTGTGTACATGTTCTGATTTTTTAGAAAACAAAAATGGATTTTTGGGGAAAATGCTACATTGGTTTTTTTCTTCTGGTAGAATGTGAGCTACTAACAACATAGAATTGTTGTGAGGAGACAGATGTATAAATCTTTAAATGATAGAGAAATGTGATTGGTTATTACCCGCCTAAGACTATTCCCTTTTCCGGCTTTACTATTTCTGACTGGGGCACCACCTTTCACTCTCTCTTTCATATTCACTTGACAAGTCTGGTTAATTCTAACTCTATAGCATCTGTCACTTCTCTCTGCTCACTCAGCCGCCATACTAGTCTAGCCCAAACTATTACAATAGCCTCTTCGTCGGTCTACCTGCCTCAGGTTTTTCTTCTCTCTGATCTATCCCCATCCCCATTCCTCCAACTGCAGAGGTGATGTTCTTAAAACATAGGTGTGACCACCTCACACCCCTACTCAGTAAACTCCAATGGTTCCCTCTCATCTCTGGGATGACCTAGAAACTCTTCTGCTTATAGTGTAAAGCCCCTCCCACCTTGGCCCCAGCCTCCCTTTTCAGTTTTATTTTGCATTGTTCCCCTTCCTGTACTCTCTAATACAAGCAGATGAGTCTTCCTGCAGTTGCTCACACATGACATTCTATCACCTGCATCTGCATTGGCTCAACCTCTTAGATTCCTTAGTTTTTACATCAAAAGCTTAAACTCAAGTGCCATCCTCTTCATGAAGTCTCTCCTATCTAACATCCCTCTCCCTACCCCAGATAATTCCTCCCTCCCTCCTCACGCCCACACACAAAATTACTTCGCATTTATTTTGTATATACTTCCACACATACATGTTATTTTCCTGTTTCCTAGAACATAAACTCCTTGAGAGCAGGAACTGTCTTTTTTTCGTGTCCCTATCACCTAACAGCGAGTCCCTACTTATTAAATGATTGATTGATTGACTGGTTGCTGTGAAGGAAATGCAGCAATACTGATGTTAATTCAGACCTGTGCTACACAATGCAAATACCAGCTTAAATAATAACAGTAGGGTTCCTTGGCATTGAATTCAGATCAGGAGGGATCAAACTGAACAATGATGAAAGAAAGAAACATTTTTGACAAGAAGGAAAAAGAGACCCATGCAGATGCTCAGGCAACTCAATAGCAAACTTAGATTTAGAAAAAGACACATTAAGACTAGGAAAACCAGGATGAATAGAAGAATAAGGCATGTTCCTATAAGAATAGTGTCAAGAACCCTGAATCCCAGAAGGTGGAGCCTGATGAGAAAAACTAAAGACAAGGAGGGTTTTTGTTTTTATTTTTGTGATGTTGGAAATCAAAGAAGGCATAGGAGAGTGGTTCACAGTGGATAGGACAGTGAAAACTGACAGAAAACAGAGCTGCTCAACTTTGATTTTGCTTCTGTTTTTCCTACTAAAGAAAATTATCTTTGGACAGGAGAGGACCTTGCTGGCATGTGAAATGAGTGTAATTGTTCAGTAATTTGAATATTCCTTGGCATTCCCCTTCTTTTAGGTTTGGGATGTAAACGGATCTTTTCCAATCCAGTGGCCACCTTTGAGTTTTCCAAGTTTTCCAAATTTCAGATTTCCAAATGCTGGAATATTGAGTACAATGCTTTAACAGCATCATCTTTCTGGATTTTAAATGGTTCAGTGGGAATTCTGTCACCTCCACTAGCCTTACCATTAACAATGCTTCCTAAGGCCCACTTGACTTAATTCTTCAGGATGTCTGGCTCTAAATCAGTAACCATACCATCATGGTTGTCAGTGATGTTAAGATCTTTCTTGTATAATTCCTTTTGTGTATTCTTGCTACCTCTTACCATGACAAGGCAGTGATCCAGGAGGGGCCAGATCACTTAGAAAACTGATAGATGTGATTGGTGGTACGTTGTCCATGATCTTTGAAAGACTGTGGAGAATGGGAGAGAGATAGCATAGGAATAAAGAAGGGCAGATAATTTCCCAATTTCAAAAAAGAGAAGACAGTCGAGGTTGCAGACTCTAAGCCAGTGAACTTGACTTCACTTTCTGGCAAGATTCTATAATGTCTAAGAGAAAAAGCAAGGATCCCAAAAGTCACCATGACTTCATGAAGAACAAATCATCGTAGACCAATCTCATTTTCTTTTTTGACACAGGTGATAGCCTGGCAAATATTGTTTACTTAGGTTTCAACAAAGAATTAGACAATCTCTCAGGTTATTCTTGCACAAAGATAGAGGGATAGGAGCTAGACATTGGTGTGGTTAGGTATATTCTGGAGTGGTTGAAGGATTGTAAATAGAGTCACCGCTGGCTCTTTGTCAGCTTGGAAGGAAGTCTCCAGTGATGTGCCCCAGAGAATCAGTACTTGGCCCTTTGCTGTTTAACATTTTGATTAGTGATTTGGACAAAGGCATCGCTTGTATGCTTATCATATTCACAGATAACACAAAGCTAAGAGGGTTAGCAAACTCTGGATGCCAACTCAGAATGCCAAGAGATCTTGACAAGCCAGAACATGAGGCCAAATTGAATAATGAAATTGAAAAGTGATAAATGTGAAGTCTTACACTTGAATTTTTTAAAAATCAACTTTGCAAGTAAAAGATCAATCAGTTTACAAACATTTTTTAAACACTTACTGTGTACCAGACACTCTGCCTAGAGCTGGGGATATAAAAAGAGAAGAAAAAAACAGAGTCCTTGGCCACATGGAGCTCACATTCTAAAGTGGGAGTTACTCAGTTGTTTTTCAGTCATGTCACCCCATTTGGGGTTTTCTTGGCAAAGATACTGAAGTGGTTTGCTATTTCCTTCTCCAGTTCATCTTACCTATGAGGAAGCTGAGGCAAACAGGATTAAATGACTTGCCCAGGGTCTACTAAGAACTAGTAAGTGTCTGAGGTGATGCAAATGACTGAGGTCACTTTCCACATCAAACTATTTTCATAAAGATAATGATTTTTGATTTGAGTGGTAGTTTTAACCATACAACTTTAAGATAGCTTTGTTCTATTTACATAGTGGCCATTAATCATCATGGGTGTATTCCATAATGATGGACATCATTAGGTTTAAAAAGATTTAAATGACTTGCTGAGTTGACTAGTTATCATGGCAAAACCCACAAACTTCAGCAGCCATGACGGATCATCATTCAGAGTATCTGAGAACTATGTAATGATCTAGACTTTATCATTTCAGAAATTTTTTTAAAGAATATACATGCATGCCAAATGTTTTTTTCAATGATTTATAATATATGTTTTATGACTGGAAACTTTGTTGAACAAGACACTCCAATAAATGTTTTCATTTAAAAAAAGAATCTGAGGCCAGATTTGAACTCAGGAAGATGAGTCTTCCTGACTCCAGGACCAGCACTCTATCCATAGGCCTATTCAAAAGTAGGAGACAACACTCACATTTATTTGAATGTTGTCTGAAGGCAGGGAGAACATTCAAATAACCATGTACACACAAGATCTATACAGTGTCAATAGAAAGTAGTCTCTGAGAGAAGGCACTAGCCATGGGGGAATAGTGGTGGGTGACCAGGAGAGACAGAAGTGACTTGATAGCAATTCGTGTACAAAGGGCTTGTAGGTTTTAGTGGATTGCAGACTCAAAGTGAGTCAACAATGTCATTACAGTCAGGAAAGTGGCTGCCTTATGTCACTGGTGGTGATAGTGGTGGTTCTTTGTTCCTGATGTCTTCTAGGGCTACATTGATAGGTATGGTATTTGGGTCCAGGGAAGGGTTGGTCGGTCCCTTCTTCTGCCCTGGTTGGACTCCATCAAGAGCATCATGATCAGTTCAAGGTGCCATGGTTCTGGAAGGCCTTTGATAAGTTGGAGGGTATCCAGAGGAGGGCAATCTGGGAGTATTGCGTTCGTGTCAGTTGAGGATCATTTTGTGAATCTAGGATTTTTTAGCCTGAAGAAGGGAAGACTTGGCAGAACCAAGATGTGTATATTCATGTTTTTTAAGACTGGCACATAAAAAGGGAAATTACATTTGATTTATTCGGCCCCAGAAGGAAGAGCTTATATCAATGAGTAGAAATTTAGGCTTAACGTAAGGAAAATTTTCCTAACAATTTTTGTTCAGTTGTTTTTCAGTCACGTTTGACTCTCCATGACCCCATTTGGGAATTTCTTGGCAAAGATACTGGAGGTGTTTGCCATTTCCTTCTCCAGCTCATTTTCAACTGAGGAAACTGAGGCAAACAGGGTTAAGTGACTTACCCAAGTTCACACAGCTAGTAAATGTCTGAGGCAAGATTTGAACTTAAGTCTTCTTAATTTTCTAACAATTGGAGATGTTCAAAAGTGGAATTGGCTGGAACAGGAAGTAGTGATCTCCCCATCACTGATTTTCAGTCAAAAGCCAAAAGGCTACCCATCGGGGATGTTTTGTGGGGGTTTTGTCCAGGTATGGGTTAGACTAGACAGCCTCCTGGTTGCCTTTTAACTAGAAGATTCTGTCTTCCTGAAATCCTTACTTGTAGCAGTGTATACGTTGTTTGAATGTAGGTTATATTTGTGTTAAGATGTCTGTCATTAGTATTCCAAATACAGCAGCTTCCAGGGGGAGAGGAGTGACACTTCCCTCAGAGGCAGAGAAGGGCTGCTCATTATATTTCTGAGAACAGTCACCCTGCCCTCCACATGGAATGCATCCCTGCTATTGTTCTCTCTAGAGACTGAGTTGAAACCTGAACTTGCATGTTCTTGCCTGTGATGAGCCATCATTTTCCTTGTTGAAAATTAAGTAAATGCCCTTTAGAGCTGTGCTTGCGACATCCAATGATTTAATGGACCTCAAGTTCCTAAGTCAGGGGAAAAGAGGTCAAGGGAGTGCAGATTTTATCTCCTCTATATTTCTTTTGATGAACAGGGTGATTATTCCCTTTACAATCCCAGATAAAAGTCAAGGCAATCTCCTCGTACTTCAGAAGCACAGATTGAGGAGTGCATGGAGAGCAGTTTTTAAAAAGTTTTTTATTTTTTCAATTAACAAGCATTTATTTCATTTCCCTCCTATTTCTGCTTCTCTATCTTAACAAAAAGATGGAGAGAGAAGAGAGAGAGAGAGAACACACTCATAACAAATATGTACAGTGAAAAAGCAAAATTTTTGAGGCAGCTGAGTGGCACAGTGAATAGAGCAATAGACTTGGAGTCAGAAAGATCTGAGTTCAAATCCTTCTTAGACACTTACTGGTTGTGCAACCTGGGCCAGTCACCTAACCTTTTTGTTGGACCTCAGTTTCCTCATCTGTAAAACTGGATAATAATAGCACGTACCTGATAGTTTTATTGTGAGGATAAAATGAAATGATATTTATAAAGCACTTTGCACATCTTGAAGCTCTGTATAAATGCTATCATCATCGTCATCATCACGATGTCCAAAAATGCATGTTCCATTCTGCATTTTTAAGTCTGTGACTTCTTTGTAAAGCAGTTTTTAAGGATTATTAGCTCATTCAGGATATTATATTACCAGTTAATAAATTATTAATTCAAGTTGATCAATATATCAGTTGACACATAGAGGAAAATGCACTGGACAGTGAGTCAGAAGACATGGAATCTCATTCGAGTTTTGCCACATGCTATGTGACCTTGGACAAGACATGGAAATTTTCTGAACCTTAGTTTTCTCAGACATTAAAACAAATGAGAAAATGTCCTAATAATACACTTTCCCAAACATTTAACCCACTACCATAAAGTCTACAAACTCTGTTCTGGAATATTAAATGAAAATTTTTCACAAACCCGTATAATTGAGCTGGTTACTCCAAGCCTCAGTGTTGCAGAGATGACTCTAAAGAGTTTGACTTAGTCATCCACTCTGGGAAGGCCCATTGGAGGAAGGACATCGACTTCTTCCAAGCATATTATGCCATGAAGTTGGATGGGCAACCTATAGAGTTTTTCTGTTAGTGTTTCTGTCTGAACAGACAGTACAAATGGACAGTGGGATGCCTAGGAGAAGGAGAATGGGCTAGATTGCTTTCAGGAAATTGCAAACTCTTTAAATGGCCTCAGGCTTCTCCCAGAGACAAAGGTCTATCTTTTTAGTGTCTGTATTTTAGCATCTATTGTTGTATGGCTGCAGGATAGAAAACTTATGTTACTGAAGAATTGAAAATGAATAGAACATAGAAGACATTGAGTGAGCTGACTACAACATAAGACTAATGAGAGACAACAAAAATATGATAGGACAAAACAATGGACTTTAGTCACATGGCAAAGGCAAGGGTTGGCCCAAGGATTGGGTTGATATTGTCGTGATGTCAGGTTGTTGTTATTGTTCAGTTGTGTCTGACTCTTTGTGACCCCATTTGGGTTTTCCTGGCAAAGATACTGAAGTGGTTTGCTATTTTCTTCCCAGTTCATTTTAAAGATGAGGAAACTGAGGCAAACAGTGTTCAGTGACTTGCCTAGGGTCACACAACTAATAAGTGTCTGAGGCTGGATTTGAAATCACAAAGATAAGTCTTCCTGACTCCAAGCTCAGCAGTATATCCACTGTGCCACCTAGTTGCATGGTGTGAGGAGAAAACCGGAAAGACCTTAAGCGCATTGAATGTGGCAGCTAGGGGATTCAGTAGATAGTGTCAGGCCTGGAGTCAGGAAGACCTGAGTTCAAATTCAGCATCAGCCACTTACTAGCTATATGACTGTGGTCAAATCACTTAACTCTATTTGTCTCAGTTTCTTCATCTGTAAAATGAGGGGGAGAAGGAAATGGCAAAACCACTCCAGTATCTTTGCCAGGAAAACCCCAAATGGGGTTGCAAAGAGTCAGACACAAGTGAAACAAATGACCAAAATGAGGATAAGAATCACACAAGATAGGAAGGGAAGAATGGGCTGTGAGCTGCATCATTGGAAGGATGATGAGATCACTAAGATCACAGGTACATTTGTGTATTTGAGTAAGAATAAGGTGGCTCCAAAAAAAAACCAGATAGGTTCTTTGTACTAGTGCTTACTTACTATGCTAGATAACATCAGTAATTCTTGAGAATTGATTTAATGTGGTCAGCACTGAAAAGAAGTATAATCTACTTGGTTGCTAATCCTGAAAAAAAAATCAAAGTACTATGATCTCTCTCTCTCTCTCTCTCTCTCTCTCTCTCTCTCTCTCTCTCTCTCTCTCTCTCTCTTTCTCCTCCCTCTCTTTCTCTCTTTCTATTTCTCTCTTTCGCTATCTTTCTTTCTCTCCCTCTCTCCATACATATACACCAACATGCACTTATATGTGTACACATGTATGTATATACATGTATATATTAAACAACTTGAAATTGAAATGACCTATTACTCATCCCTTTCTAAATGTAGAAGACTTTGGTTATTGGCTCCTAGTGCTATGCAGAGTTTCAGGAATGAGTTATGATTGATGAATGTGGCCTTTTAGCCTTTAGAAACACTGAAGGATGAAGCCAAATAGATTCACATGCCAAATGTCAGAGTGGAAAGAGACCTACACAAGGAGTCATAAGACATGAGTTCCAACTCTACCACTTCTAAACTTTAATTAACCTCTCTAAGCCTTATTTCTTCCCTCACTTATAAAACAGTGAATGTCATAGGTACAATATACTTGCCACTTATACATCCTTGGAACAAATCCTCCAGTCATCAGGAGGGTGCCGGAGGGCTGGAAAGCTGCATGTTACTGCCCTCTCACCACTGGTCCTGATGGAGAGATCCTTAAGAATCCAGGAAAAAGAACATCCCATCCAAAGACCTTCCCCACAAAAAAAAGAAATACCCTTGAGTCCTAGAACACTGTGACCAGTCCTCCAGAGATTTACCTAGCCATTCCCTGCAATGTCTCCCATCAAGAATCAGCCAGTTTGAAAACTATACCAGCCTTGTTCTTCGACACTGGCCCTGCTTTTGTTCTTACTCAGAGTAAAAGCTTCAGGTGTTCATCTCGGGTGTGGCACCCCCACCTGTGTTCTTCTGAGCCCCCTCCACCCCATAACTGTGGCTTTGGATACATATCCAAGACAATTATTGGATTCAGTCAACCATCAATCACATATCCTTTTGTGCCTAGGATAGTGCTTGGTGCTATTGGATAGGGGTGTGCTGGAGCCAGCTGAAAAGCTGTTTATGAAATTTGAAATGTAACCATTTATGGCTCAGAAATGTGCAAATGCTGCAAATTAGGACTTGATTTCGTGTTTTGTTGATTGTACAAACTTGAGAAAGTGATGAAGAAATGTTAATGCAGATCAAATTTAAAAATATGTATAGGTACGTTATCCCTCTGAGTTATTAAACATTTACCTCTATACTCCTGTTAGGGAGTTACCAATGAAATATAAAACAGTCCGCAAAAAGATACTGTATCTTTCCCTAGGTACAGCACTGAGTCTGTCTTATTGGCATTCCAAGATGTCTTCCTCATGGTAAAATGTAATGTAGTGCAGTGGAATGATCAGTGGACCTGGATTCAGAAGATCTGGGTTCAGTTATCTCCTCCAAGGTGACCTCCCTTTCTAGACTCAGTTGCCTATATGTAAAATGAAAGAATTGAACTGAATTATCCCAAAGGTCCTTTCCAGTTCTAAATCTTATGATCCAGTGAATTGTAGCAATGGCTATCCCTGCTCACAAGGAAAATTTGCTAACTTATAAGACAGCCTTATGGGATTCTTCCTAATGGGAATATTCAGTTCTAAATAGGGCTTTTGATGGGGTAGAAACTAAACTTACTTCCAAGGTTCTTAATTTTTTTTATCTGCCATCCTCACAATACCCTCAAAATGCAAAGAAAATTACATTATCAGCAATTAAAAATCCATTTTAAAAACTTCCCCAAGCACCAGCACTTAAAAAAAAAAAAATGCTGTCTCTGATGGAGCTGATAGTCATCACTGGACTTCCCACAATTACTTCTGCCTTTGATAGTGATAGAGGGCTCTCCATCATGTTCGAGGTATGAGACCTGAGAGCCAAGACCTTTTAGATTCTGTCTGGCCATCTGGCAGGATGCTGGTCTGATTGCCTCATCCAACTAACTCCCAGCCAGAATTTCCAACTCTGATTAGGGTGATAGGGCCAGGGCTATATACCAACTCTGGCTTTTGGCAGCCATAGTTATTTTAAATTGGGCTGACTTTCATTTACACATGTACTGGTGAGGATGCAGTACAAGCTTGGATATGCATAAATAAAATAAGCTAAAGCTGACTTTAAAACTATAAATTAAAGATTGTCCTTATTATAGAGGGATTTGCTACCTATTATTGGCATCATTTGTGAATTTGATAGAGGAAAAGAGAAATTATATTTCATGCATTGAATCTCATATAATTTTTATAGTTACTTGAGTACCAGCAGAGGTAGGTGTTCACTGGTCATAAATTTTATGTGTGTAATCCCAAGTGTTTCTACTACCCCATATATAACCACCCTTTCTCCATGCTGGTTGAATATTTTTTACCATTACTAGAGTTGATATCAATGAAAAAGTCTCAGAGGAGTATTTCTAAAGTGAAAAACTTTATGGGGCTAGACATAGGGCTTTTTGGACCTGTGATTTCATTGGTCCAGGTAACTCCCAAGGCAACAAGCATTTATTTAGCATTTACCATGTGCCAGCTATACAAAATATATACAAGTGCTAGAGATAGAAATATAATCAAAAAGAAAGATGGCCCATGCCCTTAAGGAGCTTCCATACTAATAGGGGAAAAACAGTAAACAAAAGGGGATGTGAAAAAGGAGAAAGAGGAAAGTGAAATCCAGGAAGGGAATGAAACATGATCATCCTGGACCCATTCCCAAAATGAAGTCTCCCTTCCACCCAGAAGGAACTCACCAATGGGAGAAGGGGGCTGGCATTTTAGAAGGGTGTTCCAGGTAAGGAAACTTCTTTTGCCAATGCAGCTTGGCCCTTTCTCTGTAATTTAAGGTCTAAGTGAGTTGCCTAGAATGTCCATAGGTGATTACCCAGTCTGCATACATCAGAAACAGGACTTGTATTGGGAAGCTGGGTACAATTGACCAGGGAGGTGGGGAGGACCACAGCAGCTCCATCTCACTCTGGTACATTAAACAAGAAATAAAGATCTGTCTTGGTAATGATGGCTCACCCTCACAGAGACATTCAGAATGGAATGATCACGACTTAGAAGAGTCAACGCTATTAGGCTCTGCTGAGATTCCTCAGACTGTCCTGGATACCAGGAATTGGTGTTAGCTGAGGTCTCCCTGAGGCTGAATCTGAATTTGTCCATCTGTCACTTTGAAGCCAGCAGGGGTGGGCACCAGAGATAGGACTAGGAGAGCATAAAAGTGAAAAGAGGTATGTAAGAGTGATGTTTGAGGAAAAGGCAAGAGAGTCAGATCCACCCCTCTGTTTTGAGTCACAGATAGAGAAATATGATAAAGATGATAAATATAACCTTGGACAAGAGAAGTTACATACACTTCATTACTCATCAAGTTACATTTGCTCTCTGTCCCAGAAGGCTTATTTACTACCCTTTTACTACCATGAAAACAGAAATTTTTCATATTTACTACCAGCAATAGAAAGGTGGTTAGCCTTTTGGGGATCAAGGATGGAAAAAAGACAAAGAACTGATGACCCAAAACTACAAAGTACGAGAAGTCACAGATTTAGATTGATACCTTGAAGGGACCTTAGAAATTATAGAATCTAATCCAGTAATTTTTACAGATGAGGTCCAGAGATATTTAATGATTCAGCTATCAGGTGTCTATGGAAGGATTTGAGTTCAGGTCTTTCCCAACTCTGAGTCCAGTGGTCTATGTACTGTGCCAACAGCTGCCCAGCTTTCATTTACCTATCGCAAAGAGGACGAGGACAATGTGAACCAATGTAATTCACAGAAGAGCCATGCATTTTAGGCTAATTGTTTCAACTTCCTTTAGTGGGACTGCTTTGAGAATCAGTCCAAATGTTGTGCCTAGGCATGGGTGGGTGGGCTCACACCCACACCCACACACTTACACACCAACATTTGACAATTCCTTCCCATTCCTGCCAAGTTCCCAGCACACTGCATACATATAGATTTAAGAACTATCTCAGAGACTGATGATTTTTGTGGTGGATTGACCAGGGGACAGCACCTATATCTCTTGGCCTTGTGGCTTGGCTCCTGGTGCTATCCTCTTCCCCTCCTGCATTAGATTTAGCTTTGCCTATGGCTTCTTGGCTCAGTCTCAGTCATCCTCATTAGGTTTTTCTGCCAGAATTTCAGTCTCCTTTGTCTTTTGAAACTCCACTTTTGTCTCTTCAGACCATAGTTTTCTCAACACTAGCAGTCAGCTCCTTTCCAACAATCAAAGGCAGAACAAGAGATAGATAAGGTGGGCCGTTCCTTAGGACACAGCATGCAGAGGGATTCATTGGGGATATTTTTAAATATTTAGGACAGGGATGAGTAAACCTGTGATTTCATAGTATTGGGAACTTCCAGATGGGGAAACTCCCTCCGCCAATGTAGGTTAGCACCTTCTTTGCATCTTAGAGCCTTACTGAGCCATCCAGGACACTAAGACGTTGTGACTTTCTCAGGATCATGCCACCAATATGTGATAGGAATAGGCCTTAAACCTAAGTCTTCATGAGTCCATAACCAGCTCTCTATCCACTATTCTGTGGTGTCTCATGTTTTTAAAGATTATTTTTAAATGTACATGTTTTAGTACAAAAAATTCTTCTCTCTGTGATGCACAGACATTTGTGTTAAATCGACAGACTTATGTACTACAGGGAAGGCTCAAAGCTACTGTTTGACAGTGACAGCCAAGGTGATAATGTTCAGACCTTGCTGAGGATGCAGAAATAAATGCCTTGCCCAGGCTCTGCCAGCATCCCTGCTTCCCTGTCAACTCGGAGCCTGACTCCACCCAACCTTCTATTTACTGGCTCTTGGCCCCCAGGGGTCACATGGGATTTCTCCCTCTCTGTCCCAATTCAGACACTTGCCACCCCCTGTTAGAAGTGCATTTGAGCAGTTATATAGTCAAAATATAAATAACAAGAAAGAGAGAGGGAAAAAATGAGGTAATGTGATCTAGGGGAGAGACTAGTGATTTAAAGTCAGTTGACCTGAATTCAAATCCTAGTTTTGACATTGTCTGGCTGTGTGACTATGGGCAATTTAATTATCTTTTCTGAACCTTAATTCCCTCACCTGTAAAATGTGGGTAATGATATTTATATTGTCTGTTTCCCAGAGTTGTTTTGTGAAAAAAATTGCTCTATAAATGTGAATTATTGTTACTGCTTAGAAGAGTCACAGACTATATCATGAGCCCCTGGGTGACCAAGAGAGCTGAGCAGAATTCGGCTTTAAGCCTTACATAAAAATTGGTCCATAAGCATCTTTGGGGGCTGGGAATGAGAGGAGGATATTATTCAGGTAGTAGTTATGTTTCTGAAATGCTTTCGTCCACCTCCTGCCACCTCACTCGGTGCCTTCAGCCTAAAGCCCTCAAGGGGGCAAACAGTCTATTATTGTTGAAACGCTGAAAAATAATCACAGAGGAGGAAGACAAAGTGTAAATTGTTGTAGCATGGTTAAAAATATTGGGGGCACGTCCATGGCCATCAGCCTTCAGGAAGCAGGAGGAATTGTTTTTTTCTTAGGTAATCTAGGAAGCATCGTAGCAACATGGGCACTCTCTCTCGCCAGAGCAAGCAATATAAATAGAGCACATATTTGTACAAGATTGAAGTTCATCCTGGTGGTTTAAAAAATAATGGGAGATCCACTAGCAGGCATGAGGTGGAACCTCTTTCTCCAGCATATGGGAGGATAAGGGGAGGGGAGCAGAAAGTAGGCCACTGGAATGCTGGCTCTCATTAAAAATATATATACTGTTTTCAAAGAGGCTGCCACACCTGTTATGATAGCCCGTCTGCCTGTCAGTGAGGAGTGGGCCAGGAACTAGTCCAGGGTAATGAATGCAAATGGCCTCTTCCAGCAGCTTCCCCATTGTGAGTGTAGGCACTCATTTGTTTCTGAAAGTCTGCCTGGTGAAGGTAATGGTACTGGAGAAACATTGTTATGCAAATAATCATCAGGACTTGGTCTGATTTTCTAGCTGATGAGGAGGAACATGGAATTACTTTTCCCTGTCTTGAACTTTGCCTGTATCTTCAGGCTTTTGTGCCCTGTTGGATATGATGCATGGATGAAACCTAGGGAGGTTGTGACTTGCACAAAGTCACACAGAAAACAATCCTAAGGTATAAGATTTGAACCCAGTGCTGACATGAAGACCAAATGAGATAAAGTTTATGAAGTAATTGTTGTTGTTCAGTCATTTTTCAGTCATGTGTGATACTTCATGACCCTATTTCAGGTTTTCTTGGCAAAGATACTGGAGTGGTTTGCTATTTCCTTCTCCAATTATGAAGAACTATGTAAATGTAAACTATTTTCAGTATTAGACTGAATGTCATAGGAAACAGATAGACCTTGAAGGGTTTTAAGCCAAGAAGTGACATAGTGGCTTCAGTATTTTTTTAAATTAGTTAATTTATTTTTAGTTTTCAACTTTCACTTCCATAAGCTTTTGAGTTTTAAATTTCCTCTGCCTCCCTCTTCTCCCACCTCTCCAAGATGGCATGCAATCTGATATAGGCTCCACATATGCATTCATATTAAACATATTTTCACATGTTGTAAAGAATTAGAACCAAAGAGAGGAACCACAAGGAAGAAGAAACAAAACAAAGCAGAAGAAAAAAAAAAGAGCAAATAGTGTGCTTCCATATGCATTGAGACTCCATAATTCTTTCTCTGGATGTGAATAGCATTTTCCATCATGAATCTTTCGGAGTTGTCTTAGATCCTTGCATTGCTGAGAAGAGCTAAGTCTGTCACAATCATTCATTGCACAATGTGGCTGTTACTGTGTACAACATTCTCCTGGTTCTGCTCACTTCACTCAGCATCAGTTCATATAAGTTCTTCCAGGTTTTTTCTGAAGTCTGCTTGCTTATCATTTCTTATAGCACAATAGTATTCCATTACATTGCAATACCACAACTTGTTCAGCCATTCCCCAATTGATGGGCATCTCCCCTCAATTCTAATTCTTTGTGGCTTCAGTATTTAAGGGAAGACTAGATTCTCAGTTGTTTGCAGAATATATTAGAGGGGAAAGAACCTGGGTTCGTGGAACCCAGCTAAGAGACTTGCAATAATCTATGTGTGAGGAAATGAAGGCTCTTAAAATGAGATTAAGAATAACTTTCTACTTTGCCTCTCTTCTCAATACATCCTCTTTGTCTCTTGACATTGGTAGACCACTGTAGCCTAGGTGACCAATTGGTGACAGCTGTCCTCTGGAGACAGGAGGCATTTGTATAGCAGGCCTCTCAGGAGGGTGGTGAGTTGCTGTTTTTTGAGAATTTATCGTAGATCCTTAACTGTTCCAAGCCAACCTCCACTCTAATGAGCAACTTAGTATTGTACTTACTTGTCATTGGCAGAGTAGCTGGTTATCGGTACCTGCTCGGAAAACTCTATACATGCAGCCAAAGATTTTCACAGTTAAAGTTGCCAGCACTCTGCATACATATAGATTTAAGAACTATCTCAGAGACTGATGATTTTTGTGGTGGATTGACCAGGGGACAGCACCTATATCTCGGCCTTGTGGCTTGGCTCCTGGTGCTATCCTCTTAAGCTTAAAACAAGCATCAGATTTTGCTCTCCATCCAACGCATTGCCCAATGAGTCAATGACAGGCAGAAAGGGGGTAGACTTCAAGAAAAATCCTATTGGCCATTAGTTAGGCAGGGGGACAGAATGTGGCACCAACTGTAGCATCCTGCTCCAGAATGAACTAACCCCAGAGGTCAAGCCTGTTTCTGGCCCTGAGCCTTGGACCCATCACATCCTTCACATCTGGTTTCTTGAGTAGCTCTATCTGAGGCAACTGTGTATGTGCCATATTCATTAATTATAGGCAGGCTTTAGACACTTACTTACTATTGGGCTCATGATTGGTCACCTCTGCCTGGCGGGAAGTATTATAAAGAATGGATGAGACAGTAACAGCCACATTGTGCGATGATCACCTATGATAGACTTAGCTCTTCTCAGCAATGCAAGGATCCAAGCAATGCAAGACAATTCCAAAAGACTCATGATGGAAAATACTATCCACATCCAGAGAAGGAACTATGGAGTCCTAATGCAGATCGAAGCATACTATTTTCACTTTTTTTGTTTTTTTTTTCTTCATGGTTTTTCCCTTTTGTTCTGTTTCTTCTTTCACAACATTACTAATGTGGAAATATATTTAACATGATTGCATATGTATAACCTATAGCAGGTCTTCCTGACTCCAGGCTTGGCACTCTGTCCACTGCACCACCTAACTGCCCATATATAAATGTCAACTGCTACTATTATTATTATTTAAATTTGTACATATAAACACATATATATACATGTTGTCTCCTCTGATGGAATGCAAGTTTCTTGAAAAGAGGGATTATTTCATTTTTGGTATCTGTACTCGCAGTGCCTAGCACTGTGCTTTGGCACATAGTACAGTAGGTACTTAATAAATGCTTTTTGATTATTTATTGAGGTAGGATCATGCAGTGGAAAGACTTGTGTGGCCTTGGGCAAATCACAAAAGACCTGAACTTGCATCAATAAGTTACTCAGAACACATGTACTAAGAGCCTCGTTCGTGCCAGGCACTGCATTCTGGGACAACAAGGATAAAATCAGAAGGTGTCTGCTGCCCTCATGGGGTTTACAGTATAGCCAGAGGAACCTGTATCCTCTTCCTGCTTGTAATACCTTGAGTCAATCATTTAATTATTGAGATTCCAGTGCCTTCATTTGCAAAATGATGAGAGTAGATGAAAGTCCTTCCCAATTCAAAATCCTAAAGCCCCCCTTCAATACTGGCTCTTTTTGTGGCTTCTGTAATGTTGCACTTGATTCTCCCCCTCCCCCTTTTGACCATTCCTTTGCTGGCTTCTCATTCTTTTCCTGGCTTTACATGTGGACTTCCCCTAAAGGTCTATCTTTGTCTCTCTTCTCTTCTCTCTTTCTATGCTTTCTCCCTTAGCAAGCTCAGAATTTCAGAATTGGAAAGTACTTCACCTACCATCTTGTCCTATCTACGAATATGCAGAAGGAATCCCTTCTGTAACATACTAACCTCTCCCTAAAGACTTCCTTTGAGGGGGAACTCAGCACCTCCCAGGGTGGTTCATTCCACCTTTGGACAGCTCAAATTGTAATTGTTAGGGAGATTTTTTTGACGTCAAACTTAAATTTGCATCTTTGCAAATTTCCCACCCATTGTTACTGGTTCTGCCTTCTGGGACCAGTCACAATAAGCCTATTCCCCTTTCCTTGGGATAGGTTTTCTTGGAAACAACTCTCATGTTTTCCCCAAATCCTTTCTTCTCCAGGCTAAATATATACATTTCCTTCAACCACTCATAATATGATATAGACCTCATACACTTCCATGATTTCAATTATCACCTGTCTGAGATAATCCCTATAATCCATATCTATAGATAATAGAATCTACATATGTATATATGTTTGTGTGTGTATACATAGGTATATGTGTACATGTGTGTATTGTGTTATACATGCACGTATATCATATACAAATATGTGTATAGGTGTCTATATGTACATATATATGTGTATATACATATGTATAGTTCATACACACGTGTATCTATGTCTATATATGTACGCTGTTTACATATTTACTATGCATGTCTGTACCTGTGTGTATCTATATGTATATGTGTTTGTGTGTATGTGTACATATCTGCATTTGTGTGTGTTTTGTACATGTTATATTGTGTGTATGCATATATGTGTATGCATATGTGTGTACGTGAGTGTGCATATGTGCGTGTGTCTGCATGTCTCTAACAGCTCCCTAGAGGTACAAGCCCCATATTTCCATCTGTTTGTCAAAGTTTCACAGCCACCACAGGGAAGAGAAGAGGAAGGAAACAAGCTCTTATTAAGTGCCTACTCTGTATCAGGCTCTATGCTGAATGCTTTTGTTTTTTTAAACAAATATCTCATTTGATCCTCACAGCTCTGAGAAGTAGCTATCATTATCCCCATTTTGCAGTTGAGGAAATTGAGGCAAACAGAGCTAAGTGACTTGCCCAAGGTCATGCAGTGAGGAAGTGTCTGAGGCTAGATTTTAATTCAGATCTCCTCACTGAGGGCCCAGTGCTCTAGCCACCGCTCCACCTAACTGCTTCACTATGTTCATAACTAAACTGACCACAAACTCAGTATGACCATAGGGAAACTCATCCTCTTCTCCCAGATACATGCCCTTTCCTCTAACTTCTCTGTTTCTGGTAACAAGATATTAGAATAATCTTTATTTCTCTTCATAATTCTTGTTTCAGTAAGTGAAAAAACTGTAAGTAAAGCGCCTCTATGTTACTAGATAATCGCATGTCAGAGTTTGGGAGCTCATAGGTGGCAGAGTGGATAAAGCACCAAGATGGCAGTCGGGAAGACCTGAGTTCAAATTTGGCCTTAGACATTTACTAGCTGTGTGACCCTTGGCAAGTCACTTAGCCCTGTTTGCCTCAGTTTCCCTATCTGTAAAATGTACTAGAGAAGGAAAAGGCAAACTGCTCTAGTAACTTTGCCAAGAAAACCCCAAATGGGGTAGCGAAGAGTTAGACACGACTGAAACAACCAAACAACAAATACTTATGTATAAGGCTGAATTGGGCAATAGAAGCCATTCAATGGCATGTGCTCAGAGTTGTCAAAGATAAGTGAATCAGTTTTCCACTTTTTTTCCTTTGCCCGGACCTGTGATTCCTTAAGCATAGGGAGCTCATGGTGTAGAAGCTACTTCTATCAATGAAGTTCTGCCATTCATCTGTAACTTATCATCTTGAGAGCAGCCTGTGGAACTCAGAGGTTAAGGTGACTTACCCTGGGTCACATGGCCAATATGTGACAGAGGCAGGGTTTAAGGTTTAGAGTCCAGGACTCCCTGACTCCAAAACTGGACCATGCTGCCTCTCAATTCTCCTTATACTGCCTTTTACCTATATTTCATGGGAAATCAGATATGTGGGGCACTGCTCAGTGAGTGTGCTTGCTTACAGACAAATGTTTGTGCTCTGTAGATACAGTGATGTGGGTAGCGGTTAGCACTGGTAAGAGAACTAGTGAAAATGAAGGCAAATACCGCTCTCCCTTCTTGGCTGAGGATTGGGAATATTGCATCTATTGCTAGACGGTAGACGTATTGGATGGTGGTGCTGAATCTTTGTACTTCTTATTCTTTGTTGCAGGGGATGGCTTACTGAGCAGGGGAGGGGGAAGGATATAGTTGGAACCAAAAGTGATATAAAACTGAAAGATCAGTACAAAAAGGGTTTTTTTTGTTTGTTTTTAAAGAAAATGAAAGCACAGTGAAAACTAAGACAAAATGCATTCCCATTCCGTCTTCAAAATGTACTTGAAATGAAGTTTAATATTTGGAGGCCAGATCCCTCATCCCTGGACTCCGGGGGGATAGAGAAAGAAGGTTAAATTTAGAATAAGAAGACCTAGATTTGAATCCTTCCTCTGCCACTTGCTGCATCTGTGACCTTGAGTAAATCACAGGAGTTCTCTGGAGCCTCAGTTTTTTCATCTGTAGAATGAGGGGGTTGGAAAAGATTAACCCTGAAGGTCCCTTCCTGATCTAAAACTATGATCATAGGGACTGATGTAAATAAAAATGAAGGAAAATCCTCTGGGGCCACAAGGATTGGCACAGTGGAGAGAGTGCTATGCGTGGAATCAAGAAGACCTGAGTTCAACTGTGGCCTCAGACAGCTGTGTGACCCTGGGGAAGTCACCTAACCTCTGTTTGCCTCAGTTTCCTTATCTGTAAAATGGGCATAGTAATAGTACCCACCTCCCCTACCCTCCCTTTGGTATTTGTGGTGAGGATCAAATGAGATATTAATCGTACCTAGCACATATTTAATGATATATGTGTTAGCTATTATCATGATTAATCTTAATCAAACCCCAAGATATTGGCGTGCACAATGACATTCACTTCAAGAAAGCTCATGACAGGGATGTCCTGATTACAGTTTGTGTTTGTGGTTTCGTTTTTTAATCAAACCAGTTACCTTCAAAGGACGATGTCTATTAATCTCTTGAATTAAGGTAAATGTAAATTATTTATAGATTTATCCAAATTATACTTGCCTCTTTTTTTCTTCGTGGCTTTCTTAAAACGAAGCTACTAGAGTGAGAAGAGCTGAAGTATACGTGCATTCATTTGACACATAGATGGCCTTTCCCCCCTTACCCACTGCTTATTCACATTCTTTCAGGGCCTCATAGATCATACAATGCCCTAATTCCCTCGGGACACCAGATTGTTCTCATCCCAGAGAATCCATCATATTCCCAGCTTTGCTCATTTTGTCTCAAACAATGTGTGCCAGGAGTTCTCATTACTCACCAAGGACATGACTCGTTATGATTATTTGCAGGGAAGGGGGAAACGGGGGAGGGGAAGGAGAAGAAAGGAAGGAAAAGGTTTACTGTGAGGCATTTCCTGCTTCTGAATAATTCATTTCCTTTCAGTGTCTGTTTCATCTAGGGCTGGGAAGGATAAGATTCACTAATTTTGAAAATATGCTCAAAAAGAAATTTTCTCTAAACTGAGACTAAATAGTCACATCAAATTCATAAATTTAAACTTACTTTGCAAGTTCTTTTAGATGAATTGCCAGTATGGGCTCTTGGAGTTGTATGGGAGTTTATATGTCAACCTCATCTCCTTATTTTGTGAATAAGTAAACTAAGACCCAGAGAGTTGTGTGATTTTGTCCATTGTCTTAATCCAGTACTTAGAATCAATCAACTTGATTGGATCTATGCTAAAAATCTCATCTTGGATAAGCTGCCTCACTTCCTGGAACCTCAGTTCTTCATCTGTAATATCAGAGTTGGACTTGATCTCAAAGACCTCTTATAGTGAGTCTAAAATCCTGTGATTCTAAGATTCCTTTAGACCATGAGAAAGGAACTATAATTTTTCTTAAATTGGTATTGCCTGTCTATTACATGGCTGTAAGACATAGAACCTAATAATCTCTAAAGAATTGAAATTCAGGTGGAATTATGATCTCGAAGAAATGATGAAAGGGTGTAAATAAATCTGTTTATGTCTTTTCTAGGTGAATTTTGGTATTTTCTGCACTGATTTATTTAGAAACAGCTTGTTAAAATACATTTGGCTAAAATAAAAATCTTGTAGAAGGTTCTTAATATAGCCTTTTAAAGTTGCATTTAAAAATAAATAAATAAATAATTTAAATTGAATATTACAGATTTTTTACAGTAGGGAGGCACATGGTATTTTTGAGTAGGTAGCAACATTTATCAGGGAAGTACTTGATAGGAAGAGGAGATGGACTGGTGAAGGGTGAGGGATGACATGTGGTCAATTTATGGCAGATTGTTGTTAAGAGTCACACAGGATGGGCATGAGTGGCTGGGTTGCAATCTGCATTGTTGGAGGGAATATTTAAATTGATAAGAGCACAGTTCCATTTGAGTATTTGATAGACAGTATCTAAACATTATTAAATTATAATCTAGATTGCTAAATTGCCATATTCAGGCTGTTCTTTACCATATTGCTCCATCATCCTAAGGTAGGCTTTGGTGAGTTGAGTTTTTTAAACTCTTATGCATTGCCAAATTATCTTTTCCCCATGATCTTCCCCATGTTCTGGAACTAAACTAAACCAGTCATTTTTTAGCCCATTTCCATTTGTAACATTTCTATCTGTCTCTCTCATTTGAGTCACTTTTATCTAGATTGCTTTCCTTTCATCTCTCTACTCACTTCCTGTAAATCTCACCTTGAAATGTTGCTATTCAATTTATCTTCCAAATGACACCAAAGCCCCTATTTCCTAACTACATCATTCATTTCCTCCGTTATCCTCCTTACAGTGACATGGCTATAGGAATAATTACTTGCATTGTTACCTCTTTTTAATTCCATCCTTCTCCTTGCCCCACTCCATCATCCTCCAGTGACCTTGTGCCATTACTTCTCTTGTCTGTGAAATGATGCTGGAAAACCCAAGCCCCATCGCCTGTGTTCAAAGGCTTTATGGGGCTTTTACTCATGCTGCTGGAGAATCCTATCTATTTCCACTTCTGTTGCTTTATCTTCCTTTCTTCTTAGCCTATTTCATTGACACTGGAATTTGCCTTGCTGGATTTTTGCTGCCTATTATGTTAAAATCCAATACTGCTTCATTTTGATTTTCTTTGGAGCCAGGAAGGAGAGGTGATGGATTCAAGTCAATTCAATAAGCATTTATTTAAGTCATGTCAAAAGTAATCATTATCTTGAATTTAACTTTTGTTATATACATTGTCTCTTTGGATAATATTGAATTGTACATTATATTGTATGTCCCATTTAGGTAGAATTTAAAAAAACAAACAAACAAATAATGGCAACCTCAAATAAAAGGCATTATTCTAGACTGCAGAGCTTTTGAGACTGTACCTTGTAAAATAATCCCTATTTATTCTCACAGCTTCCCATGTTGAGGAGCTTTTGCTTCAGCAGTCAGAAATGAAATGATGGTAAATCTTGTTTTTCATAACTTGTTCAGGAGTGAAGTACAAAAGATGGTTTTACCAGGATATCGTGAATGTCACTCATTTCACTGAGAAAGAGGCTAATCATGGATGAGAATCTGAGCCTTTATATTTTCCTTTTCATCATCTGAGCTTTTTTTTACAGATCCCCAACCAAGTGCATCTTTCAATTTGGGGACTTCTGAAGGCTCCTGGCTATGCTCTTTGCTATTAAGTATTTTGGAGTAATTTGTTCTAGGATGAATTGCCTTTAAAAAAATTCTTTTTGAATGTCTTAAAAAGGAAATGTCAGACATAAGTGACAAAGCTTTATACTTTCCAAGTCTCTGGCCCCCATAACTGAGAGAAGAGTTGAAAGTGATTTTCTTCCTCCCTGTGGACACTCTTAAACACCTCCAGTTTTGTCCTTGGAAGATAATTGCCTTTGTTTGACAGATTGCGTGTAACTTTGGTATTACTGTGAATCTGTGCTCAAAAGGTGAGCACGGTGTAGTTGCTGACAGAGGGAGAAGGAGATGGAGGCCCATAGAGAGGGAGTAGATGTATGTTTTTTGAGGGTAGAATTTCCTTTCCTTTAGCATACAGCACATACTACGGAAAAGGAAGAGGAAAAAGGCCAGCAGCTTCTAGGGAGAGGCTGAGGTAGATGGAGAATCAAAAGGAAATGGTGCAAAGCTTCATTGGTAACCATCAGAGACTCAGTGACTACCACAGTCCAAACAAATTATGTCTTGATTAACAAGACACAGGATTGTCCTTAATGACAAAAAGTCAGCTTTGCCTTTGCCAGGCCCTCGAGGGAGTTGGACAGAGTTCCCTTAAACTAACCCTGGAATTAAACCCTGAGCCCTATGAGAGGAGGAGAGGTGAGGGACTGGGAAGGGAGAGGTCTGAAAGTTCTGGGAAATTTCTGTGCAAGGAAGATTCCCTAAAACAGAGCTTGTCAAGGGGTCCGTAGATCAATTTCACGATGTTGGTGAGTTTGGATGGGGAAGCGATTGACAACTTTATTTTCACAAACCTCTAACTGAAATTTAGCACATCTTTCAGTTATTTAAAAGCAGTATTATGAGATTTTTAAAAATAATTTATTTTTAGTTTTCAGCATTCATTTCCTTAAGATTTTGAGTTTTCAATTTTCTCCCCCTCCCACCTCCCCAAGACCATGTGTAATCTGATATAGGCTTTGCATAATACATTCATATTAAACATATTTTCACATTAGTCATGTTGTAAAGAAGAATTAGAACCAATGGGAGGAACCACGAAAAAGAAGGAACAAAACAAAACAACAAAAAAGAGAGCAAATAGTATGCTTCTATCTGCATTCAGACTCCATAATCCTTTCTCTGGCTCTGGAAAGCATTTTCCATTTTGAGTCTTTTGGAGTTGTCTTAGATGCTAATATTATGAGATTTTACTAGACTATCAGAGAGGTCCATAACACAAAAACGATTCAGAACCCCTTCTCTAGAATCCATTCAGACTTCCTGGGGCTATACTATGTAACTAGGGCTCAGGAAAATAAAGTTTGAAAGAAAATGATTGAGAGTCAGAGTTTACTGACACTTCTATTGAAGAATCTATTGAAATAAACTTCAGGCTGGCTTCTCACCTCTCCCTTTAATGGATTGGAGGCATTTGAAAGTATCGAATGTTTGTGCTTCCCACCTCCCAAACGCCGCTTCAAACTAAGAAATGTTATGCAAAGTGATGCTTTCATCAATTTAGCTTTCTAGCTACTCTTTTCCCAGCAATTATAAGACTTTCCGTTCTGGTTAAGGCCTGAAAACAGACCCACGTAGGGGCTGTGTCTCTACTGGGGCTCACCACTGCTTAGGTTACCCCAGGAGAGGTAGGTGTTACTGGTTTAAGTGGGATTAAGTGAATCTGGGGCTAGGGGAGTTGGGAGAAGGTCAATTCTGTCTTGCTCTGACAGGCTAATAAAATATTAAGTCACTGACCCTTTCTGCAAGGAGCGTGGGACTGGCTGAATGACCCTGGAGCCAAGAGAAACGCTTGACTACATGGCACTGTGAGCCTTTCTGAGCTGATAAAGCAGAGATGCCTGACATTTTCTGGTCCTGAACTCCCTGGCTTTCAGTAACCCTTCCAAAACCACCTATTCAATATTATATTTCTGTAGTCCAGGAAAACTAAAGCAGGGGTCCTAGTCCTTTCTTGAGCCACGAGCCTCCTTTTCCACCCACCCCTCCTACTTTTCAGCATTTTTTTAAATGTATTGTCTTTCCCTATTATATTGTGAGCTCCTTGAAAGCAGGCATTGTCTACTGCCTGTCTTTGTATCTCCAGTGCTTAGCACAGTGCCTAGCACATAGTAGGCATTTAATAAATGTTTACCAACGAACTGACTCTTTGGCAGTCTTTTTTCTTTTTCTTTTCTCTTTGACAGTCTTGTGAAGCCTATAGAACCCTTCTTAGAATGTTTTTAATTGCAGAAAACAAAGCGCGTAGGACTACAAAGGAAATGAAATATGTTGAAAAAGAGATGTACAGTCAATCCTCAAAATCTTGAGGGGTTGGGTTTTTTTGTTTGTTTTTTGTTTTGGGTTTTTTGGCGAGGCAATCAGGGTTAAGTAACTTGCCCAGGGTTGCACAGCTAGTAAGTGTCCAGTGCCTGAGGTCGGATTTGAACTCAGGTCCTCCTGACTCCAGGGCCAGTGCTCTATCCACTGCCCCACCTAGCTGCCCCAATCCTCAACATTTTTAACTTTCCTGACTTTATGCATTTGCATGATTTTTTTTTAGTAACCTCATTTTCACTTTTGGGTTGGCAACCTCACACATTTGAGGACAATAGAGGGGGAAAAATGAGAGGCAAGATGAAGGCAAGTTTATGAAGTGGCTGCTATCCTACTAGGATATATTATTTCAAGCTAGTGCCTCCTTCACGCCCTCCAATGCCATTCACTAGCCATGAAAGATGGAGCACGGGAGGTAACATGTAGACCTCACCAGGCTTGATGTATTCTGACAGCAGCGATTAAAGGCCCAGCAACTTCTCCCGTGGTTTTCAGAGGGCAACCAAGGTAGAGAGGTTTATAGCAGTGTGGTATTTAGAACAATGCCCTCACACCACCATCTGACACGTATGGATGGAAGGTATGATTCAGGTTGAAAAATGTTTTAGCTTTAAGAAGTTTGTTTGCTGTACAGTATTTATGATACTGTAGATTTCATGTGTTATGAAAAGTGGATATTGTCCAGAAACAATGTTGGTTTTATTTTTATTTATTTTTTTATTGATATGTTAGCACAAAAGGTTATAGAATTCTAGGGGATTACTAGCAAGAAAAAATGTTTTCCATGTTACCAATTTTATTTTGTGCACTACATTTCAGGGGTTATTTCATGGTTACTATGTTGTTATTAACACAGCGCATATTGTAAGAAAAGTAAATATCATCAGAATTAATTTTTTGGTATAAAGAATTGCATGCATAAAAATGTATTTTCAGCAATCTCTAGCAGAAGATCCCAGTTTCTGGTGGTTGAGGGAACCTCACCCTCTCTTTTCTGGAGGTTCGATGTATCAGCATTCACATTTTTCACTTTTGTGCTGTTTCTAGGAATGTTATCTGCAGAAGCAGAAGACTGATTGTAATTTTTTTCCTATCCAAGTTAACAAACTCCCTAAAATCTATCTATCCATGGATCACTTGGAGTCTATCAAGTTAAGAATGCCTGAAAGGAAATAAATTTTAGAATTTGCCATGTATTTAACAAGAACAGCAATAACAATGATAGCCATTAGGATTTTTATAGCACTTCGATGTTTGTTAAATATTATTTCATTTTAACCTAACACCCTGAGAGATGTAGGTGCTATTATTAGCCCAATTTACAGATGAGGAAACTAAGGCAGACGGATTAAGTGATTTGCCCAGGGTCACACAACAAGCAAGTGTCTGACACAGGATTTGAATTTAGGCCTTTGTGACTCCAAGTCTAACACTCTGTCCAACATCACTTGGCATATGCACATAAGAAATAAAAGAAAGGAATTAATTTCCACAGGATAATTTATTAATTTGACAAATATTCAAATGTGCTTTGATAAACTTTTCTTACCCCACAAGGGTATGCATACCTCAGGTTGAGAACCCCTGTGATAGAAGTTTCTGATTATCACTTACTTGGAGAGATCCTCCATCATGGAGGAAATCAACCAATTAGGCTTCATTTTGCAACTGAACTAATATTTTAAAAGATTAAAATAATGATCCCTTCCAGCAAAAAAAAAAAAAAAATACCATGCTGTTCCTTAAAAACAAAGATGCTTCAAGGTCCCTGGCACAAAGTAGGTGCTTAATAAATGTCTGTGGTTGTTGATGGGATTAGAGAAGGGGAGAGGGAAAAGGAAGGAAAAGGGAGGAAAAGAGAAGAATGTACTGTTTCTCAATTGAACTTTTTTATATGGCACATATATGGTTCTGTCCCAGAAAAAAAACTTGGCATAGTGGGAAAAACCTAGGACTTGAATTAAAAAGACCTAGACTTGAGACACTCTTCATACTAATTATGTAACCTTAGGCCTGTTACTGAAATTCTATGCCCTCTTTTGTAAGAGGAAGATAATGCCTGCATTAAGGGCAGCAAAGTGGTACAAGCCCTCTCCTGCAGTTCAAATCTACGTGAGTTCATATCTGACCTTGGACATTCAACTGTGTGACCCTGGGCAAGTCACTTAACCCTGTTTGCTTCAGTTTCCTCATCTGTAAAATGAGCTGAAAAAGGCAAACCACTCCAGTATCTTTGCCAAAACCCAAAATGGGGCCACGAATAGTCTAACATTTCTGAAAAACAACTCAACAACAATGCCTGCATTACCTCCCTTGCAGTGTTGTTGTGAAGATCAAAGGAGATAATTCACATAAGGTGCTTTGTAAGCTGTAAATTTCTGTATACATATGTTTTGTTATGTTTTTATATGTCATTCATATTAACAAATGCATTTGGAGGGGCAGTATGCCGTAGTAATTAGAGGGACAGCCTTGGAGTCAGGGTTCAAGTCTTGCCTCTAACATATTAATGATATTACCCTGGGCAAGTCACTTAACTGCTCACCCCTCACCCCTAAGACTCTGAATGACAGGCTGCTTTTCTGAATCAGTGTGATGCATTTCTACATTGTAATATAATGATATAGTGATATAATGGGTCCAGACCAAAAGATGAAGAGAGAACATATTCACCATGAATGAATGAAACATAGTCAGGTAAGCAAGGAAGCAAGAGCAGAGTTGCAAGAATGGAAACCAAGAAAAACTCAGATTTGAGAGGGGTGAACAGTATCAGAACTGTGTGCTCATTAGGGTAATTGTGAAAGAACACATGGGCATTTGGAATAAGTGTGTGAATAGAAAGAAAGGGGGGCAGTCAGATAAGTGAGTAGGAGGGATTCCAAGAGAACAGGGAAAATGGTAACCAAAAGATTATGGGGGAAAAGGGAAAAAATAATGCATAGTCCATTGATGATTACAGAATTAGATTTTAATAATTCTATGAGTCAGGCCAACAGCTCTCAGGTTTGAAGATGACACATACATATGTTTCCATTTCTTTGGGGAAATTTCATTTTGTCAGTATTCTGATCTTCAGAGCTTAGTCTTTCTTGATTGCACTAAACAGAAAGTTAATGTGAAGAACCACCACACAATTTAAAAATCAAAAAGAACCACTGATTATTGTTGGGCTGTATTGTTTCTTGTGCCCCTTGCCATAGGATTATAGCTTTAGAGCTTGAAGGGGCCTTAGAAATCATTAACTCTAATCCCCCATTTTGCAGGTGAGAAAACTAATGCAGAATATGGTCTCTCTTTATATTTTGATTTGGACCCATTATATCATTGGTGTGAGGCACTCACAATGTGGAAATGCACCCCACGGATTCAGAAAAGCAACCTGTCTGTCATTCAGAGTCTTAGAGGTGAGGTGGAGCAGTTAAGTGACTTGCCCAGGGTTATGTTGTTAATATGTTAGAGACATGACTTGCCTAGAGTTACACAGCTAGTAAGTATCTGAAGTAACATTTAAACCTAGGTCTTCAAGTCTAGTATCTTATCCACTACCATTTGTGGTTGTTGCTTGGTCGCTTCAGTTGCGTCTCACTCTTTGTGACCCCATTTGGGTTTTCTTAGCAAAGATAATGGAGTAGTTTGGCATTTCCTTCTCCAGCTTATTTTACAGATGAGAATGTGGGACAAACAGGGTTAAGTGACTTGCCCAGGGTCACATAGCTAGTAAGTGTCTGAGGCCAGATTTGAAGTCTTCCTGATTCTGGTTCTGTCACTCCAGTGTGCCACATCCACTACCATACTGCCTCTTAATGTTAGTGATTACCAGACACACTCAATTATCTCCACATACAGATGGGACACAAGAGAGTAGGATGGGGATCTGATGTCCTCCCATTCTGCTGAAGCCAATTTTGTCTATATTTAAGCAATTTGTGTTGAGGTGGTGCCTTCAGCCACAGATGAGTTACCCAAAATTATCTCTGAAGACTTGATACTATGGAAATTAATCAGAATCAGAGGGAATCTCAGGTGAATTGAGGACTTCAGTGATGTTTAAGTCATTACTAATTATGTTTGCAGAGTTTTATTAGCCTTTGTTTTCTGGAAATACATTGGTAGAGAAAGAGGGCCCATGAATGAAGAGAGGAAATTTTAATCCCCAGCTAAATCTACAGGGTCACTCGGGTAGCAGTAGCCTCCAGACATGGAGGTTTCTTTCATTAGATCAGAGTCAGCAGTTTACTTGGCCTTTTGACTGCCAGAAAATAAATCATTTCTGGTACAAAAAACAGAGTGTTTGCCAAAGGAAAGGTGGCGATGTCCATACAACAAGTCATCCAAATAGTATTTTAGAGGGTTTGGTTTTTATTCAGCTCTATTCTCCACCGACAGCTGATATTATAGTTTCAGATATAATTGACTGTCCATTCATTTCATTTCCATAGGATCAAAGAAGGAAGTGCAGAAAGATCAAGAAGCGAATAAACCTGCTGTCTCATCGCCTAAAAGATTGGCAGCTTCAACTACGAAACTTCACTCACCAGGTATTTGGGAAGGGAACTCAATATTATTTCGAGGAACTCTTAACCTCAGAGTTCATTCCATTCTAGCCCCACTAATGTGATGGTGGGAGCCCTGAAGCATATATAATTCTCATAGTCTGTCTATGGCATGTTTTTGACCATTACCAAGGTAAAATCATTCACATGACATATTCTTAAAAAGCAAGATATCATCACTACTTGCCAACATGGGAGATTCTATAGAGAAGACTGCCCACCATCTGGTGTCCTATAGTATGGACAAGCAATCTAGAATTGGAAAGTAAACACTTTGAAAAAATGGCTCCAAGCACTTAAATTTCCTGTAAGGGAGAAACAAAGCTACATATAGAAAAAGTAGATTTTAATATGTGCTGTTTTTTGGTAATCGGGAAATCATTGGTTTAAATCATTTGACTAAGCTGACAATTGTTGATTGTGTTTGGCATATTTAAAAAATTTAAATAGTCGTAACATTTGAATACCATGTTATCCTGTCGATGAATTTGTAACTTAGAAAAATGCTATAGATATATCATACTCTGAAGAACTGGGAGTTGGGAGCCACCCAGAGGGTAATGGATAATCACATAGAGGATGTGAGTAGGCTGTAACGTTATTATAAGTGAGGAATTATATGAAAAGCATGACAAAGTATGTCATCAGAGAAATGTAGGATTTTTAAAAATTAGCAAGTCACATAATAAGAGTAAAGAAGAACCCATGGCCAGCCTGTGTGTTCTATCGGTATCCATCTGGTACAGTGGGTGGAATATCGGGCCTGGAGTCACGAAGACCTAAATTCAAATATGGCCTTAGAAATTTACTAGCTCTGTGACCCTGACAAGTCACTTAACCTTTGTTTGCCTCAGTTTCCTCACCTGAAAAAATGGGGATACTAAAAGCACCTCTCAGGGTTTGAGGATCAATGAATTAATATTTATAAAAGGCACTTAGTACAGTGCCAGCATATAGTAGGTGTTGTATCTATACATTTTATAACTACCTATATTTCTTATTTTTATTCTTGTTCAGTCACGTCTGATTCTTTGTGATCCTATGGACCATAGCACATTTATCCTCCACTCTCTCTCAAAGTCTGTCCAAGTTCATGTTTGCTGTTTCCACGACCCTA
The DNA here is from genome assembly GCF_900497805.2 of Vombatus ursinus. NCBI lineage: Eukaryota > Metazoa > Chordata > Mammalia > Diprotodontia > Vombatidae > Vombatus > Vombatus ursinus. The sequence goes on along the minus strand of NW_020954591.1, from coordinate 11,357,388 downwards.
TCTATCCGTCTCATCCTCTGCTGCCCACTTTTCCTTTTGCCTTCAATCTTTCCCAACATCGGGTCTTTTCCAGTGAGTCCTGTCTTCTCATTATGTGGCCAAATTATTTTTTCAGTATTTAACCTTCCAGTGAATAGCCTGACTAATTTCTTTAAGTATTGACTGATTCGACCTATGTATTCTTGTATATTGACATATTGTCTTACATGTAAAGATATATATATGACTTATTCCTTACCCCTTCCATGTAATAGCCAGAGAACATAAAGAAGAGCATTCAAATATTGGGTGAACATCTAATTCAGATTTATGGGAAAACCGAGATAAGTCTTGCCAGATGAGCAGGCCTGTGAGGGGCCGCAATCTACATTGTTGGAGGGAGTTTCCCACATCAAGGAGACCACACAGCCTTTGGAGTATTAGAGGGTATAAAGAGTGTCGTTAAAATACACAGTAGACCAGCATGAGGTTAATAGGCTATAGAGACCACATAACCAAAACCTCTCTTTTAACATTTGAGAGAAGTGTGTCTCAGAAAGTTGAAGTAACTTACTCAAGACCAAATCCTCTGATTCTAAGACCAGTGTTCTTTCCACTAGATGGCATTGGTTGTTGTGGTTAATTTAGCTTTAGCCAGAAACTTCCTTTTGTTTTAACACTTATAATACTAACTGACATTTATATACTATTTTGCAGTTTGTAATGACATTGTTTGAAAAGAAGGGTACGTATCCTCCGTACTTTATTAGATGAAGAAGTCGAAGTGCTCAGAGATTAAGACGTGCCTGCAGTCACAGACTTGGTGTCAAAGTTGTGTTTGTATCCCAGCAGCAGTCCGTTTTTCTTCCTCAGTATTACAGAATAAAAATAATTTATGTTTTGTCTGATAGTTCTAGAGCTTGTATTTCCACAGGATGTGTAATGTTGTTAATGTTGTTAAGCTTATGTAGAGCAGTGCTCCGTTACGACAGGTAGAAGAGAAAGCGCTTGAAGAATGACCGCTAAGAAGACTTCCTTCCAACTCTCAGGTGTTAGGGTTCTGTGATTCTAGAATAGAAATTCTAAGGCATCTGGATGCTCTTCACTTACCACTCCAAACAAAGAATGGAGGAGTTCAGAATTCCCCTGGGGAAGAATCCGCTTACTTATTTTCTTAAATTTATTTTTAATTTGTGGAATAAAATAAGCATTTCCATAACATAATACAATAAAAAAGATGATGGTACATGAAACTGCAAGGCTACTATGCTCAACTTGTTATTCCTTTTAAATATATAACAAAGTTATCACAAATTTTTTTTCCTTTTTTTCCTTCATTCCTCCCTGACTCTCACCCTAGAGATGGCTACCATTAAACAGAAATAGGTATATATATATATACACATATATATGTATACACACACATGCACACACACACATATGTATGTATGTATGTATGTATAATTATTCTATACATACTTCTATTTATCCCTTCTCTTTCTGGATACAGTTAGCGTCTTTCTTCATATATCCTTTATTTTTAATTTGCCTGTTTACAATAACCAAAATCACTTAGTTTCTCAAAGCCTTTCTTAAAACAATATTGCTATTACTGTATACAATGTTCTCTTGATTCTGCTCACTTTGCTCTTCATTATTTCGTGTAAGTCTTTCCATGCCTTTCTAAGATCATTGAGCTCATCATTTCTCATAGCACAGTAATATTCCATCACAACCATATACCACAACTTGTTCAGCCATTTCCCAATTCATGGGCATCTCTGCAGTTTCCAGTTCTTTGCCACCACAAAGAGAGCTGTTATAAATATCCCATTCACATTCAAAGTTATAATTACTATTTGTGAATTTCCCTTCATCTTATTTTTACTCACTATTTTCTTTCTCAGCCTGTCTTTTTACTCTGTTCCTGTTACCTTATCTTTTCCCCCACCTTCCCACTTCCCATCCCACCTTTACTTATTATCAAGATTACTAAGTAGTCTGGAGATGAAAATTCTTCATATTAAAAAGTTGAAGATACCTAGAAATTGAATGAAATTAATTATTTGTGGCTTCCTTTTTATTTAATTTTTTGTCACATTTTAAGTTCCAAACTGTATACCTCCCTCCCTCCCCAGTCCACATTAGAGAAGGTCATCATTTGACACAGGTGTGTGTGTGTGTGTGTGTATGTTTGTGTGTAAAACCATACTATGCATACTTCTGTTTATCAGTTCTTTCTCTGGATATGGATAGCATCTTCCTTCATAGGTTCTTTGCAGTGGATTTATAATATTCAGAATAACTCGGTCATTCACAGTTCTTCAAACAATATTGCTGTTAATGTGTACAGCGTTCTCTTGGTTCTACTCATTTCATTCTTCATTATTTCATGCAAGCCTTTCCATGTTTTTTCTAAAATCAACCAGCTCATCATTTCTTACAGCACAGTAGGATTCCAATACAATCGTATACCACAACTTGTTCAGCTATTACTCATCACATGCGAAGTTTTGATAAACTTTGGATACACTGGATCATATTTTCTGCTTCCCCCTTGTCTCCTTCCTCTCTAAATTAATAATAATAATATTAATAAAGTATTATATAGCACTTACTATGTGTCAGGCACTGTGCTAAGTGCTTTATAATTATTATCTCATTTCATACAGCCCTGGGAAGGAAGAGCTATTATTATCCCCATGTTACAGATGAGAAAACTGAGGCAAACGGAATCCAGGGTCACAAAGTAAATAAGAGGCCAGATTAGAACTCAGATTTTCCTGGCTCCAGGCCCGGCACTGTATGCCCTGCACCATCTAGCTGCCCCAAACGGAGAAGAAAGAGTCTTGGTATAAGCGTGCCGTCCTTTCTCAGTATCATTTCTTCTTCGTAAAGTGACAGAATTGGACTATGTGGCCTCTTAGGTCCCTTCTGGTTCTAGATGTAGAAGTCTAGGATTTAGGTTGCACGTGGTCACTCAAGCAGGTCTGCCAACGCAGTTCTAAACCCTCGATCACTCCTCCTATGAGCCTCATGCCCTTGCCTGACTTGGGAGAGTAATCCTTCCATGGAGACAGTAGCTGAGCCCTACCATGCATAAGAAGGATGGTGAGTCCCATCTTTTTTTGTTCACTCCTTTCTCTTCCACCCACCACGCCGGTCGGACAGCGCACTAGCTCCCAAGGGTAGACTGGGCAATCACTCTTGTCAATCTTGTCCCTGTCTCGGCCAAACCCCTACACAGTCAAAGAGGGCTTATGAAGAGAGGGAAGGAGAAGTTGGAGGTGTTTGGGTAAGAGGTCAGGCTTTTTTTTCCTGAAATGAAGTTGGATTGTTTTAATGAAAGTCAAACCCCAAAGAATTCTCAGCCACTACATTGAACCATGTGGGAGGTGGGGGGGGGAGGGGGAATGTGTGCCAGGCTGAAAAAACACTTTATTTTCTGCTATGGTTTTGCCAAAAAAAATGAGATTAGTGGATTTTTTGAGATGGAAAACTGGCAAAGTTTTGGCATCTGTTTCTTCTTTGCAATTGAGGGGTTTTTAGGCCTCCATATTGCACTGTTTAGTTCTTGTGCCAAGTCAGCTCCTTAGCTGTAAAATTTGAAGTGGTTCCTTCTATTTAAAATGCTGGGAAGGGAGGGGAATCCCTGCAGATGAATATTTTATAGGCTTTTTTCCTTTTACAGGGGTTATGTTTTCCTAGATGTACAACCTTGGCATGCAAGGCACTCATATTTAGCTTTCTGTCCTCTCTGGCTGCTGGCCTCTCCCTGAAGACCAAACGATATGTAAGGGCAAGGACTGCCATCTCCTTCACTTCCTCCTGCCACTAACTGGAGGCCAAGAGCTGGCAGGTGGAGATTCCACGGAGGGAAATATAAAGCAGCAGGTGAACATTCTGGAGCTTACCTCGAAAACAGTGGAACCCATCAGTGACATGAGCCTCCTGTGTCTAGAAAGCCAAACTAGGCAGCTTACTGTTGTTCACAGAGGAATCTCCAGACTGTATACCTTTGCACAGGCTGTGCCACGGGCCTGGACTGCGCCCCCTCCTCACCCCTGCCTCTTGGAATCTCTAGCCTTCTTCAGGGCTCAATTCAAGTACCTCAAGAGACTTACATGAGACCTTTTCTGATCCTTCCCCACTGCCAGTGCCTCCCGCTTCTCCAAAATTCTCTCGTACTTACCTTGTATTTTTTCATTCATTCATTATTTCATTCATACGCGCTATTTGTGCCTTCCCTATGGTAGAGCCTTTCCAACTCAGGTCTGATCAGCCAGTCAGACACACTGTACCTTGATTCCAACAGAGTGGTGTAATTTTGGTCCTCTTCAAGCATGAAGAAGCACAACCATTTCATGCGTATTTTGCATGTGTGTACATTTTATTTCCCCTCAGAATATAAGCACTCTGAGGACAGGGATATCATCTAGTATAGTACTTAGCACATTTTGTTGTTCAGTTGTGTCAAACACTTTCTGACCCCATTTGGGGTTTTCTTGGCAGAGATACTGGAGTGGTTTGTCATTTCCTTCTCCGGCTCATTTTACAAATGAGAAAATTGAGGTAAACAGGGTAGTAAGTGGCTGAGGCCAGATTTGAACTTATGAAAATGAGTCTTCCTGATTCCAAGCCCAGTGCTGTATCCACAGCGCCACCTAGCTGCCTCTTGGCACATAGAGAGATACTTCAAAAGTGCTTTTGGCTGCTAAGAAAACAAGAGAATTTTTTCTTACTTTTCTAATGAGCTTAAAAGGATAAGAAAAGCAAAGGGTTTAGATAGTTAACTCATGCATAAAATGTTGCCTTAATAGATTTCCCTCTCAGTTTCAGAGGCTGATTTAACCTCACAAGCGTGATGAGCCACTTTAATTGGTGTTGATTCTCAAGAAGCCACTCATATTAAAAAACCCAGAAGCAGTTCAGTTGTTGCCAGAATCTCCTCAAACAGCAGTTTCCCTCTTTCTCGTCCTTTTTACCTGTAAATTATATAATGATGGTTGAATAAGCTCTTGGGTTGTTAGATCAAAGGAACCTTAGAGAATTCAGCTTCTTTTCTTGTATAGAGAAGGAAATGAGGCCCAGATGGGTGAGGTAACTTGCCCACTATCACATAGCAAGCTACTGGTTCAGCCGAGGAGTGGGGAGGAACTAGCGTTTATGAACTGCCTACTATGTGCCATGCACTGCGCTAAATGCTTTATCTATAAGTATATACAAAATATGTCCTTTTATCCCACATCTTATCTCTGCTATGCATCAGGGTCTTAATTATATTTTCATGTACCATAGTCATTAGATTATAAGCTCCTTGAGGGCAGAGACTGTCTTTCTTTTTCTTATTTGTATCCCTAGTGTGTAGCACGGTGCTTGGCACATAGTAGGTGCTTTATAAATGTTTCTTGAATTTAATATTTTAAGTGCTTCCTATCTTAGTGAGATCTTTAAGGACATAGAATATGTCATAGATTCCTTCTGCAGCTTCCACATCATTTTGCACATAATAATATTTGATGTAATAAACTGACCCTATAAGATTTGTCAACCACTTCTATGTATGTTATCTCTTTTGAACCCCTTATGAACAACCCTACGAGGTAAGTTGTATGGGTATTATCATCTGCCGTTAACAAATGATGAAAATGAGGCTCAGAGACATTGGATGTCTTGTCTAAGGTCATATAGCTAGGAAATATTGAAAATGGGATTTGAACCTAGGTCTTTATGACTCCATTCTAAGGCTTCTATCCGTACTTCTTATTGTTCAGTCATTTTGCAGTCATGTATGACTCTTCATGACCCCCCTTTGGGGTTTTCTTGGCAGAGATACTGAAGCGGTTTCCCATTTCCTTCTCCAGGTCATTTTACAGACAAAGAAACTGAGGCAAACAGGGTGAAGTGACTTGCTCAGGGTCACACAGCTACTAAGCGTCTGAGGTCAGAGTGGAACTGAGGTCTTTCTGATTAGAGGCCCAGCGCTCTGTCTCCTATGCCACTTAGCTTCCCATTCCACCCCTAGTACCATGTTGCTTCTCCTTATCTTATTGAATTGAATTGAGTCATAGCATCAGACTTAATGTTAGAAAAGACCTAAGATGTCATTGAGTCTAACCTCTCCATTTTAAAGATGAGACCTCAAAGTGAAATGACTCCCCCAATGTCATACAAGTAACCTTCGTTCAAACCAAGGTTCTCCGACTCCAAATTCTGTTTCCTATGCAGTACTCCTTGCTGATGCTCTTGAGATGAGATGAGATGAGATGAGAACTGTAAAAGTTGAAAGAAAATTTAAGTAAATGTTAATTGAAATGAAATGAAGTAAAATGATTGTAAAGACCTCAATAGGGGAAGGTTAATAATAGTTGACACTTATACAACCCTCTAAGGTTTGCAAAGGCTTTACACATATTACAAACCATCTTCTATCTCTGTCACTTACTACCTATGTAACTGGGTAAATTGTTTAACCTCTGTGCCCTTCATTTCCCCATCTGTAAAATGAGGGAGTTGGACTAGAAAATCTCTAAAATCTTTAGCAGATCTAACTCTATAATGACCTAAATCAAGTGTTCACAGCCTCCAAGGTCACTGCATAATCAAGAACTGCTTATTGATTGGAGGACATCTAGATCAAATCCCTAATTTTACCGATCAGGAAACTGAGGCCTAGAGTGGTTAAGTGACTTCCTTTTGCTTTTGTTGGTAACCATGTTCTCAAGTAGCTAGGTGCTGCAGTGGATAGAGTGCCGGGCCTGGAGTCAGGAAGAGTCCTCTTCACGAGTTCAAATCTGACCTCAGACGCATACCAGCTGTGTGACCCTGGTCAGGTCACTTCACCCTGTTTGCCTCAGTTTCCTCATCTGTAAAATGAGCTGGAGAAAGAAATGGCAAACCATTCCAGTATCTTTGCCAAGAAAACCCCAAATGGGGTCATGAAGAGTCAAACATGACTGAAAGGACTCAGCAACAGCAACCTATTCTCAAGCACCCAGGTTTGCAGCCAAGGAGCCTTTGGTTCTTTTTTCCTTTTCATCACCCTTACTACCACCCGCACCTACCCACACCCATACATACCCACACTCACACCCATACACACCCATACTCACACACACATACACACACACACACACCCATACACACACACACACATACATATACACACACACATATACACACACACACACACATACACACACAGTTCTTTCAGTTCTATACCACAATATTTCAATTATCCATTCCCCTCTATCCACTCATACTGTGACCACCTAGTTTAGACCTCACTACTTCTTATCTGAACTATTTTGATAGGCTTATTAACTAATCTTCCTTCCGTCTCTCCCTTCTCTAACCATAATATTCTCCTTAATGGAGAGGCCTGACCGTATTACTCCCCTGCTCCTAAGGAAACATTTAAACATAAAAAACAAACAGGTATATGACATATCACTCTCCACCGTTAGTGGGTCCCCATTGCTTCTGGGTTAAAATGGGCTCCTTGACCTGGCAATTTAAGACCTTCCACAATCTGGACAACATTTAAAAAAAATAATTTGTCAACAGTGTAGTATCTATCTATCTATCTATCTAGATAGATAGATAGATAGATAGATAGATATAATGGTATGTATAAAATATATATCATATAAATATAAAATATATAAAAGTTATAAAACTACAAATATATATATAAAACCATATAAAATATATAGTGTATATATAATGTTTTTATGAACATGTTGTATTCTGTTCTCCAATAGAATATGAGCTCTTTGAAGACAGTGATTTTTTTTGTATTTTGTATCCCCACCACCTAGAACAGTAGCTGGCACCTGGTAGTGTCTTACTAAAAGCTTGTTAGCAAGAATACTGACCAGTCAGAGATAAGGGTGTATTTTATTTGGAAAAACAAATTTCAAAAGCCTTTCTGCCTGAAGGAGAATAGAAAAGGTACTACAACATCAAGCCCTGAATTACCCTAGTCCCATTTCTAAAATCTTATTTCCTAAGCAGAAACAATGTGATTTGGTGGAAAATAATATAGAGGCCTTTTGCTGAATTCCTGTTCTAAAACTTCTACTTGTTCAACTGAAGTCACTGAACCTCCAAAGTCTCAACTTCCCTGTCTGTAAAATGAAGATAACATACTCCCCAAGTCATAGTGTCCTGAGGTAGGATGAAAGGCAGTGACTGGAATCAGAGAAGCTAGATTCAAACCCACCTCTTGATAATGTACTAGCTGTGTGACCTTAAATAAATAAGTCATTTAGTCTCCCTGGGCCTCAGTTTCCTCATCTGTAAGATAAGGTGGTTGAACTCAGTGACCTATGAGGTTATTTCCAGCTCTGGAGATCTATGATCCTAAGCTTGAAAATGCTATGGAAATATGTTATTATTTAAATTTAAATATTGTTGCATGACCTCTAAAATACCCTAAGAAAGTCTCTCCTTCCAGATTCTAGCCAGAAAGAAACTCCAAGCAATTAAAACTCTCAGAAGGCTGCTGTGTTTGTGTGGTGTCCACAGCCTGGTATTTAGAATGTAGAAGTTGATCTTAAACTGTGTTTTTACGCAGGAGGTGAAATGTGGACCTGATGTACAATAGGTGTCAAAGTAAAGGGCTAAACGTGGTTTTCCCAATCAGAGGAGCGTAATGACCCTGTTGTCAAAGGAAATACCTTGGTAGCCAAGGAAACAGTTTATCCAAAGTTATCCAGGTCATCCACTCCTACTGTATAGTGTTCGTACCTATTAAAGAAGGGGAAATTGACTATTTCTTGTTCTTCCATCCACTAAAAAGAAGTAAATTCAATGAATAAAACACCCACTGTGTTTGTGTTTTTTAACCTACTAAAGCCCAAAGATGACAATATCTGCCAGGGATGTCAGTTAGCTTAAATGCACTGAGCTCAAATCAGGTTTTATTATTTCCTTTATATTTTCCTTTCGGGCAGCTAGGTGGCTCAGGGGATAGAGCACTGAGTTGGAGTCAGAAAGACTCATTTTCGTGAGTTCGAATGCAGCCTTTGACACTTACTAGCCGTGTGACCTTGGGCGAGTCACTTAACCCTGTTTGCCTTGGTTTCAGCATCTGTAAAATGAGCTGGAGAAAGGAATGGTAAACCCCTCCAGGATCTCTGCCAAGAAAACTCCAACTGGGGTCACATAGAGTTGGACATAACTGAAATGACTCAATTATATTTTCTTCATATTTCAAAAGAGATGTGTTCTTCATTATCAGGACCTTAGGCAGCTGGTACAAATTAATTAGATTAATTAAAACACTCAAGTACTTTTAAAAGCACCATAACAATAATCAAATGGCAAACCATAGTCATCAAAGCAAAAATATTTCCTTGGGGATAAATGCCGGCAACCAGTACATTGCTGCCCTCTTGGAGTAACCCCAATGAAGCACTAATCTGACATCATGCCTTGGAGCTCAGCGCAGACAATAAAATGTTTCCTCTCAAGCTGCTTTTTTTCCTGCACTAATCAGCGTCTCTGGAAGAATTAAAATGTAATAATTAACATTAAAATTCGTTTGTATCAGACATGAGTGATTTCTCTAGAATCTGACCTTCCTCGCCTATATGCAGGCAGCAGGAATTCCTGACTCTGCCTTCCTGGCATTGAAATAATCTGAGGCACGCAGGGTGTGAGGAACCATTTCAACCTATTGACTCTTAACTCAAGAAAGAAATCTCTGGTGGACTTTTGTTTTTCTTTTAGAAGAAGAAGGGGAAGCATTTAATTAAAGTCAGCATGTAGTTATCATTAAATCAACAAGCAGAAGTGTGCTTGGATCAATTAAGTCATTGTTTTCTTTAAAGTATGACGCCACTTGGGTATTCTCATCAGTGGAATATATTCCCTAGTCAAGACATGGTGGGGATGTTTTCTCTGCTTACTCGGTCATCCAGTTACTCCCTTCCCCCCACCTATCTTTGTCTTATATCCTGAACACACACACACATACAGGTACACATTATAGAGAAAAGAGCACAGGAAAAGAAAGAGGAGGGGGCAGATATTTGCCACAGTATAGCTGATTATTATGCTATTGGTGTCTGTGTTGTTTCTGCTGGTGTCTGATCTACTTAGGTACAGAACAATATTTATCTTATAAGTGTGAGTTTTAAGTTTAGGGCTCTGTTCATTCTGATCATTATCAATAGCAGACAGCTTACTAACTACATGCTATGATGCAGGATGCCCTGCAAGAAAGTGGGCTAGAGGACAGGTATGTCCATAAAAAGATACCTAACAGTACATTGCAACATATGCCAAGTGGAAAATAAGTGGTACAATTAGTACTCAAGGAACTCATAGGAGGGTGAGATAGAAATTCCTGTGGGTCCAGGTATGTGGAAGTCAGGAAAGTCTTCTTGGAGGAGATGGGATTGAGCTGGACCTTAAAGGAGCAATAGCATTTATATAAGTGGAAAAGAGAAAGGTATCCTAACACCATACTGCAAAGATGGTTGATCAACAACTCCAGTTCAGATCTGGGTTCAGTTACCCATCTACTATCTGGTGTATTTGCAGAGAATAGAGAGTTAGGGACAAAAGCAAAAAGGAGTGAGTATTTTGGGATGCCTCCAAATAAGGGTAGGTGGGAAAAGGCTCGGTGACCTCTTGTCAGAGATGTTGTAGAACAGTAAGGTTTGGGTATAGGCTGGACTAAATGGTCCCCAAGTTCCTCTCTACCTTTGAAATTCTGTAATTCTGGGAATTTGGGGAAAGTGAATTCCCCCACATTGAAATGACTGATCTGAAACTTTCACCTAGAATATCAATATGCAGGAAGAATCTTGGATACATTTCTCTAGCCTACATACTACACTCTGAGGATGGTGCATAATTGAGGACAAGAGAATTTTTTGTTGTTGTTGTTGTTTATTAGTTTGTTCTTTTTAAAATAAGGCTTTGCATTTGAGCTCTCTGCTTGAAATTGCAGACACTGTTTCTGTTCCAGATACTGTTGTCAGATGCTGCCCTGCAAAACTCAATTCAGTAAGCCTTTATGAAGTTCTACTTTGTGCCCAGAGTGGTGTTAGGCACCAGGGACTTAAAGACAAAAACAAGACACTACCCTGCCTTCAAAGAGCCTACATTGTCTTGGGAGGAAATAACATGTACACAGATAGATAAATGAAAGCTGTCTACAAAATATATACAAAGTAATTTTGTGAGGAGAGCGGTGAGAACTGGGAAAATCAGGAAAGTTCTCTTGTGGGACGGGTGCTTGAGCTGAGCCTTGTGAAGGTGGCTAGAGTTTCCAAGAGTCAGAGAGGAGGGAAAGTATTCCAGGCATGGAGGGGCGGCCCTGCGCAGAAAAAGAATTAATGGAATGTTGTGTAGAGGAGATGTTAAGAAGGCGGGTTTGGCTGGATAATAGAATACAGAGAGGGTGTAATATATAATCAGCAAAGGTAAGTTGGAAACAAATTGTGAAATGCTTTTTATTCCAAATAGAAGAGTCTGCATTTTATCTTAGAAGTAGTTGGGGGCTCATCCACATATAAATAATCACCTTCATAGATAGATAGATAGATAGATAGATAGATAGATAGATAGATAGATAATGTGTGTGTGTATATATTTATACTTGTGTGAAAGTTTCATTTTTCATTAAAAATGGGAATTTTACAGAAGTGGAAAGAGTATTGGTGATAGAGTCAATAATCGATTTAACAACTGGCTCTAATCAGTAGCATTTACAATAAAAGAAGCAAGAATTCATTCATTCATTCAGCACGGATTTATTAAGTGCTTACTGTATGACAAGCACTGTGCTAAGCACTTGGAATAATAAGTACACGTATAGAAGCTCTGGTTTGTGGATAAATTGGACTATTCAAAAATATTATTTCCCTTAGTTCAGTATGCACTTTTTAAGTACCTACTATCTAAATATAGTAGGTAAAATTTAGAATTGGTATGTTTGGAGAAAATAGAGGACTTGGCCCATCCTGTACATTGAAAATCGGTATCTCAGGTTTTGAAATCTTCAAGGGGCCTGTTGGATGGGAAAAAAAAAAGTTTGCATATCTACTTAATCCTGCAATTTCTGACCAAAGGAAGAAAGTTGGGGACATAATTTAAAACAAAAATCCATCCCTGCCCTCAGGAAGCTCACAGTCTACTTTTTTTGTTCTAGCATATTCAGATGCCAGAATCAAGATTATTCTTAGTTCAAATTCCACCTTTCCTCTGTCCCAAAGAAAAGTTCTCCTGACCTTGAAGGGGGTTCTCTAAATAGCCCTGGAAAAGGTACAGGGGAAATGTGGTGAATTTGGTGCCCTACTTATTCTTGTATACTTCTGCCCCAAAGATAAAGATATAGAAGCTCAAAGATGAGGGGAATACTTTGAGTCACTTTTGGTTGTTTTTTTTAGTAAATTAAATTTTAAAAAATCATAAATTTCTTCTTCCTACCTCATTAGCCCCTCAGGTAACTGAACCTAGACCATATTAGAGAAGAATGCTCTTTAAACCCTAAAGTATTAGTCAAAGGTAGCATCATCATCATTGTCACATCATCATAGCATTTGCATAAAGCTTTTAAATGTTGACAAATGCTTCCTATATATCATTGCCTTTGATCCTCACAAAAACACTGAGGTAGGTGGCATTATCATCCCTATTTTACATATAAGAAAACTGAGGCTGAAAAGGTTTTAAGTTAAAAAGTTAAACTCTTAAGAGTTAGTATCTGAGGCAGGATTTTAACTCGAATCTATCATGACTCCAAGATAAGTGCTCTAGGCGCTATACCACCTGGATGCCTTACGTTTGTCAAACCTTATTTCATGTGTTTTTCCTTACAGGATACCCAAAACAAAGGGCTGCTGTTCCAAGAAATGGGTTTGCCACCAAACCAGATCTACAGGCCCGGGAGGCAGAAAGACAATTTGTTCAGCGACTGAAGGAAAAGTGTGAAGATCAATCCAAGCAGCTCAGCTATGTTCAGGGAGAACTGAAAAGGGCCATTCAAGGCTTTGAAGTGTTTGCTGTGTCTACTCAACATTTCTTTGGAAAGGTGAGCTCTGTAGTCCAAAACTGGAACATATTGTTAGAGGGACTTGGGATGTCTTGTCTTATTTGGTTTTTTTAATGACTGAAACAATTTCCTGGGAGCCAAGTTATTCATTCTATTAGGGAATCATAGGTGAGGAAGGTTCTCAATCAAGTGTAACTGAGCATACAAGGGTAGCCAATGGTGTCCAGTTATAGTATGTGGGAAAGTTTAAGAGGTGGAACCTGGTATCACAATGCGTTGGGATGAAATAGAAATGTTTGTTCTCAGCATCACTCGTACCCAATTGAGTCTGTCTGTCTTTAGCTGTGGTGTGGTCCGTGTGATACTTGGGTAGCTACCAAGCTTAGAACTTAACCATTGTTTTCAGGTAGATTATAGACCATCTTGACTTTTCTGTTTATACTTTATGGCATCTAGTCTGTCATTTATGGAGGTCGAGATAGTGCCACTTTGGAATTGATTGTGTGACATGGGAGATGCTGGCAAAGGACCACCCAGCATGGCATACCCACATCAAAGAAGGCGCTGTGATGTATGAGCAAAGCAGAATTGAACTAGCTCAAAAGAAACAAAAAGCACAATTTTAGAGAATCCACCCCAATTGTTCCTGTGAAATATTTGTACCCAACCTGTGGTAGAGCATTCCAAGCTCATACTGGTCTGATCAGCCACAGTCAGACACACTGTAACTTGACCCTAACATAGCGATGTCATTTTGGTCCTCTTGGAGAAAGAAAAACCAACCAATCAGTAATGCCGTGTGAAGTCTCCCCTGATAAGAAACTGAGCTAGCCAACTTCATGGTTGATTTAAAGAAGCAAAAGTGGAACATTTTAAATAGGCCTGTAAAATTAGATATCAATCACTTGGGTTCCTTCCTTCACTAATAATGATAATAATAATTGGCATTTATATAGTGTATTAAGGTTTGCGAAATGTTTTGTGTACATAAGCTTATTTGAACTTTATAACAACCCTGTGAGGTAGGTATCATTATCCCCATTGTACAGGTTAGGAAACCGAGACTGAAAGAACTTAAGTTATTTGCCCATAACCACACATTAAACCAGATTCAAACCCAAGCCTTTTTGATGACAAGTCTAGAGCTGACTGGTTAGAACTCTTTGCATAACCTTTTATAATACTCCCACCTCCTCAACTGCCCACCTTCCACTCCTTTCCTCCCTCCAAAAAAAAAAGTCCAAAAGCTTTAACTTTGGGTTTTTTTCTTGTGTAAGTTCTCTATAGAAAAGAGAACTAGCTCTCAGATATGTCATAATGGATGGCAAACTTAGCATATATAGCTAACATCTATACCCTAATACTCAGTTTTATCAGTTCACATCTGGCCTCAGACACTTACCAGCTGTGTGACGCTGCGCAGTTCACTTAATCTTGTTTGCCTCAGTTTCCTCATCTGTAAAAAATAAGCTGGAGAGGGAAATGGCAAACCACTGTAGTAATTGTGCCAAGAAAACACCAAATGGGGTCACGAAAACTGAAATAAAATTATTTCAACCCTCTTTCTTGCTAAAGCCTTTAACCAGAAATAATAACAATGCTAACTGGTTTCAGTAGAATGTAACCTCATTTAGGGCAGGAAACATTTCATTTTTGCCTTTGTGTATCCTCTGAACTTAGCTTAGTACCTTGCCCGCAACAGTTGCTTAATAAATGTTTGCTGAATGAGTAAATTAGTTCAACCATTTCCTTTCTTTGTCCAACTCAGTAGCACTGAGGTTGATGTGTATGTCAAGAGAAGACACCCCCATTATTCACAAGTTACATGAGCAGACCTAAGCACTTGATAATTGACTGAATACCAGCCTCTGTGTAGAAAAACTGACGCAGTTGAAGTGCCAAAAGAGACAGGGTAGCAGAGTGGCCAGGGGGTCAGCCTTGGAGTCAGGAAGGCCTGGATTCAAGGCCTGCAGCTGATGAATCTGGGACCACAAGCGAGTTACGTCACCTCCAGTGCACGGGGGCAACAGGCCAAGGCAGTAAGTTATAAACCAATTCCTGATCTGCGTGAAGGGAGTTTCCTAGAGCCGTGAAATCATAGGTCATGACCATGACCACCACCAACAAAAAAAGAAGAGAAGCCCATGTGGTTTGCTTAGTAAAATGTCAGTGCTTTCATTGTAGAGAAGGTAGAGGATAGTCCTTCCTTTATGCGTGTGTGGATGTGTTTTACGTTCTTGAGCAGAATAGCTCTTTAAGAAATATTTCTAGGCGCAGCAAGGTGGTGCAGTGGGTAGAGCACCAGCCCTGAAGTTAGGAGGACCTGAGTTCAAATCTGGCCTCAGACCAAACACTTAACACTTACTAGCAGTGTGACCCTGGGCAAGTCACTTAACCCCAATTGCCTAAAAAAAAAAAAAAAGAGAGAGAGAGAGAGAGAAATATTTCTAGTGACAATTTAATACTTGATTTTTTCTTTATTAGATCTGTGATTTAATTGGTAAAGGGAACTCCAAATGAAGAAAATCTCTTCTATTAATGCAAATCATCTGGGTGGCGCAGTAATAGATAGAGTGCTGGGCCTGGAGTCAGGAAGACCTGAGTTCAAATGCAGCTTTAGACACTTACTAGCTGTGTGACCCAGGGCAAGTCACTTAAACTTGTTTGCCTCAGTTTCCTCATCTGTAAAAATGAGCTAGAGAAGGAAATGGCAAAGCATTCTAGTATCTTTACCAAAAAAACAAAACAAAAAAAACAACCCAAAAAGGGGTCACAAAGAGTCTGACATGACTGAAAGACGTGAATGTAAATCAGTACCTGGTGTGCAGTTTGTAGTCTTAGGGAGTTGCATGGGCACTGAAAGGTTAACTCACTTGTCCAGGGTTGCATAGCCAGTATGTATCAGACGGGACTTGAACCCAGAACCTCCTGACTTCGAGTACTGACTCTCTGTCCCTCTAGGTGGTACAATGAAAAAGTGCTGGGCCTGAAGTCAGGAAGACTTGAGTTCAAATCCAGTCTCATATTCTCAGTAGCTCTGTGACCCTGAGCAGGTCACTTAACCTCCGTTTACCTCAGCTTTCTCAAATGTAAAAAGGGAATAATAACAGCACTCACAGGGTTGCTGTGAGGATCAAATGAGATAATACTTGTAAATAGTGCACAGTGCTTGGCGCATAATAAGCACTATGCTGCTGTTGTATAGTTGTTTTCAATCATATTCAACTCTTCATGAGCCCATTTTGGGGCTTTCTTGGCAAAGATACTAAAGTGATTTGCTGTTTCCTTCTTGAATTCCTTTTACAGATGAGGAAACTGAGGTATACTGAGTTAAGTAACTTGACCAGGGTCACACAGCCGAGGCTGGATTTGAACTCGGGTTTTCCTGACTCTAGGCCTAGAGCTGTATCCGCTGCACCACCCAGCTTCCCAATAAGTGATATATAAAAGCTTATTCCTTTCCTTTCCCCCTGCATCACAAGTAACTTAATTATCCAAAGGAAAATAGAATCTTTCAGCAATGGTTCAATAGTAATATCTATGTTTTTTCTGAATACAGACAAGGATTTTTCATTCCCTTATACTAATCACAAAGTCAGGGCTTAATCCAAAGGGACTCTTGTATCTGACAAACTGAAATTCTGGCTTGTTCAACCCTCTTCCCCACCTCTATAGAGTTCAGGTACACAGGGTGTGGCATGTGTGGAGTCATTCTTTTGCTCAGTTAACGCATTGCTTCCTCCATGGCATGGCAGGTTCAGTGGGCCAGAGCTTGATTCCTCTGCAGCATTACACAGCTCTTAAATCAGAGACAAAGCATCCTGGCAGGTGATTTATCAGCTTTCCCGTCAGGCTTCCTCACTTCTAGAATTGTACTCCACATGACGTTTTAGCAAGATGGATGATGGACATGGATTTAGTTTTCTTTTCACTAAATCATAGCACGCCGCTCCAGACAGGCCTCCTGAATGATCTCGTCATTCAGCCTTTCAAACTGTTCCTTCTTCCCTTTGTCTTTGTGATCTGTTACAATCTCAGCAGCATCTCCTCTTGAGTTCTTCAACCCAGGCCCAGGAGAAACAAACAAGCAGGTAAAAAACAGGTGTCTGCAGTTGGGTAGAATGAGAAGTGATCTTCAGGGGTCTTCCATGGTCCTGCTGCTATTTAAGATGATTGAAGAGAGCCTGCAGATGATACCCTGTTGGACAAGGAGGACGTGTGGAGCTACGAGCGCTACATCAAGGAAAAGGAAGGGAAGACAAATTTCCTCAAAAAATCAGGAAAGTGGGGGCAGCTTGGTGGCACTGTGGATAGAGTACTGGTCCTGGAGTCAGGAGGACCTGAGTTCAAATCTGGTCTCAGACACATGATACTCGCTAGCTATGTGACCCTGGGCAAGTCACTTAACCCCGATTGCTTTGGAAAGAAAGAAAGAAAGAAAGAAAGAAAGAAAGAAAGAAAGAAAGAAAGAAAGAAAGAAAGAAAGAAAGAAAGAAAGAAAGAAAGAAAGAAAGAAGGAAAGAAAGGAAAGAAAGAAAGAAAGAAAGAAAGAGAAAGAAAGGAAGGAAAGAAAGGAAGGAAAGAAAGAAAGAAAGAAAGAAAGAAAGAAAGAAAGAAAGAAAGAAAGAAAGAAAGAAAGAAAGAAAGAAAGGAAAGAAAGAGAGAGAGAGAGAGAGAGAGAGAGAAAGAAAATAAAAGAAAAATCAGGGAAGGGATCAGGAATGATCCTAATGCAGTTGATAAGGGCTTGGGCATAGATTTAATACCCATCTGAGAAGGTCAACTGCTGGATGGCCATGGGCTTCATTCCTAACTTTTTTTTCTTTTCTTTTTTTTTCTTTTTCTTTTTATTCTTAGGCAGTTGGGGTTAAGTGACTTGCCCAGGGTCACACAGTTAATAAGGGTTAAGTGTTTGGTCTGAGGCCGAATTTGAACTCAGGTCCTCCTGACTTTAGGGCCGGTGCTCTATCCACTGCGCCACCTAGCTGCCCCTGAAATTAGCCAGCTGTCTCATAAAGCATATCAGTTATAATGTTAAGAGATTTGTTATCTTTGTGTATAAAAAACTCTACATTTAATTCTATGCCTAAGGAGGAAAATGATGATGCATTAAAATGTCAAGTGAAACAATGGAAGACGTGGATAACGAGCTATTTCATTTCAAAGCAAGCATGGTAATTAATGAGTTCCCTAAACTGGGACATCTCCCCTCTTCAAGTATCCGAAGGTCACGGACACCAGGTGGTGGCCAACTGTTCTTTACAGCCTTCATCTCCATCTCCATCATGGTGTAAGGAAAAACAAAATAAAAATAGATTGCATCTTGAAAGGTTTAGATTAGCGATAAAAATGAACCATATTGATAATCAGCGTTAAACAAGGAAATGAGTCACCATTCTTTGGTTGTGTGATCTTCTTAAAATTATAGAGTTAGAGCTGGAAGGGACGTTCAAAGCCTCATTTTATACAGGAGGAAACCAAGACTCAGAGTTAGGTGACTTACCCAAGATCATAGAGGTCTGGTCCCCTGGGAACTGAACTTTGATTCCAAACTCCTTGCTGTTGAGTCCCTCTATGCCTGAAAACCTTTCACCTCTTGCATTTTCCCTCTTTCTGTAGAGGACACCTCTATTTTTCCAGTCTCCAGGGTTTATAATCTCATCTCCTCTCTCTTTCTCAACCTGCATATCCATTCAGTTGCCAAATCTTGACGTTTCTAACTTCCTAACAACTTTTGCCAACTGTCCCCTTCTCTCAGCTCATACGACCGCCACCTTGGTTTAGATTTTCGTTATATCTCACCTGGTCATTGACTTCCTTCATTTAGGTCTGTCAACTCCAAACCATCCTTTACTCCAAAGTGGCTGTGTCACTCCCCTACTCAGTAAACTATGGTAACTCTCTATTACCTCTAGGGGGAAAAAAACCATAAATTCCTCTGTTTGGCTTTGAAATACTTTACATTTTCATTATTTATTTCTCCTCTTTCAGTACTCTACAATCTAGTCAAATTTCCCTTATTGTTCTTCATAGTACTCTACCTGGAATGCCCTCCCTTCTCCCCGTAGAATCTCTTACTTCTCCCAAAACTCAGTTTTTCCATGAGGTTTTTATTGATCCTCCCAACTGCCCTCTCTCCCCAAACCACCCTGAATTTATTCTACAAATACTTATGTATGCGCTGTTCTCTCTCTTGATAAAATGTAAACACCTTGAGAGCCCAGACATTTCATTTTTGTGTCTGTGTCCCCATCTCCCAGCACAGTGCTTGGGACAGAGTAGGCACTGCGTATGTACTTAATAGGTAAATACTTGGTGATTCATTGTCATCTAGGATTTTTTTCCCTAGTTTGATCATGCTATGGATAATCAACACTCATTGTCTGCCTGGATAATGAAAATGTTATTTAGGCCACATCCAAATTTTACAGAACAAATTTGACTCTGTGACCTCATTTGGGGTTTTCTTGGCAAAGATACTGGAGTGGTTTACTGTTTCCTTCAGCTCATTTTACAGATGAGGAAGCTGAGGCTGAAAGGTTAAGTGACCTGCCCAAGGCCACAAATCAAGTGTTTTGAGGCAGGATTTGAACTTGGTTCTTCCCGAGTTTCAGTCCAGCACTTTGCTTACTGGTTTCATGTTAGCAAATCTTCCCTCAAAAGATGATTTTTTCAACACCACAGACTTTCCAAAGAAAATGATCTCAGCCTTTAAAGGCAGTTTTCAGAAGACTTCCAAAGAGATTTTGAAAAATGGCAGCCTCTTTGGAATAAATCTATATAGGCTTCAGGGCGACTACTTTGAAGAAGGCAGTTGGATGAATAAGTTCTAACACATCTGTTAAATCAATGTCTTTACAGTAGTCACAACTTAAAAAGTGAGTAACATTCCCTAGTACAAAGTAACCGTCACATCTGGGCTCGACTCATCTTTGCATCTCGTGCATTTGGCATTCTCAGCAGAATTATGGACCCTGTCTTATAATCTCAGGTAGGAAAATTAAGGAGGGAAGTATTAGAAAAAAGATGAGTATGTCGACTAGGAAAGAAGAAGTCATGGGGCAGCTAGGTGGCGCAGTGAATAGAGCTCTGGCCTTGGAGTCAGAAGGACCTGAGTTCAAATCCAGCCTCAGACACTTAACATTTGCTAGCTGTGTGACCCTGGGCAAGTCACTTAACTCCAATTGCCTCACCAACAAAGAAAAGAGAAGAAGTCATGAAAGAAGCCATGCCAGCAGGCTGGTTGTTGTCTTGGACAGGCTGGAGAGAAATACTGGTCTGAGATACCTCCCAACAAGAGGGATTACCTTATGGAAATTCTGCTTTTGCCTGATACCCTATAGCCCATTAGATATGTGGATGTCTGCCAACTACCCAAACTGAAGTGTGGGAAGACCGAAAGAGGCTTAATCTCAGCCTAAAAATTTCTTTTTTGAAATTCTGTGTGTTTATGTGTGTGTGTATATATATATACATATACATACATACAAACATACATACCTATACATACATTTATATGTGGTCTGAAAGTTGACTTTTAAGTCAAGAACCCCCAACTAGAGTTCACTTTGCATCTCATGTAATTAATAGGAACATTATGCCATTTTTCACATACCAAAAGAGGCAGTGCCAGCCGGACTTGAATCCAGAAGGACCTGGGTTCAAATCCCAACTCTAATACCTATTGGCTGTGTGCCCCTGGGAAAGTTATCTAACCTCTCATTTCTCTAGGCAACTCTCCAAGATGATTATATTACAGAGAACAGGCTGACCTGAATTGATAAAAGGGAGTTTCTTCACTTGGGAGGAGATTATAAAAATCACACATCTGGGCCTTATCTTTATCCCTACTTGTACCAAAAGCTTCGATGTGAGAATAAGAATTATATAGAATGTAGGAAGAATAAAAATAGAAAAATCAAAATATATATTCTATGCCTGAAATGCTCCCCTTTTTCACCTCTGCCTCGAAATCCTTGAATTCTTTCATGACTGTTCAAGTCTCACCTTCTGCAGAAGGCCTTTCTGGGTCCCCTCGGAGGTTAGTGTTTTCATCTCTGAGATTGCTTTCTATTTACTTTGCGTTTGTCTCTCAGTAGGGTGCAGGGGTGTGCTGGAAACAACTAAACCTAGCTCTAGAGACCCATTTGTTAAATTTTTAGTATGAACAAGTATGCCTCTGAAATCAGAAAATGCCACAAATCAGAGTGTGATTTAATGTTTCGTTAATTGTCTAGACTTAAGAAAATAATGGAGAAAATAATGAAGATTAAACCTAAAAGTGTGTTGTGGGTACATTTTTTAAAGAGCCGATTGTTAAACATTTACCAGCACATCTCAGCATGTATCTAGTTATTTTTACATTTCCCTCATTAAAATTGGAGCTCCTTCAGGGCAGGGACCACGTTTTTGTCTCCTTGTACCCCCAGCACTAAGTACAGTGTCTCACATATAGTAAATATTTAATAATTGCTTGTTGACTTTACATAATACAAATATACATTCATATGCATCTATAGTAGGCTAAATATGTGATTTCATCATTAGGCGGAATACCTGGTATGGAAATTCTCACCATTAATGAAGATCAGCAACTGGTCTATAACTTAAAGTCTTAAGGAGTTACCTAGGACATTGAGAGATTAAATGACTTGTCCAGGGTCACACAGCTAGTGTATATTATAGGCAGGTTTTGATCCCACATTTTTCTGACTCCAAGACTAGCCTTCCATCCACTATGCTAGCTATGTCTCATTATTTTATATTATATGATTTATAGGATCTGTTATAAAATACATATAATTATAATAGCTAGCATTTATATAATCATTTCCAGCATTTATGTAGCACTTTAAGGTTTGTAAAATACATTACAAATATCTCATTTGATCCTTAGAACAATCCTAGGATGGAGGTGCTATTATTATCCCCATTTTACAACATGGGAAACTGAGGCAGATAGTAGTTAAGTGACTTGCCAAGGTCACACAGCTAGTAAATGTCTGAGGTCCTGTTCATACTCAGGTCTTATTGACTCCAGGTCCAGTCACCTACTGCCTAAGAATGTTTTAAGTCCAATGTTTGGCTGCTGTTGACAAGCTTATAGAATATACAGATGGCATTGGGAATACATTAGAAAGACAGTAGAAATCTATGAGAAGAAAGCAGAGTGAAGAATGTAACATTCACAATGACTACCACAATGTAAAGGGATAGAACAACCATACTACAAAACGTCAGAAAATTAATATTTCAAAATTACAAAAAAACAAGCCTGAGCCCAAAGAAGAGATATAAGATGTACCTATTCCTTAAAGTGGTAGGGACTTTGTTGGTGTGGAATGTTACATATATTTTCAGATTTTTTAAAAAATATATTAATCAATTTTGCTGTTTTTTTCTCTTCCTATTTTAAAAAAAATATTTGTTATATTGGATGACTCTCAGGCAGAGGAAGAGATAATCAGACTAGAAGAAATTTTGTTGATATAAAAACAAAAGATATCAATAAATATGTATATATTTTAAATCTATAAGTAGTCATGAATGAAGGGGGGGGAAGTCTAGGAGGAAAAAATAGACTAAAGGCTAGATAAAAACTGTTATTTCCCATTCTGTGAATCTCCATTTCTTAACACAGAATTGCCATGAAAATTGTCAGCTGTGATACAACACTTCAGCCAGAATTAGGAAGGAATTCTGAGATGTCGCTTTTAAGTGCCAACACCAAGCTGGCACTTGCACTATTTCCCAGCAGGTCTGGCCCCTGGGCATTGCATGAACAGGCCGACCACAGGCTAAGCAGATCTGCTGTGAGCTGCAATTGCAGAACTCTGTGTGGTACATTAATGAGTGTGATTCCCAGAGACTCTCACTTCTGCTGGTTAAAGTTGAATTTTTCATCATCTTCTTACTGGCTGGTCCTGGGGAAATCACATGTGCTTGTTGACCTACTCTTGAGCACCCTCTAGTGGCTGGCAGGCATATGACCTAAGTCATTGTTTCAATATTGTCCAGGTACCCATGGCTTTTACAGAATAAGAAATAGTTCTGAAAAAATCGTACAGGTTAACTTTTGGCATATCAGATTCAACTGGCTTACATTGCAAATAAGGGAAGATTTTGGCTTCATTTCTGATTCATCTTTAATTGTGTGTGGCTCCTACTGTAACGAGGTAGTTTGATTGGAATGAAGAAAGCATTGAATTGGAAGACAGAAGATTTGGGTCAATTAGTTAATTAGTGTTTATTAAGCACCTACTATGTGCCAACCCACCCCTTTCTGGAGGTGGAAGGTCCATAGGAGTTACTGTTTCAATGTATTGATAATCAGTTATGCCGAGTTCTTTCTTTCTTTCTTTTTTCCTTAAAAATTGCTATTTGTAGGGGCAGCTAGGTGGCACAGTGGGTAGAACTCTGGCCTTGGAGTCAGGAGAACCTGATAATCCGGCCCTACACACTTGACACTTACTAGCTGTGTGACTGTGGGCAAGTCACTTAACCCCAACTGCCTCACCAAAAAGCAATAATAATTTTTTTTTTTAAAACTGCTATATGGGATGGCTCTCTCTGGGAGAAGAAGGGAGAGGGGGAAGGATACTGGGGGATAACTATGGTGAAATAACAAAACATAAGTGATCAATAAAAAACTTATTTTAAAAATGACGAATGTAGAAAGGAACCAAGCTAATATGAATAATAAAAATCAAGGGAGTATCTTTTTGAGATATTGGTAATGGCAATATACATTAGCAGGAAAATGACTGAAATAAAAACTAAGGATTCTAACTCTGGCCAGGCAACTAACTTTCTATATGACAAGTCACTTGATTTCTCTGGGCCTTCATTCCCTCGTTAAAATTAGGGGATTGAATTACAGGGTGATCTCAGGGCCCATTCAGTTCTGAGATTCTATGATTCTAAATGAAAGACACTATGTTAGACTCTACAGAAATACTTCACAGAGGGGGATGAGTTTAGAAGGATAGTTAGGATTGGAATTGAAAGAAAGAAGCAGAGAGAGATGAGATTGGCATTTGGAGCAGAGGGAATGGCATTCACTTCAATTTCATAAGAGTTTATTAAGCACCTGCTGTGTGCTAGGCATTGTGGTAGGTTCAGGGATAAAATGACAGCAACCCGTCCCTGACCTCAAAGAGCTTACATCCTACCAGGGGAAAGCAGCATAAACACAAGCGAGAGATAGATACAACTATTTATAAGGTATATAGACAGTGTTTTCATGGAAGAGAGAGGAGCTTTTAGAATTGGGGTCATTTGGAAAGATTGTGTGTGGTAGGTCAGTCAGGAAACATTTATTAAGTGCCTACTATGTGCCAGGCACTGTGCTAAACACTGAAAATACAAAGAAAGGTAGAAGACAGTCCCTGCTCTCAAGGAACTCAGTCTAATGGGGGAGACAACATGAAATCAACTATGTCCATGTAAATGTTATACAGGATAAACTGAAAATAATCCACCCAGGGAAAGTACCATGTTCCACTTTCCTCCCCCTAGGGACAACGAAGGAGGTAACCCTTGAGCCGATCAATATTTGGTAAGACTTTTGATTACACACATAAGCATGTACTTGCATACATACATGCATACATGCATATTCTTATGCAGTCTCACAGAGTTGTTAGGAAAAGGATTTTTTGTTTTTAATTGTAAAGCATCATATGTTTTTTGTTCTGAATTAGTCCAGTGGATTGGATAGAATCTGGCCTCAGAGTAAAGAAGACCTAGTTTCAAGTTTGGCCTCTGACACATACTAACTGTGTGGTCCTGGGCACAGCCCATCAGTGCCCCTACCAACTTTCTAAGACTATAAGTCACAAAATGATAGCTACCTGAATTGATAGAATGAGTTAATTCACCAGGGAATTAGTTCCTTTTACCAGAGAAGTCACAGTTTTGAACACAAACAACAAAATATAGCACGTAAGCACAATGACTTGCACAGAGTAGGAACACAGTACTCAGCGCAGTACATAGTAGGCACTTAATAAATGCTTATTGAACTAACCATAAATATTCCACTTTGAAAGAATAAATCAATGAATGAACATTCATGAATGAGGAAAGAATAATTTTATAATTCTAACAAGTAAATATATGATATGATGTGATATGATATGATATGATATGATGTAATATGAAATCAGCCCTTCTTTTAACTATTTGGTAACCTCTGCTCTTCAAGGCTGTCACATGCTCTGTTGGATCAGGGAACCCCAGTAGTGGAAACATGCTAATATGGGACTCATTTAGTATGAGTCATGGACCAAGCTGGTCCCTCCAATCTTTATAAGCAAGAGAGAGAAGCCTTTGCTTTCATTAGTCAACAAAGGCTTTTCAGAACTCTACACTGAACAAAGTTCACTAAATAATGATTGTATCCATGTTATTCTTTTTAATAAGGTGCTTTCATCAATAATAAAATTGACGATTTAAAAGGAATAATGATTTTTTTGCATTGCTTCTATAAACAGCACTCAGAAAAGATTAATCTTCCTGTGGTCATTTAGCCTCAAATAATTAAAGGATATTTTTTACATCTCATGAGCCCATAGGTCAAAATTTCTGGCAGTATTATTGGATAATACTGAAGACTATTAATATGGAGAACTCAAGATGAATTAAAGTTATGAATCTTCTGTTATGAAAGGTTCAGATTTATTGTTGTTCTGGGAATGTGTCCTCTGGCCCAGAAGCAAAATTATCTTTACAGAATGATGATCTTTAGGTCTCTGGACCCTAATTAGCACAGAGAATTTCTGGGCAGAATACCTGAAATATCATAACATTCTTATTACTGAGGTGCAGGAAGGCTTATCATGTCATGCAACCCGTTAAAATTACAAAGATCTACTAGGATGGATCAATAGTGGGATTTGGAAAGGGTGAAGTAAACATGAATAAGAAGTAATTGCAGCCCAAGATAAATGAGAAGATAGTGAGAGAGCATTTTATGTGACTTCACCTCTCCAGAGCCAGATAAATTTCAGTCACCCAATCAACATTTATAAAGCATCTACTATGGGCCAGGCAATGCGCTAAGCACTGGGGATACAAAGAAAGGTAAAAGACAGCTCCTGCCCTCAAGAAGCTTACAGTCTAACAGGAGAGACAACATGAAAACTACTATGCACAAACCAGACATATGCAGGACAAATTAGAGATAATCAACAGAAGAAAGTTAATAGAATTAAGGGGGGATAGGAAAGGCTTCATGTAGAAGGTGGGATTATAGTTTAGACTTGAAGGCAGCCAGGGGAACCAGAAAGCAGAAATGAGGAGGGAGAGCACGACATGGGGGACAGTCACTGAAAATGTCCAGAGTTGGGAGCGTCTGCTGTGAGGAATGACAAAATCAACACTGGAGAGCGTGGAAAGAATTCAGAGGTATGATTGCACACCAGCTGGAGTAATCTTGGAGGACATATGGAAAACAACAGAGGTCCTGAAAATCTGGAGAGGGAAAAAGTTACCAGTTTTCAAAAAGAGGATAAAGGTTAGATTCTAAAAACCATAGCTCAAAGGCCACCTCCAGTAGAACCATAGAACAAAAGAATGTGAGAAAAGGAAGCAGTGATTACTAGGTACCAATGTAATAATTACAGCAAACCAGTCTCACTTAGTTTTTTTTTTTTAATTAGAAGAATGTAGACACAGTGTACCTAAATTTCAGCAATATGTTTGTGATGCCTTGCATATAATAGGTGTTCAGTAAATGTCTGGGGCAGCTAGGTGGCGCAGTGGATTCAGTGCTAGGCCTAGAGTCAGGAAGACTCATCTTCATGAGTTCAAATCTGGTCTCAGACACTTTAATAACTGTGTGTCCTTGGGCAAGTCATTTAACCTTGGTTGCCTCAGTTTCCTCATCTGTAAAATAAGAAGGAAATGGCCAGTATCTTTGCCAAGAAAACCCCAAATGGGGTCACAAAGAGTTGGACATGACTGAAAATGACTGAACTGAATTAGTAAATGTTTGGAGAATTGTTGATGGATATATCTTTGTGAACAAGATGAAACAATGAATTAGAATTAGGTAGAATTAGGTGAACACAAAAAAGAGCTTTTTGTACAATAGAGTGCCTTAAATTTTATCTTGTTCAACAGAACAAGGGCAAAGATGTAAAAGGAATGCTTAGCAAATTTGCGGATGACACAACATTGAAAGAGATAACTAATACATTTAATGACAGAATCTGAGAAATAGAAATTTAATAGGGAAGCTCTGTAGGCTTCCTTCCAATTCCTACAATGACTAATGTGGGAATTTTATTTTGCTTTACTATACATATTTGTAACAGGTTTTGTTTTTCTTACTTTCTGAATAGGTGGAGGGAAAGAATTCAGAACTGAAAAAAAAATTAAATAGAATTTAAAAAAATCAACTGCATTAATAGAACTTTTTGTCAAATTCAGGTATATAAGTACAGAATGAAAGAAACATGGCTGGAGAACAGTTCATATGAAACAACTTAGAATGGTTAGCAAAAGCTCCAATTTCAGTGTGCTTTAACTGCCCCCCAGAATAGCATAATCTTTTGATCAGCCTATAATTTCATCAGTCTGGTGAGCTAATACAGAAACTGCTGCTACCAAAGCCTATCAGTAACTGCTAAAAAAAATTATAGATTTAGAAAATTACCTGGAGTACTGAGAGGTTGACTTCCCTGGGGTCACTGCTAATAGAGGTCAGAGGTGAGACTTGAAACCAGGTTCTCTGGATTCTAAAGCTAGCCTTCTATTCACTGCCTCTGTGTGTGATATTTTTAAAATTTATTTATTTTTAGTTTTCAACATTCACTTCCATAGGATTTTGAGTTTTAAATTTTCTCCCCCTCCCATTTCTTTCCCCCACCCCAATGGCATATAATCCAATATAGGTTCTGCATATACATTCATGTTAAGCATATTTTCCCATTAGTCATGATGTAAAGAACAATTAGAACTAATGGGAGGAGCCACGAGAATGAAGCAATAAAACAAAACAACAAAGGAAAAGGAGAGCAAATAATATGCATCCATCTGCTTTCAGACTCCATAGTTCTTTCTCTGAGTGTGGATAGAAATTTCCATCATGAATCTTTTGGAGATGTCTTAGATTCTTGCATTGCTGTGAAGAGTCAAGTCTATCAAAGTCAGTCATCCCATAATGTGGCTGTTACTGTGTACAATGTTCTCCTGGTTCTGCTTATTTCACTCTGCATCAATTCATATAAGTCTTTTCAAGTTTTTTTGAAGTCTGCCTGCTCATCATTTCTTACAGCACAATAGTATTCCATTACATTCATATACCACAACTTGTTCAGCCATTCCTCAACTGATGGGCATCCCCTTAATTTCCAGTTCTTTGCCACCACAAAAAGAGCTGCTATACATAGTTTTGTACATGTGGGTCCTTTTCCCATTTTTATGATCTCTTTGAGATACAGACCTAGAAGTGGTATTGCTGGGTCAAAGGGTATGCACAATTTTGTAGCCCTTTGGGCATGTTCTAAATTGCTCTCCAAAATGGTTGGATCATTTCACAACTCCACCAACAATGTATTAGTGTTCTGATTTTTCCCACATCTTCTCCAACATTTATCATTGTCCTGTTTTGTCATGTTAGCCAATCTGATAGGTGTGATGTGGTACCTCAGAGTCTTTTTGATTTGGATTTCTCTAATCAATAGTGATTTAGAACATTTTTTCACATGACTATAGATAGGTTTAGTTTCTTCCTCTGAGAACTGTATCCTTCAACCATGTATCAATTGGGGAATGACTTGTATTCTTATAAATTTGACTTAGTTCTCTATATATTTTAGAAATGAGGCCTTTATCAGAAACACTAGTTGTAATAATTCTTTTCCACTTTTGTACTTCCTTCCTAATCTTGGATGCATTGGCTTTATTTGTGCAAAAACTTTTCAATTTAATGTAATCAAAATTGTTCATTTTGCATTTCATAATGTTCTCTGTCTCTTGTTTGGTCATAAATTCTTCCCTTCTCCATAGATCTGAAAGGTAAACTATTCCTTGCTCTTCCAGTTTGTTTATAGTATCAATCTTTATATCTAAATCATGTATCCATTTTGACTTTACCTTGGTATAGGGTGTAAGATGTTGGTCTATGCCCAGTTTCTGCCATACATTTTTCCAGTTTTCCCAGCAGTTTTTGCTAAATAGTTATTTCTTATCCCAGAAGCTGGAGTCTTTGAATTTATCAAATAGTAGATTAGTACAGTCAGTGACTGCTATGTCTTGCATACCTAACCTATTCCACTGATCCACCATTCTATTTCTTAGCCAGTACCAAGTAGTTTTGATGATTGCTGCTTTATAATACAATTTAAAATCTGGAACAGCTAGGCCACCTTTGCCTACATTTCTTTTCATTAGTTCCTTTGATATTGTGGACTTTTTGTTCTTCCAGATGAATTTTGTTATTGTTTTTTCTAGCTCTATGAAATAATTGTTGGTAGTTTGATTGGTGTGGCGCTGAATAAGCAAATTAATTTAGGTAGAATTGTCATTTTTATTATATTAGCTCGGCTTACCCATGAGCAACTGATATTTTTCTAATTATTTAGATTTGACTTTATTTGTGTGAACTCTCTGTGTGCTATTAAAGCACAGTATTCATAACAAGGCAGGACACTACCTTCCATCGTCAACTCCCATCTGCAAAAATGTGGTTAGTTTGGGAACTTTTAAGCTTGAGAGGAACCCATGAAATTTATTCAGAAGTCCATGACTGGGATGATGAGAGTACCATATCACCCAAATGATACTTGAAGGTATTGTAATATTTAGCATAATGAGAATGAGGCATCACATGTATCTTCAGATATCTGAAGAGCTATCAGTAGAGGCACTGGCTGGCCTGTGATGCCCTTTCCCAATGTTAATGTTCTGCATAATTACTTTATCATATTTATATATTATATTGTATTATGTTATATATTAAATATGAACATATAATAGGTTATATTTATATATTATAGTTTATATACAAACATAGTATATTTATATATTGTATAATAAACATAATTTAATAAGAATATAGTCTATTGTATTAATATATGATTATAATATAATTTAATATATTTTAAAATATGATCATATATTATATCACATATTTGAACATATAATGTATGATATTTGCATATTATGCTATATATCTAAATGTATTGTGTTTATATATTATATTTTTGTACATAAGATATAATATATTTTATATATCTAAACATATAATATATTTATATATTATATTTATTTATACCACATTCTGTGTAGTTCCAGAGGATAGGATTAGGACCAATGGACAAAAGTTATAGTGAAGCAGATATTGGCCCAAAATAAGGAAGACATTTTAAGCAATTAGAATTATTCAGAAATGGAATGAGGTGGTGTGATACATAGTGAATTACCTGTCCTGAAATTG
>NW_020954591.1:11266425-11326947 GCF_900497805.2 Vombatus ursinus | reverse complement strand
ATCTTAGTTCATCAGTTATCCATCACCAGACTTGATGTGTGTGTGTATGTATTAACGTAAATACGGCAACACCCCACTCTGTCTTTAATCACTGGTGCCCTCTTGGTCGACAATAGAAAATTTTAAAGGGCATAAGAAAATTGAACAGGATAAAGAGAAGGATGGTCCATGTTCTTGCTTTACAGTCGCTGATTTGTCCTAGTACATTTCAAATTCTTTCAAGGGGTTTCTGATTCAGAATCTGTGATAATTCCACGTGGGGCGGCTAAGTGGCACAGTGGATAGGGTGCTAGGCGTGGAGTCAGGAAGACTCATCTTTGTGAGTTCGCATCCGGACTCAGACACTTCCTAGCTCTGTGACCCTGGGCATGTCACTTAACCCTATTTGCTTCAGTTTCCTCATCTGTGAAATAAGCTGGAGAAGGAAATGGCAAACCACTCCAGTGTCTTTACCAGGAAAACCCCAAATGGATCATGAAGAGTTGTACATGACTGAAATGACTTATCAACACCAACCTTTAAAATTGAGTAGTCAAAGTAGTGAAAAAGCATTTATACTAGGAGGCAGGAGGCCGAGGTTCAGGTTCCCACTCTGCCATTTGCTGTGTGATCTTTGACAAATTTCTTAGCCTCTCTGAGCTTCAGTTGCCTTAACTGTAAAATAGGGATAATAAGAATTCACCTGCTTTAAAAAAAAGGCAAGAGGCTAAATCAAATGACCTTTACATTTTCCATCCCAGCACTGAGATCTGTGATTATAGAATTTCTCTCAGAAAATCCAAATCAATATTGTGTTATTTTAATTTAAAATATTTTAAAATTCCAGAGGAGCAATCCTTAGCACTCTGTTGAGTAGACTAGAGATCTAGGTTAAGCAGACCTCTAGCCATGTTATACTTCCTAACTGTGCATAATACATGGCAGCTATGGAGTATAAAGTGATATATGAAAATCGTATTTATAAAACATGAACTAGATGACTTATAAGCATCATAGAATAGTGGGTAGAAAGCTAGTCTTGGAATCAGGAAGACCTGAGTTCAAATCCTGTCTCTGACACATACTGGCTGAATAACAAATGGGCATGTTACTTAACTCTCTAAGATTCCGGGAGAAATGAAAGTGAGTATTAACCTGCTTTGGTAGAGAGAATTTTTCAGGAATGCACTGGTAAATGTTTAACAACCAGCTTTCTGCAAGATACACTTTTAAATTTAATCTGCAATAATTAGCATTTTCTCCATCACTTTCATAAATCTAGACAATCAACAAAAAAGTAAATCAAGTCCTGATTTGTAGTGTTTGCTGATTTCCAAATGCTCACACTGAAAATTTAATAATCAGCTCTCCCAAGGCAGTACAATCTGGTTCCAACACTCTCCTGGAGTTTCCTCATTGGGAATCTATCATTAATAAATTGTTTTGTAAGGGGTTTTATGGAGATTGACAGTTATTTCATAGGGGAGTAAGATCTTCCACTTTGTCTCCATTAAATTGGAGGTCACCTTTAAAATTAGACATGACTTGGAAATATTTGATTTTCACATAAACTTTTAAGGTACCCAATGGTACAGATAGTGAGTACAAGATGGCTCCCAGGTTTCTGCCAGTCCACCTCCACTAACCAGCCACATGACCTTGGGCAAGTCATGTTGCTCTTGGCCAGAGTTTCTTTCCTCCCTTGTTAAATAAAGGTTTGGGTCTAAGATGATGTAAGGTCTCTATTAGCTCTTCCATTTTTTAGTGATTCTGGACATGCCTCTCCTGGCTAAGGAAAGCATAAATAAATACCCTTTGGCTTAGAAACAGACCGGCGATTTTTAGTTCGTGTTTCAAAATCTGCTTCATTGCCAGGAATCCATTTTGGTGCTTAAAACTCTAGGCCAACGAGTTCCTTCTCAGTCAAATGAAAAGTTTCAGGTTTCTTTTTAGCTCTCCGGCAATCCATCCAGGGGACCATCTCCTGCAAGGAATGACAATAGTGACATCTACAGGCCACTGGTTAGAAGTGAAATCCTGTTCACAAAGCCCTGAAGGTCTTTCACCCCATATTACATACGTCTACATTTAAGCTTGTTTTAGGAGGGGACATGATTTCTCTCCTCCCATATCTTAAGTACTGTCACTTGGAAGGAAGGACTAGATTTTTTTTTTCAGCTTGACACCAGAAAACAAAACTAGGAACAAAGAGTAGAGGCTCCACTGTGTTGAATTTTGCCCCAATATAAGAAACAATTTATACTGTCCAAAAATGAAATGGGAAAGAAACTCAATCCCCCCGTTGCTGGAGGTTTTCAACAGAAGCTGGGCAGTCTCTTGACCTGAATGCTATTGATGGGGGAAAGTGATTCCAGCTTCAGCTAGGGATTGGACCAGATGACTTCTCAATCTCTTCCAACCCTAAGATTCTCAAGACTGTGGATTTCTTTCTGCTGAAAGCCAGACACCCACACCCCTGTCACTGAGACTTTGACCCAATACCATGAAATTCAGACCGATTTGCTCTACAAATTAAATGGAAGCAAGATCTGGAGCTGAGAACACCCAAGCTGTTTTCCTTTCTCATTTTATTCCTGACAGTCACATTCTAGAGACAGCAAAAATAAGATTTATGTGGCCTACTGTAACTAGTATGCTGTGAGATAATTCACAGAAGCAATTATGTATGGCACAAACAAAGCAGTCAAAACAATCTATACCTGCAAATAGAGTCCCCGGGGAAAGGAGACACCACCCCCCACTGCTTCGTCAGGAGCATAGAGACAAGCTATTAGACTGAGAGTGATGGAACAATATTGGCTGCTACATATTATTTTGAAAAAAACAAGAATCATCACCAGATGTCTTATACTCATTAAACTGATAGGCCCTGATAGGATTTCCCTAACTTTTCTTTGGAGGCAGTTCTAAAGTTTCTTTCCAAGTTTGAATTGGATCTGGAATAAGAATTCCACTTGAATTCTGTATGAGTGTATCTCAAAACCCAAAGGCGGTAGCTATTTTAAGTCATTTGGGACTCAGCTCTTAAAGGCTTACTGGAACATTTTGCTTAGCCTTGTTTCTTTCTGGCTGTTGGGTCTCAATCCATTATTTCAGTACTTGAGATTTGACTCCTTCACCTTTGAGGCAAATGCCAGAGAATTTCCAGAAGGCAATAATACAACCATGGTAGACTCAGTTCTGGTGTCAATGCTGTCAAACTCTTTGGTACCCAGGCAGCCAGTCATGAATTCACAAACAGATATTAGCCCAGGCCAGACACAACAAAAGTAGGTTTTATGGGAATCTCATAGTCCAGGGTCCTTTGCATCTTACTGAGATGTTACATGATCAAAATTTAGAGTATGTTCCATCCTCTAAACCCCTAAGGGCCTCTTCTAGTGAAGGAATACAAATTTCATAGCATCTTTTCTA
This sequence comes from Vombatus ursinus, assembly GCF_900497805.2. Taxonomy (NCBI): domain Eukaryota; kingdom Metazoa; phylum Chordata; class Mammalia; order Diprotodontia; family Vombatidae; genus Vombatus; species Vombatus ursinus. The sequence goes on along the minus strand of NW_020954591.1, from coordinate 11,323,533 downwards.
TCTAAGGTAATTAGAAAGAAAGTTCTATCACTCTCCTCCACAAATAGCCTAGTTTTAATTGCTTTCAAACATTTTCAACCAGTTTGCTGAATTGCAGCCACTTACTCAAATAAGAAGAAAGAAAATCTTTGTTTTTGTTCTCATGTCTTGATTAATAGGCCTTTCACCTCCATGTATTGTTTCTGGAAGGTCCTTCTGAAGAGAGTTTTTACTGAGAGTTCAATTCTAGTGGAAGATGCAGACTGGTTGTCTAGGGCCAAAGGTATTAATGAATTAACTAATGGCTGCTCAAAAGTTATAATGAAAAGTGGTGATTTGACAGTGTATAGGGGCATCCCCATCTGAGACTTTCAACTTGTCCTATAAGTGCATGATAATAGGCAAAACATTGTTGGCTGGTTAGTTCCACAAGGAAAATGCGCTATAATTGAATAACTTAGAAGTATTTTTTTAATTTTGTATCATCCTAAACTTGACAAATACCAGAAAACATTAGTATTTTCATATAGATAGAGCAGAAAAGAAGATTGCATATGAAAATGTGAATCTTATTACATATAACTGGAGTTTTTTGGGATTTTTTAAAAAGAATATATTCAGGAGAACATATTAATTCTAAAACTGTCTTGCTTGTCTATTCCCCTCTGAACCTTCTGAGCTCTTGTAAGTATTTTATTTAAGTGGTTCATTGATGACTTTGTCTTCCTTTTGGGGGGCATCACTAATATTAGCCCTCTTTTCCCATCCCCAAATTTGTACTCCTCCCCCAAAAAACTCCCTTATAATAAGTTAGCATAACCATGCAAAACAAACTCACGTATTGTCCATGTCTGAAAATATATATCCCATTCTAGTTTATCACCTTTCTGTCAAGAGGTGGATAACAAGCTTTGTCATCAGCTCATTGGAATTGTGATTGGTTAGTGCGTTGATGAGAGAGTTTTTAAGTCTGTCAGACAGTGTTGTAGTCTTATAAATTATTTTATTGGTTCTGCTCACTTCATTTTGTATCAGTTCATATAAGTCTTCTCATGTTTCTCTGAATCTACCCCATCATCATTTCTTAAAGTACAGTAATATCCCATTTCATTCATATGCTATAATCTGTTCAGCCATTCCCTAATTAACGGACTCTCCCCATCGTTTTCAATTCTTTGCTACAAGAAAATGTTCTGATTTCAATCCTTTGTATAAAAGGGTCTTTTTAAAATCCCTTTGGGGTATAAATCTCATAATGGCATTATTGAGTCAAAGGGCACGCACAGTTTAGTGACTTTTTTGATATAATTTCAAATCCCAAACCAGAATAATTGGACCAATTCAATTTTCCAACAGTAGTGCATTATTGTACCTGTTTTCCCACATCCCCTCCAATAGTTGTCTTCACGGAAATATTTTACAGCCTAACTGTGAAGATTGGTAATAGCTACTTTTTTAGAGTCAACCTTACATGGGCTGTATCTTTCTATCTAAAATTATAGAATCATTGATCTGGTTGGAACCATATAGATCCTTTAGCCAAATCCCCGGTAGACGAAGAAATGAATCCTGGAGAGATTAAATGGCTTGCCTAAAGTCGCCTATGGTAAGTTGCAGTGCCACTATTTGAACCCTCTGTTTCTAAATCTAGCATTTTCTCTGCTGTACCACAGCTAGATGGTGAAAGTAACACATATGGCTCGGATGGATTCCTGGCAGTTGTTTGAATGCTAGGATTCACTTCCAGTGAAAAGTGCTTTTCTGCCATGTGTTCAATTATCATAAAAACATAATGAGAAGAGTTCAGAGTCACAGGATTATTGATTAAAAGCTGGAGGGGACCAACCCCTTCATTTTACAAATAAAGAATCTGAAGGCCAGGGAGATTAAGTGATAGTCAACCCATGCTCACATAAGTAGAGATCCTATCAGAGATGAAATTTAAGCTGGAGTCCTCTGACGGCAGACTCAGTGCTCTTTCCTCTGGGCCAAGACGCCTTCATCTGTTCTGGCCCCTGTAGCCTGGACTAAAAATAGAAAATCTCAGTGAGGCACGGACTGGGGATATTTCTGTCTTCGTTGGCTCACAAGGAGTTCTCAGTTCCCAGTGATTCCCTTACAGCTCAGAAATTAACACAGCAGAAAGAATGATTTCCACCTTCAGCCAGTGTTTCATGTACCTGGTGCCTGAAGGCAATGGTAATACCTGTGGCAATGATACGTCCTCAATGGCAAGACCAGGGCTTCTTTGGACTCCACAGCTTCAAATCAACAAATAACTTGGTTAAACACGGCAACTACATTGGCTTCCTCCATCGTGATAGCATATCAACTCTTTCAAATCTGTTATAGGCCAGATGTCTTCCCACAAACTTCCCCAAAACATGGTAACTCTCATCAGCCTCAGGAATAGACCATATTCCCAATGTGGTGGTCACTGTTGATAGCTAATATAAACAAGAACTTGGGCCAAAGTGGCCAACTTGAAATTGATTTCTAGAACCCCATATATTTCACTTTGTATGGAAGCCCACAAGAGGCTCTGTCTTTTCTGGCTCTCCACACAAATACTGAAGGCATAGTGGGGGAAATGATGGATTTGTAGTTAGTAAGACTTGGATTTAAATCCCACTCAAGACACTAGCCACATGATCATGAGTAAGTCACTCCTCTCTACCTTAGTTTCCTCATCTGTAAAAGAAGGCTAATAATTCCCATACATGTGCCTCTCAGGATTGTGTCATATAGATCAAATAAGATCATTTATGTGCAGCATGTTGCAGACCTCAAATCATTGTATAAAAAATGTCAACTATTATTACCTCTCTTGAATAGTTCAGTCTCCTTGCGGTTCCCATTTCTCATATGAAGAACCGATTAATAAATAAGTCGAGGAGGGAATCAAGCTCCCGCTCGTTAGTGTCAGTCAATCATCACCAAGCATTAATTTAGCTTGCTTTGTTATGTAACTCATTGAATTGAAAGCAGATGAAATCCATAGACATAAAAGTAATAATAATAATAATAGCTAACATTTATATACCACTATGTTGTGAGGCACTGTACAAAGCACTGTATAATTGTTATTTCATGTGATCCTCACAACAACCCTGGGAGGTGGGTGTTATTATTATCCCCATTTTACAGATGAGGAAACTGAGGCAAACAGTGGTTACATGACATGCCTAATATCACACAGCTGGTTCTTGAGAGAGGCTGGATTTGAACTCAGGTCTTCCTGACTCCAGGCCCAGCGCTTTATCATTGTACTTATGTGTGGAGGCATATGTGATGTGGTGAAATATACCAGTCTTAAGAAATCACTTCTGATGTTGGCCATTACCCACGCCCTTACATAGTAGAAACAATGAGCAGCAGGTCTGTGCTTCTAGTTTCACAGCTGCAGTAATAGGGATGTCAGGAATTCATGAACATGACCCGTGCTGCCAATCAAAGCAGACACCAGTGGCTTTGGTGATGAAAAACGTGCGCCATTCAAAACTGTTAGTAAAGCCTCCCTCAAAGGAATTTATTTCTACTGATGTGTTTGAACCTGAATGTCAAGTTGACTCAGAACAAAGGAGAAGATCTCTGTGGGCATACAATTAACTTCTTGATAGGAGAAAGTAATAACAATTAAGAAGAATAACAGTAGTAATAACAATAACTCATTTCTTCAGTGATTTAAGGTATTCTAAGCACTTTCCTTACAAGAACTCTATAAGGTAGATAATTAGGATTATCGTCTTCACTTACAGAGGAGAATACTGAAATCCAGAGAGCTCTAGCGTCAAATCTTTGTGTTATGGTGGGATAGAATGCAGGACGACTTACTTAGGATCATATGACTAGTGTCTCGAGTGGGATTTAAATCCAAGTCCAAATCAAATATTGCCCGAGACCCTGAAGAGCTATGTGATCCTGAGAAAGTCACTTAATGTCCGTAAGCCAATATCCTCATCTGTAAAATGGAGATGATACTACCACATAAGGTTGTTGCAAAGATTTAAATGAAATAATGCATATAAAATACTTGGTAAATCATAAAAACTATGCAGATGTGAATTCTTAACATTACTTATGCATCCTCTGTTCCTTCATTTCAGTCACGTCCAGCTCTTCGTGACCCCATTTAGGGTTTTCTTGGAAAAGATACTGAAGTAGTTTGTCACTTCCTTCTCCAGCTCATTTTACAGATGAGGAAACTGAGACAAATGAGGTTAAGTGACTTGCCCAGGGTCGCACAGCTAGTAAGTTCTGAGGCTGGATTTGAACTCAGGAAGATGAGTCTTCTTGGCCAGCCCCAGAGCTCTATCTGCTGCCCCACCTAGTTGCCCTTAGGCATTGCCACATAGCTAGGAAATACAGGAGCCAGGACTCACCCCCAGTGTTCTAACTCCAATCCAAGTCCTCTTTCCACTGCACTTTGGTGCTTAATAAGAAAAACAGAAATGCAAGTGTATAATTGAGTAATAAAGCCTAATATATAATAATAATAATAGGAAATGAGGGTTAAACAACTCTGGATAAATATCTGTGTATTTACTTGTAATTAAAATGAGAGGTATAATGAGCTGCTTCAGAAGGACAGGAATATCTCCCTTCCCTTCAAATAACAGGAGAAGCAATTTAAATAATAACATAATAGCTAGCATTTACATAGCACTTACAGGTTTGTAAAACACTTTACAGAGATCATCTCGTTGGATTCTCACAACAATCCTGGGAGGTGGGAGAAGGGAAAGTGAAGAGAATAAGCATTGAAATAGTGCTGACTATGTGTTAGGCACTGTGCTGAGTGCTTTACAAATATTATCTCGGTTCATCTTCGTGACAGTACTGCCTTTATCCCCATTTTACAGTTGGAGAAATTAAGGCAAACAGAGGTTAAGTGACTTGCCTAGAAGCATATAACTAAGTGAGTGTCTGAGGCTGGATTTGAACTTGGGTCATCCTGACTCCAGGTCCAGTGCTCTAACCACTGTAACATTTAGTTGCCTCCAGCAATTGAAAGCTCCAGTATTAGCACAGTGCTAGACAGTAGAATTGCTGTAGATTTGAAAACAGGGCAGGAAACATCCCACCTTCTATGGGAAGCCTTCCCCAACAGGCCCTCTTAATTTCACTGCCTTCCCTTATTTATTTCCTATTTATCATATCATATCATATCATATCTATCTATCTATCCATATATAGCTTATTTCTTATATATTTGTTTGCATGTTGTTTCCCCCATTAGATAGGTTAGGGACTGTCACTTGCCTCGGTTTGTATCCCTAGTGCTTAGCACAGTGCCTGACACGTAATAGGTGCTTAATAAATGTTTACTGATTGATATTCAAGCATTTGAATATTTGATAGCACAATCCAATGCCCTGAAAGGGAATTGCATGAGCACGAAGGAAAAGAGTGTCTTGCCCAGATGACAACCTTGGGAATTGTGGGGAGCTGTTGGATTTAGGCTTTTTCATCAGCATCTTAGCAGTGTCCCTGGAATGGTAGTGTTTGCATCAGAAGAAGAGGACAAACGAGATAAATTGAGGAAAGGAAAATTCAAAACTCTACATCAAGCCCAAGAGAAAAGCTATACCATGCCTAAAGGGAATTTCATGAGTACCTCATCCCTTTGCCATATGTGCTTTATAAGTTTAAGCCTACTTCCCCCTAGACTCTCTACGTGCTGGTAGGATAGTGGATCAAAGAATTGGGAAGAGGGAATGTTTTGTACCAATTGTTCTTACTATACCACTTTAATAAATACTTTTTTCTAAAAGCTAATTGAGTATGGCTGACTAATTAATATCAACTGATAATCATAGTGGAAGCACACTAATGGGGTCTTAAGAGCAATAACCTTATAAGTTCATTCTCCTTCCATTCAGAGTCCCCTAGAACCTTGAAGGGGAGATGCAGCAATTAGCCTCTAGGGGACCCAACCTGTAACTGAAAATGGGGGCTGGGAGATTAAGCCCAGAGCTATGCTGCACATTTATTCTGGAAGAATAGCTAGCTCTTAGCTAATAAAAAAAAGGGGGGGGAATGGGAGGGTGGATATTTGAAATACACAGCTAATGTCAATTATATAAGGCCTTTGTTACTGTTGTCTGGGGATGGAGTGACCCTTACTAGCTGTGTGACCTTGGGCAAGTCACTTAGTGTCTGTCTGCCTCAGTTTCCTCATCTGCAAAATGGGGATTATAATAGCACCTACCTCTCTGGGTGGTTGGGAGGATAAAACAAGATAGTATTCATAAAGAATTTTGCAGACCTTAAAGCCTTATTCTAGCTATAAATGCTAGCTGTAACATGGCACAATTGCCTAGCCATTCAGCTTCCCCAGACCCCTCTAAATTAAACTAGTTTCCTCCTAGGAAAAAGGATTGTGTGGGAAGACACTAATTTAGAATGCATAGCTGGCTAGAGTTCCTTCTATAGCTAGTCCACAGTTCCCAAAGGGGCTGGTTTCTGGGTTAACACCCACACTTATATGCTGCCTTGGTAATGGCTAGAGACAGAGAGAGAGCATGTATTTCACAAGCACCATAAAAGAGGAAAACCTGTGCCATTATGAATACACAGAGGAAGGAAGTTTGCAGCTTCAGAAGACAACAGCAACAAACAGCCAGAAAGCCTAGCGCTCTAAGGCAAAGACACCATAAAATGTTAAAAACCAGTTATCTCATTGGCTCTAATGAAATTAGATCATAGATAATAATGTAACAAAGTATATAGAAATGTGGCCTTTAAAAATCTATAAAGATGTAATTCCTAGGTAATTAGTCATTTCATTAATAATGCTAGTGTTTTAATAAAAGAGGTCAGTGGCACTCTTGAATGCCGGAGGCAATCATGGCGTCAGACTCACGGCTTAATATGGCTTTGGAAAAGTGGGTGTTCCAGAGGGTAGTAATCAACTCTGATTGGTTAACAAGTAATGAAAGAATGAATACTATAGTGAGGGGCTGGACCTATTCTAATGAACTTTGATTATGTCATTTACTTCTAGGTTGCCCCCAGCCTTGGGCAATCTAAACAAAGAATCTATATCCCCTACCCAAGCCTCAACAGGAGAGAATGGACTGGGAGTTTCACCTTAAATTAGAAGTCTGACCTAGTTAGGTGGAGTAGCAATACCTAGAATGAGGAGAATATTAATCTTATCTTCCATCAGCCACGTCCTTGAGAGATTGGATGAGGAAATAAGATGGGGAAAAAGGGTGGGTCTCCCCAATTTAATTATTGACTATTAATATGAGAGAGAAATAATAATTTTTCTCAGAAATTGGAAATCAGAAGAACTATTTTTTTTTTGTTTGGAAATCAGGATTAAGTGACTTGCCCAGGGTCACACAGCTAGTAAGTGTCAAATGTTTGGTCTGAGGCCAGATTTGAACTCAGGTCCTCCTGATTTCAGGGCCAGTGCTCTATCCACTCCACCACCTAGCTGCCCCCAGAAGAACTATTTTAACACTTATCATTTCATTTCATATTTGTTGATAACTAATACTATAGGGGGTACTACCTAGAAACAATTAATTTGTCCATTGTATTTTCACTTCAATCCAACAATTATTTTTTGAGTTAGTCAACAAACATTTATTAAAATTTTTTTGCACTTAATAATATGTTATTTTTTCCAATTACATGTTAAGATAGTTTTCAACATTCACTTTTATAAGATTTTGATTTCCAAATTTTCCTCCCTTCCTCCCTCCACTCTCTCCCCAAGACAGCAAGCAATCTGATATAGGTTATACATGTACAATCATATTAAATATATTTCTACATTAGTCATGTTGTGAAAGAAGAATCAGAACCAAAGGGAAAAACCACAACAAAGAAAAAACAAAAAAGTGAAAATAGTGTGCTTCAATCCGCGTTCAGACTCCATAGTTCTTTCTGTGGACGTGGATTACATTCTCCATCATGAGTCTTTTGGAATTGTCTTGTATTATTGCATTGCTGAGAAGAGCTAAGTCTATCATACTTGATCATCATACAATGTTGTTACTGTGTACAATGTTCTCCTGGTTCTGCTCACTTCACTTGGCATCAGTTCATGTAAGTAATTCAAGGTTTTTTCTGAAATCTGCCTGCTCATCTTTTCTTATAGCACAATAGTATTCCATTGCATTCATATACCACAGTTTGTTCAGCCATTCTCCAATTGATGACATCCCTTCAATTTCTAATTCTTTGCCACCACAAAAAGAGCTGCTATAAATATTTTTGTACATGTGGGTCTTTTCTCCTTTTTTATGATCTCTTTGGGATACAGTCCTAGAAGTGCTATTACTGGGATATGCACATTTTTATTGCTTTTTGGGCATAGTTCCAAATTGTTCTCCAAAATGGTTGGATCAGTTCACAAGTCCACCAACAATGCATTAATGTTCCAATTTTCCCACATCTTCTCCAATATTTATCATTTTCCTTTTCTGTCATATCAGCCAATCTGATAGGTGTGAGGTGGTACCTCAGAGTTGTTTTAATTTGAATTTCTCTAATCAATAATGATTTAGAGCATTTTTCATATCAGCAAGCATTTATTTAGCGCATACTATGTGTCAGGTACTCTGCTAAGTCCTAGAGATACAAGGAAAGGCAAAAAACTTGGTCCCTACCCTCAGGGAGGTCACATTTTAATAAGTGTGACAACATGCAAATAACTAAATACATTCAAGATACAAGTGGAAAGTAAAGCACCTACTCTGTGCCTATTACTGTGCTAAGCCCTGTGAAGAATGCAAGAGAAACCTAAAACATAAGAACTGACAGCACTGGCAGCATCCTTCACTCCTAAGAGCTCTCCATTCTAGCTTTTAACGTGTCCTCTTCTCCACTTATCTGGCCACCATTCTACCATTCTCTTTTAGTCCTTCACTATGATGTGCTTACACTCTTGTAATAACCTCCTTGTTTCTAGCCTTTCCCTGCCATACTCCACACAGATACCAAAGTAATTGTCCTGGGGCACAGATTTTATCTCAACATTCCTCTGCTCAAAAACAAAGTATGACTCCCTATTGCCTACAGAATAAAATGCAGACTCCTCTGTCTAGCACTTAATGTCCAGTACAGTCTGACTGCAATTTACCTTTCTAGATTTATCTCTTATTGTTCCATTGCATGTCTTCTATGTTCCAGCCAAAATGAGCTACCAGCTGCTCTCTGAACTTGACATTTTACTTCCTTCCTTCATGAATTTTTGCACAAACTGTTTCCATGCCTAGAATCAAAGCTATAATAAGGAGGTGGTGACTGAGGCTTTGAATCCAGACACCAAATTTAAGAGGGGGGCACTTTGAGTCATTCAGAAGCATAGAAACAACCAAGTGTAGTATTTAGTTAGCAATGATTATTATTGCTTGTTCCTCCTATTCTCTCTAATTATTGTCCTATATCTTTTCTGCCCTTGGTAGCTTAGTTCCTTGAAAATTAGGTGCCTCCACTTTCTTTCCTCTCATTCTCTTCTTAATGCCTTACAATCTGTCTTCAGACCTTATCATTCCACCAAACTGCTCTCTCCAGAGTCTCTTTCTTAGTTGCCAAATCCCATGGACTTTTTTCTGTCCTCATTCTCCTTGACCTCTCTGCATCCTTTGACACTGTTGATCACTCTCTCCAATTTGACACTCTCTTCTCTCTACATTTTTGGGATACCACTCTCCCCTGATTTTCCTCCTCCCTATCTGTCTCCCTATCTGCCTATCTGCTCCTTCTCTGTCTCCTTTGCTGGATCCTCTTCCAGATTATGCTGTCTAACCGTAAGGATCCCTCAGGGTTCTGTTCTGGGTCCTCTTCTCTTGTCCCTCCATATTGTTTCACTTGGTGATCTCATCAGCTCCCATGAATTTAATTACCAACTCTATGCCAATGATTTTCAAGTCTACCTATCCTGCCCCAAACTCTGTGCTGACCTCCAATCTTGCATCTCCAATTGCCTTTCGGATATCTTAAACTGGATGCCCAGTAGACATCTTAAACTCAATATGTCCAAAACGGAACTCACTAGCTTTCCTTCCAAAACCTCCTCACATCTTACATTCCCTGTTACTGTAGAGGGCAACACCATCCTCCCAGTCCCTTTAGGACTCTGATCATAAGTCCTAAAGCACAAGTCTGATCACACACATACACACATATACATATGCATACCTTGCTGTGTATATGTTTGTTTGTATATTGTCTCCCCCATTAAATTGTAAGCTTCTGGAAGGCAGAGACTGTCTTTTCCCTCTTTTTGTATCTCCAGTGCTTAGCACAGTGCCTGGCACATAATAGGTACTTAATAAATGTGTATTGGCTGATTTAAATTGGAATTTAGCAGATAATGGCTTCTTCCCCCAGGTAACCACAGATCAGGTAAATTCCTTTCTGGCCTGGTTCCATCCTTCTCTCTCTCCACCAATATCCACAGGAATCACCTCACACAGTGTTCTAGGGTTTCTACCACCTTCTTCCCTATCCCCAAATGATTTGAAGTTGCATTTTGAGCACTTGATTCTGGGACAAAATTTGCTGGTTACCACTCTTTCTGGAATGTGTTTCCTCCTCATTTCTGCCTCTCAGAATCTTTATCTTGCTTCAAAGCTCTCCAAAGTTGTCACCTCCTCATGAAGTGTTCCCTGATCCCACCCCTACCACCATTGTTAATATTTCCTTCTTCAAATGATCTCATATTTACTTATCTGTGTCCATGTTGTATCTTTGTCCTTTTCTCTCATCCCCAGTAAACTGTTAAATCCTTGAGGACAGGGACTGTTTTGTTTTCTGTCTTTGTATCCCTTGCTCCTACTACAGAGCCAGTGGGAACTTAGTAAGTGTTCATTGAATTTCCTGGTATTACAGTCTTATTGAAGAGAGACAAAGTACATGGAAAACAATATGAAAGGGGATATGATTATGTCCCAAATAATGGGTGCTCTAGAATAGGGGTCTGCAAAATGTTTTTGTACAACCCCTGAACTAAGAATGATTTTTACCTTTTTAAATACAATAAAACTTTATTTAGAAGTGCGAAAACCATTCTCAGCTCACAGGCCATACAAAAACAGGAGGCAACTGGATTTGTCTCTTGTTTGCCAACCTCTAGATCAGAGTGGGGTGGATCAGCAAGGGCTAGAGAATCTAGGAAAGGCTCCCTGGAGAAGGCAGGGCTGCCTAATCCCAGGAAGCATCTGAAACTGGGAAACGTCTTCTATGCTTTATTTGCTTTATATTACATAAGACAGTCTTGTCACATAGAAGGTTTACAAATCAATCATTGAAACAAAGAAGTTAAAATGACTTGAAAATTGAATATGTCCATACACACACACATATCAATATGTATGTCCATATATATATCAATGCAGGCAAGTAGGTGACTCAATGGATAGAGCACTGGGCCTGGAGTCAGGAAGACCTGAGTTCATATCCGGCCTCAAATACTAGCTGTGTGACCCCAGGCAAGTCACTTAACTTCTGCCTGCCTTAATCCATTAGAGAAGGAAATGGCAAACCACTCCAGTATCTTTGCCAAGAAAACCCTATGGACAGTATGAATCACAGGGTCACAAAGAGTCAGACATAACTAAACAACAATTATATATCAATGCATATACACACATACACACACATATATGTATGTATGTATGTGTATGTATGTACATGTCACTCTCGCTTCAAACAGTCACCTAAATAAAAATCAAATGCTAAAGTAAAAGTGAGGGGCTAGAGAAAATGGAGGGGTAGAATGATCAGCCTTTAATGTTGTCATCACTTTCCCTCTTCCTTGCAAGGGGCATAGCTGCTGTCAGAGGTAGCCAGGGTGAGCCTATAATCAAATCGAAGGCCCTACTGCAAAAGGTAATGGGCACAGCTGTATATTTAAGGCAAAAGTGCACTTTTAAAGGGAAAACAAATGTATGAACTATTCATATTCACATTCAAGTCATGTGGGAAAAAATTAATGCTCTGATTTGAAAAATGGAAAGGAATTTTCAAAAAATATACTCACATGCTGGGGGTTTGGACTTTGCATCCCTATCGAATAGGCTCTCTCATTAGGCCTGCTATCATTCACTGTTCTCAAGAAACAACTCAGCTGCTGGCCCTTTAGACTCTGGGTCTACTTCACTCATGTATGGAGGGGGAGAGATTTTACACCCAAGGACTCAGCAGAGGGAGAGGCTTCATTGTTCCCAGGGCAGCAGAACACCTCAGCATCACCCTCTACTGCCCTCCAACTTTATCTGGGGAAACCAAAGTTGTTTCCCTGTAAAATTATTCATAGGCCATTTAGACAGAGGGTAGAAGGGCTCTTTTCTCTTTTATTTTCAGCTTCAACTTTTCCTCGGTAATAGGGAAATTTACTCATGCAAGACATACAAAGTTGTTCAGGGCAAGCCATCGTGGGAACCATTTTAAATACCTTGACCTATATTGTACATAATTAAACCTGGAACAGAATTGCACTTTGGAAAAAATCCTTTCAGATTAATGACTGCATAGTTGCTAGTGGGTTGTTTTTGTGTTGCCCTTTTTTTTTTTAAACATCAAGACAAAAACGTTGGCAATATACCTGCAAGGATTTACTTGTAAAACATACCCTGTCAGTGAGACTGCAAATAGAAGCAATAAGAGGACTAACCAGAGAGCTTGCATACCGAGCAACGTCTCACCTTCCGTGTCAGGGGTCCACATGGTCTTCCTAACAAAATGAAGTTCTCTGAATGCCCTCTATTTGTCCTAGATGAATGGGAAAAATTTTTGTCCATTTAAATTCCAAAGCCATTTGAATTCTGCTATGGTAGCAGATTACCATGTGTTACCAATCAATTAAAACCCTAGATTTTTGTAACTTGATGTGTTCCTGATGCCACCATCATTCTCTTAATTTGAAGCTATGGCTTTAGAAGCTTTGGCTGGGGGAATCACCATTTAGGCTGGAAATGATCAAGGAACCAGTAGAAGGAACCTTATCCTGAGCTGGTTCTAAATTCTATCCTATATTGACAAAGGCGCCATATCATTGAAAGGGTAAATAAATTAATACACAAATAAAGAGATGATCACATTTACATAGCACTTCATGTCAAATGTATGCAAGAGAAGAAGATAGGAAATAGGTAATGGTCTAGTATGGTTGTAATTAAGTATTTAAGTATAACCCTTTACACAAAGGGCCAGTTGGTATGGAACTCTCTCCTCATTGGTGGAGATTAATTGCTTAATATTCTGCATTTGCATTATGGAGTGGAGTTGGTGAGAACTGGAGAGAAGAGACATCTTGGTGTTCTGGCTTGAGGCTTCAAGAGAGAAATCATGCCCTTCCAGATACTCTTCAGGTCCCTAAAGGGAGAGAGAGAAGAAGCTTCCATGTAGAAGAACCAACACTTCCATCATGTTAGCTCTTTCCCAGAGACTTTCTTCTTTCAGAGACCGGAAGAGAGTATGGAAAAGTATAAATTCTCTCTTGAAGCTGGAAGCCAGAAAACCAGTCTCTTCTCTCTAGTTCTCACCATCTCCTTAATGCGAACTCAGAACATTAAGCAATCAGTCTCCACCAAGGAAGAGAGAGTCCCATACCAATTGATTAAGCCAAGAGTCAAATAAGAAAGGGAACAGAACTGGAATAAGACTTAAAAGATTGGTTTAAGCTAAATGATGAAGGACTTTAAATTCAAGGATAAGTGGTTAATATTTTATCTTGTAGGCAATGGGGAGCCATTGAAGGTTTTTGAGTGATGTCAGATCTATGGATTAAGAAGATTATTTTGGCAGCTGCTTGAAGAGACAAGTAGAGGCAAGAAAGACCAGCTGGGAAGCTATTACCATTGTCTAGGCAATAGATGAGGACCTGAATTAGATGTGTGGCAAAGGGAGCAAAAAGGGACAGAAGCTAGAAATGTAGTAGAGTTAGAGTTGATTCTAAGTCTCTTTAGCTTCTCTCCTTTCTGTGTCTCTCAGCTCTGGTGTTTCAAGGCATAGCTCAGTTGGGCCATATTTCAGTTATGCCACGACTAAGTCATCCTCAATAGAGAGTCAGTAGGGATGTTTATAGCTTCTTCCATCGGGAGGTACTATCCATGCCAACAGAAAAGTCTTTGAACCCTGTTAAACTTAGCCAGAATCTGCCTGGTATTTTCAGCACTAATTTTTAGAATCATTGTGAGCCACATGCTTTGTAAACATTCAAGTGCTAAGTAAGAGAGTCAACAAACATGTATCAAGCACCTGCTACTATGTGCCAGGCACTATTCTTAACACTGGGGATACAAAAGGTGTAAAACAGTCTCTGCCCTCAAGGAGCTTATAATCTAATTGGGGGGGTGGGAGTGGGGGACCATAAACATGAGTTTTTTCTTAACATTATTTATACCTAGGTCACTGGTCCTGATTAACCTCAATTAGCACTGTGTATTTCCATTGGGCTAGAACCAATTACCATGTTTTATACAATTATAGCTTAGAATAGTGCCAAATTTGAATACATAGACCACTTCTGGGTAAATATTATTCATATTAATCAGAATCTGGCTGCATACCCCATGAAATTGAACTAGACCCAGACAGTATGGTACTGTGATTGCCTCCAATAATGGTATATTACTGGGCAGTAGGAGGAGAAATAGCAGATGGGGGCAGGAGGTAGTGGTGATGACTCAGTGTCTGGGATTAGCAAGGTTGAGACATGAGCAGATAAAAGGAATGAAAGGTTGTTGTTCAGTCATTTGAGTCATGTTTAACTCTTTGTGACCCCATTTGGGGTTTTCTTGGCAAAGATACTGGAGTGGTTTGCCATTTTCTTCTGCAGCTCATTTTACAGATGAAGAAACTGAGGCAAACAGGATCATACAACTAGTAAGTGTCTGAGGTCAGATTTGAATTCAGGAAGATGAGTCTTCCTGACTCCAAGTCCTGCTCTCTATCCACGGCCACTACCTAGCTGCCCAGAAAGGAATAAAGGATATATAGTATTAAAACAGGGCTTTGTTGACTTGTTGCCCAAAGGCCAAGGATGTTAGGGAAGGAAGAAGTTAGAACAAGAGTGAATAGGACTTTTGTGGAAGTGGACAATGGGGTTAGGTAACAATGAAAGATGTTAGAAACTTTCATTTGAAATTAAGAAATGAAAGGTACCAAAGGCAGATTTTCAGAAGCCTCAGACAACAGGTAGCATGGTAGATAGAATCTTAGAGCTGGAGTCAGGAAGACCTGAGTTCAAATCATGCCTCAGACATTAGCTGTGAGACCCTGGACAAGTCATTTATTTGTCCAAGTTACCTCATTTGTAAAATGAGGATAATAATCCTATCTACATCTCAAGGTTATTGTGAAGGTCAAATGAGATAGTATTTGTAAAGCACTTTGCAAATCTTAAAGCACTATGTAAATATTGATGATGATTATATCATAAATACTTAAGAAGATAAAGTGAAGGTCATGGTGAGCACTAAATAGTGTCCTAAGAAATGAAATTGACAATATCTTATCAAACAGGAAATGAATTATACAAACATAGGAGTTATTTCAGTATTAGCTATTTGTGTGAAGTTAGATCTCTGACTGATTTAATCAGTGGTCAAAAAACACACCAAACTAGATGTCATAAGATCTTAAATTTAGAACTGAAAGAGACCTTAATTGTCATATACCCTGATCTCCTCATTTTATAAATAGGAACTGAGATTCAGAGAGGTTATGACTTGCCCAAGGTCACATATCAAGTTGGTGGTAGGGCAGGCACTGACATCCTGGTCTGATGAGTACCAGTCTAGTGCCTTTTCCACTGTCTCCAACAGCAAAAATGAGAATAGATTATGTGCAGTGACAGTTGTTCCAACACAACTTTTTAAGTAAGTTGTTGGCTCTGAAAATGGTAAATGGATAAAAGCAAAGATACTGATTTTTATTTTCATCTTTCCTTAGAGAATTTTAACCAACATAAAACAATCATCACAATGAAGAGGCCAGACAAATACAAAAACTACCTCAGCCAAGCAGAGAGCAAAACCAGTTTGGAATTACAATTACATTAGAATTGTAAGACTATTATTGAGGAGAATAATGAGAGATTTTAAGCATTGTCACCTCACAAGACAGCAAAAAAGTAGAGAAGAAAGTTAGTGGAAATGTTGATATGAGACCCAACTGAACCAGATATTCCTGAGAGTATTTATAGATGGTTCTAGCACAACTTATAGATGGGAAATGGAACCATTTTGCTCTTGTTTCTATAGCAAATTATATTTCTCATCAATAATAGTAGAACCAAAATATTTGAATTCTAGCACATCAGTTCTCAGTGTACTGGCAATAACGCTCCAAAAAAGAGAATTTCAGAAGAACAAGACCAAATATATATCAAGGGAATCTCTGCTGATGGTGACATAACTTTATAGGTTCCCAGGAGAACAATTTTCCATATATCTCAAAGAATGGAAGATTCCCTTCAAATGGAAAAGATCATTGACAATATTAAGGCAGGAAAAGGCAACCAAGAAGGCAACAATAACTGCCTGTCTATATGCTTGCTTTATCCTATCTATAAACTCTTTATGAGTATTATCTCTGCATATGTTGATATCATACTTGCTGAAAATCTGAGTAAGGAAATGGGCACGCTTCCTAACATCACTCTGTTGATAGTCATACAATTAACTGAGAGACGGAGAGACTACAAATTCCCACCGTGTTTATTATTTATCGGCTCAAACTCCCAAAAAAGCACTTAGTAGAGCAGAACTCAGCTTTGAGGTGTCTCTCATACAGAGGGAAATATAATGTGATAAAGTGAAGCGAGCCAGATGAATTCAAATCCCAACTTAGATACTGATTACCTAGATGGCCTTGGGCACACCACTTCTTTCTCTTGAGCTTCAGTTTTCTTATATATAAAATGAGGAGACTGAATTAGATGGCCTCTGGGGTCCCTTCCAGCCTTAGATGTAGGATGCTGTGTTCCTGAGCTTAGGGATAAATGATGATGTTCCTCCTAAGTTGAGCGCTCTGAGCACGCTTTAAAAAGTTGACTTTACATGACTGTGTAGGTGTTTAGAACTCTCCGCCAGATAAAGGAACTTCCCTTGGTATTTGCCTGGAAATTTTCATGAGCAAAGGAGGTTGTTCTCAGTTCACAGGCAGGCATTACCCTTGTGTAGCAAATGAATTTCTGCAGCTGTCTAATTACTTCCCTGAAGCAGTGTAGCCGGCTTGAGAGTGCACATTCTGACTGAGGGTTTAGAAAATAGAAAAGACTTGAAACTTCCTCCCTCCATAGCTTGAAAGGGAGATCAGAGACTGTAGGTTCCTGACCTGGCTATTTCTTTAGCATTAAAAAATTAAAAGGAATTAGGTTTAAGGATTGCTATAATGGGGAGATCTTTACTTATGGTTCTTGGGAGGTCTCCACTCAGAGAGTTGGAGTTATCAGGTATAAAGGCACAAATAATGAGACAAGGAAGGAAAGAAGGAGGGAAGGAAGGAAGGAGAGAGAGAGAAAGAGAGAGAGAAGAAGGAAGGAAGGTAGGAAGGAAGGAAGAAAGGAACAAAAGAAGAAAGGAAGGAAAGAAGGAAGGAAGGAAGGAGGGAAGGAAGGAGGGAGGGAAGGAGGGAAGGAAGAAAGGAAGGAAGGAAGGTATGTATAGTAAATTATTTTCCCTCCTGAGGGACTCAAGCTTTGAGCTCTGGAATCTCTGCCCTGAGGTCTCCTGTCCTTCCTTCCTACTGTCCTCTCCTGTCCTTGGTGAGTGTCTCATATGCGTCTATCACTACATCCAAGCAGCCCCAACCATGCTTCACATTTCACAACAGTCGTCTTCCTTCCATGTGCCTATCAGCCTGCCTCTGCTCTCTCTAGACCACTAGCCCTTGCCACATTCCCTGCCTCACATGCCCCATCTCTTTTCCAGTTCAGGATCCTTCATCAAATCAATACTTTCCTTACTACTGGAAAACATATGTCAATCAGCTCCCTAATGGCCCCACTTAATATCCTTGTTACTTCCCAATCCAAAACACTACTTCCTGATTACAGCTCTCCTATATTATACCACTCTATTATATGTATGTATGTACGTATGTATGTATATGTATATATAGTATAACATGTTTTACTATATAGTATGGTATATATGGTATATAATATATGATAATATATAATGGTATGTATATGTATATGTGTGTACATTCATGTATACATATACATACATACATATATACATATACCATACCCCTCTCCCTATTACAACATAAACTCCTTGAAGGCAGTGCCTGTCTCTAGCACTTTTTACAGGATTGAGTACACAGAAATAATTTAATAAGTGCTTTTTTTTTTCATTTAGTAAGTCATACATTCATTTTCCATTGCAAGGACCTCAGGCTGTGGTGGGAGCAATGACTACCAGGGTTCTTATTGCATGGGCTAGTCTAGCTTTTCCTAAAGCTAGTCGAGTTTTTCCTTTAAAAATTTTGAAACTGTCCTAAAACTAAGGCTCAAAACCTTAATGTAACTTCCTGGTGACCAGTACACACGGAGTCAGGAGCTCCTCCTTCTAGTTGCATTCACCTTGTGACCGCCCCTGTACCATGTAGAATGCAGAGGGGTGGAAGCTACTCCCTTTTTTCTTTACTGAATATCCTCTCCATGCTATTGCTAAGTAAACTTCCTTTCGTCGACTCTCTCATTTTGTTCCAGTCCCATACCTGAACCACCAGCCTGGCTTAAGTCAGAACTGGCCTACAACACAGGCTAATAAGTTAATAATTTAAAATAATCTCAGTTCTTTAAGCAGCCAAGTGGCACAGTGGATAGAGTGCTCGATTGAGAGTCCCAAAGACCTACGTTTGAATCCTGCTTCAGACATGTATTAGCTGTGTGACCCTGGGCAAGTCACTTGTCCTCTCTCAGCCTCAGTTTCCCCATCTGTAAAACTGAGATATAAGAGCACCTACCTCACAGGTTGGTAACAAAGGTCAGATGACTTGGCATGTATAAAACACTTTGCAGACCTTAAAGTACTGCATAAATGATAGCAATTATTAGCCAAACCATATTAGGTATGGCATATTTCTTTTTCTACTAGACTGTAGTAGGCCTCGTGGAATTTAGTATTTTAAGGGTGGTCTTTTACAACTATTCATCGGAATAAGTGCAGAATCCTTTAATCTAGAAACACAACTAGGGGAGAAGGGCATATATACCAATGTGTCATTCTGTCCCTTTTACAGATAATTATTGTGTTGTTCACCTTTTAAAGTCATAGCAAATTGCTTTGGACCCATTCATGTTTTCCCCCCTCTCCCCCATCCTCAACGTCAGCTTCAGGACCCGGCCCAGTATCTTCATGACTCCAGCAGCTTGAATTAGGCAGAAAGACAATAGCTCTCTCCAAATTAATTTGGATGAATCTCAATGTATTTCCATTAGTCACTGTTTAGTTTAGCGTAGTGACAGGCTTCCAAAAAGTTACTGATATCACCAGCAGTTAAATTAAAAGGTAGCGTTTAGGAGGTTGGCTTTGTTCTTTTCTAATTGTTTTTATAACAGAGCTACCACCTGATTAATTTTGTGGGTTTAATGAGATAGGACTGCACACACACATACACACACACGCACACACACACACAGCTGAGCACCTCAGATTTTCAACTCTAGGCAGGAAAACCAATACACAGTTGCTTTCCTTTGTTTTTAATGTTACCTGGGCAGGAAGATCAGCATTACAGAACCCCTTTTTCCCCAGGGGCCAGCCTGCTGTAAATGCATGCAGAGGTTGGACATCCCCCACCCAACCCCCTAGTCCATTTTAGTACATGGGATCATCAGAGGAGCTGAAAGTTCACACTATCCAAATTTATCCAAAGCAAACTTAATATCTCTGTCAGACATCATTTTACATCAATGCAGAAATAATCTAGGAGGGAGGGGAGGCACAATATAAATTGACTATAAAGAGAAATGTTTTATAGGAGTGAGTATGAAACCATATTATATTAAAAGGTGTATTGTTTGTGATTGTTGCTGGATAATTTTATTATATTTGGGGCATAATCCTTTGAATGGAATTGTAGATTGGCCGCTGTTGGTATACAATTTTTGTTGGGAATGCCTTCAGCCTTTGTATTCATTTGCACTGAGAGGCATAATATTTTATGCCCCATAATGTGTTTCTTGCTCTGGGCTGCAGCCTACCCAATATTTCCTTAATGGAACTGCTCTGAAATGGCTTCATAAGGGGCCAGCTGGCATCATCTGAGTACCCCTTTCCTTTTATTATAACACACAATAAACTGTGAATTAGGCTTATTAACATTTCATAGACATCATTACAAATTTGATGACTTCATTTTCCGTTAACTGAGCTTGGGTTATCATCATCACAGCTTCCTTCACTCATGGAGAAAAAGGAAACTGTTCAAAAATGTCCAAATGATGATAAGCTTGGTTAAAATGACTGAATGAGACGGATGTGACAGTTGAACACCTACAGTCCAGGCTACTGAGGATGCTGAGGCTGGGGGATTGCGTGAGTTGAGGAGTTTCAGAGCTCTGTTGATTCAGAGCTGCGTCCCCACTATTTCTGATAACAACATGGAGAGCCCCAAGGACCAGGGCAGTTGGGATCATGCTCCAGGATGCCTGAGAAGGGCAAACCAATCCTGGTCAGAAACACCTTCTGAGCTGATCAGGATGTGAATGACCAGAGCAGTTCCATCTTTGAAGAGATCAGGAGACCAATCTAAAAAATTATATTAAATTTTTAAAGAAGACTTAATGGGCAGAGTTTCTATATTTGAGTCAGTGGGCTCCTTTGGAATATGAGTTAGCATCTGCCTTCTTACTTTTTCCTTTAACAGTGTCATATCATGATAAGGATGCTTGATAGAGTTAAGAAATGTGGATTGTATGTAGTCCACAATCCATCACTTGCTAGTTGTATGGCTTTACCCAAGTTCCATAGCCAAAAAGTTCACTACTCTTTAGTTGGTCTGGAATTAAATTTCTCTAGACTTCACTAGGTTGGTCATCAGACAAGCATCTAGTCCAGGGATGAGGAACCTGCAGCCTTTTGACTGAATCTAAATTTTATAGAACAAATCTTCTGTAAAATTTGGATTCAATCAAAAAGTCCCACTTAAGGACCTGGAAGGCCACAGGTTTCCCACCCCTGATCTAAACTATAAGAAGTTTTCCCCATCCCTTTAAATTCTAGTGCCTTCCCTCTGATGATTATTTCTAACTCGTACTGTATAAAACTCATTATTACATGGTTGTTTGCATGTTGTCTTCCTCATTAGACTATGAACTACTTGAGGATGAGAACTGATTTCTTTACCTTTCTGTGTCTCCTCAGCCTTAGCACAGTGCCTGGCACATAGTACATGCTTATTAAATGTTTGTTGACTGACTTTTTTTATTTTTTTATTTTTTTATTAATTTATTTTGATTTATCAACAATCACTTCCATAAGCTTTTGAGTTTTAAATTTTTCTCCCCCTTCCTCCCTACCTCACTTCCCAAGATGGCACGCAATATGATATTGGCTATAAATATACATTCCTATTCAACATATTTTCACATTAGTGATGTTGTAACTAAGAATTAGAACCAAGAGGAGGAACCACCAGAAAGAGGAAACAAAACACAACAGAAGAAAAAAAAATAGCAAATAGTATGCTTCAATCTGCATTCAAACTCCATAGTTCTTTCTTTGGATGTGGATAGCATTTTCCATCATGAGGCCTTTGGAGATGTCTTAGATCTTTGCATTGCTGAGAAGGGCTCAGTCTCTCAATATTAGTCATCACACAAAATGGCTGTTCTTGTGTACAATGTTCTCTTGGTTCTGCTCACTTCACTCAGCATCAGACCATACAAGTCCTTCCAGGTTTTTCTAAAGTCAGCCTGTTCATCATTTCTTACAGCACAATGGTATTCCATTACATTCATATACCACAACTTGTTCAGCCATTCGCCAGTTGATAGGCATCCTCTCAATTTCCAATTCTTTGCTACCATGAAAAGAGCTGCTATAAATATTTTTGTACATGTGGGTCTTTTCTCCTTTTTTTATGATCTCTTTGGGATACAGCCCTAGAAGTGCTATTGTTGGGTCAAAGGGTATACACATTTTTATAGCCCTTTGGGCATAGTTCCAAATTGCTGTCCAAAATGGTTGGATCATTTTCCAACTCCACTAACAATGCATTAATGTTCCAATTTCCCCACATCTTCTCCATCATTTCTCATTTTCCTGTTTTGTCATGTTGACCAATCTGATAAGTGTGACGTGGCACCTCAGAGTTGTTTTGATTTGCATTTCTCTAATCAATAGTGATTTAGAGCATTTTTTCATATGACTATAGATGGCTTTAATTTCTTCCTCTGAAAACTGCCTGTTCATTTCCTTTGGCCATTTATCAGTTGGGGAATGACTTGTATTCTTATAAATTTGACTTAATTCTCTATATGTTTTAGGACTGACTATTACTGCACATAAGTGAATATATACTCTGTTTAAAAGATTATACAGGATGTATATGGCAGAGCTATATTTGGGTCATCTGGTTCCTCCTTCCGTTGCACAATCATTGGCTGCCTCCAGGAAGTAGAGATCAGCAATCTTGCCTCATTTGTACCAAACCCAAAATGAACTCCCTATTTTTTTTTTTTAGGCAGTTGGGATTAAGTGACTTGCCCAGGGTCACACAGCTAGCAAGTGTCTGAGGCTAGATTTGAACTCAGGTCCTCCTGACTTCAGGGCCGGTACTGTATCCACTATGCCACATAGCTGCCCCTAAATTCCCTATTGTTGAAAAGAATCAAACAGTGTAGTATAGAAATAGTGGTAGGCACAACAGTAACAGTGAGGCAAAGTTGTCTAGTGACAAAAAGTCCATTCGTAGCAGGGCTTCACGTCTGGGCCTATTGGTGCTTGCCCAAGCTTAGGGGCCATCAGTACTATGATTTAGTTGCAGCAAAATTCATCCAGAGGGAGAGCACAAAGGATTGTTGTTATGCCAAACTCAGGGCACAGCTTGTGTGCTAGGCCTTAGCTCTGGAAAACAGGGCATCTCCTAATAGTAAAAAGAGAGGAGTAAAAAGAAAGGGGTGGTTTTGGATCCTGACAATAGTATCATCTTTTTCTTTTTCGGGATTCCTATAAATGTTACCTCATATTATTTTGGGGGCACAGTTGGGTCAGAGAGCATGGGGGACTGTGCCAGTTGGGACAGATCTCTCCCAAAAACCAGAAGTGGTTTTGAAACAGGATGATATTAAATAAAATTTGATTCTGGCAGACTTGAGTCTAAATCACAGAGGATATTGTTAATATCATTTTTTTTCTAAAAAATCTCTTCCACCCATGGATCCCATTATGGCTAAGATGTCCTGACAGGGTTGCTCTGTAGGAAACTACAGATTATCGTATTTTAGTAAAGTCCAGAGCTGTTAAGATAAGGCAACTTTGTGGTGCAGTGCATAGGGTGATGGACTTGGGCCCAGGAAAATCTCAGTTCAAATCCTATCTCTGACACCTAAAAGCTCTGAGTTCCTGGGCAAGGCACATTACCTATATCATAGTTAGTTTCCTTATCTGTAAAATGGAAATAACAATAAATAATAAATATATATATATATAAATAATAAAATAAAATAACAGTAAAACCTGCTTCACCCTGTTGATGTGAGGATCAAAATGGGGCAGCTAGCCCTGAAGTCAAGAGGACCTGAGTTCAAAACCAGTCTCAGACCAAACACTAGCTGTGTGACCCAGGGCAAGTCACTTAACCCCAATTGCCTAAAAAAAAAAAAAATACAAATTGACAACGTATATAAAGTGCTTTGCAGACTTTTAAGTGCTATATAAATTCTAGCTGTGTAAAATTCTGGCTATTATTATTATTAAGTTAAGGAAATACTTTATGAACAGAGTAGCAAATATTGATTGTTAAGCTTAACATTTTATCTCCATCTAAAACAGTTTTCTTCCATAGCAACTTTGTGCTAACTCCACCTTCTCCTTGACTATTACATTGATATCACTGTGGACCTGGACATTCAGTTTCTTCATCTGTAAAACAAAGGGAAGGGGCCGGATAAACTCTGAGGCTGCTTTCAATTATAGAGGTCTACCATTCTGTCATCATCAATAATCAGCAAATGTATATGACATGCTTACTATGTGCCAGAGACTGTGCTGAACACTAGGGATCCAAAGAAAGACCAGAGGAGTTGATGCCTTCAAGAAGGTCGCTTTCCAAGAAAGGAGATCAGAGAGAGGGCCTGGACCTCTGATTTTTCCAGAGCTCACTTCATCAACAAAGGCCCAACCTCTGGCCTGAAACTTGCAGAATTGTCTAAACCACTGAGAGTTTAATTGACTTCCTCAGGGTCACACAGATGCTGTGTTTCAAAGGTGAGACTTAGACCTCATTGTTCTTGGTTTCAAGGTCAGCTTTCTAACCACTACACCACAATGACTCTTGGCGAAGACAACATGAAAATAGGTCCATTCCAAGTAGATGGCTCCAGCCTTATCATAGCAATGATGATAAGAGAACTATAAACCACCTTCCCCCCTCCAGACTATTACTGATCATGGCACCCCCATTTCTCAGTCATTTGGACCCCAAACCATGGCGTCACCTTTAATTCATCCTTCTTCACCACCATTTTTTTTTCCTTCCAAATGCGTTTTGTCACGATTCTTTCTCTTTATCCCTATGGCTATCACCCTAGCACAAGCTTTTAATACTTCATACCTAAATTACAATATTAGCTTTCTAACTAGCTTCCCTGCTTGGTTTTTTCCTTCTATAATTCATCCTACTAATCTTTCTAATCATCATATCATTTCCATGTTAACATACAGTTAGTTAGTGTCCCCCGAATACCTACTGCTTGGTATTCAGTAACTATAATTCAGTCCCCAGCTATCACTCCCCAACACAAACTTTTGGCTTCAGTTAGCCGACCCTCCTCCATTTTCCCCCCAAACATGCCATGTTCTTTTTCATATTCATGCTTTGCTTCATGTACCAAACTGTTAATCCCCTTCCACATCTTTCTTCCATAGCTCCCTGAGTTCAAATCTGGCCTCAGACTCTTACCAGCTGTGTGACTTCGGGCAAATCACACTGTTTACAAACCCTATTTGCCTCAGTCTCCTCATCTGTAAAATGATCTGTAGAAGGAAATGGCAAACCACTCCAGTATCTTTGCCAAGATAACCCCAAATGTGGTCACAAAGAGTCAGACACAACTGAAATGACTAAGCAACAATAACAACGGAACACTGGACCTATAGTCAGGAAGACCTAAGTTGAAATCTGGCCTTTGATGCTTACCAGTTATGTGACCCTAGGCAAGTCACTTAACCTCTCTGTGCTTCAGTTTCCTCATCTGTAAAATGGGGATTATAATGGCACCTACCTCCTGGTATTGTTCTGAGGATCAAATGAGATAACATTGACTCAGTGCCTGAAACATAGTAAGTATTTAATAAATGCTTATTCCCTTCCCCCATCCCCTTAATTGTTATTTCACCATTTTATATGTGGTTGTCTCATTTTCTCAACCAAATTGCCTGCCCTTGAGAGTCTGGCACCGTGTTTTATCCTTATTTTATGCCTTTTATACTTTTTCTGAATTGTATTGCATTCTACTCTATTGAAAAATAATCATATACAATAGCCTGGAGTAATATTTAATATCATTCTTAATATAATATTTAATATTGTTCTGATATACATATGGAATAAATTATTTTACAACATTAATTCATGCAATGGACATTATCATGTCCATATCACCTAGGAAGGCATAGAGTTGCCACCAAATTGTGTCTTAAGGTCACACTGCATCTTAACATGTAAGTAGGACTCGATAATGCGTACTCTTTAAATATCTGCATTGGAAATCAATAAGATCACATTTCAAACAACTCATAAGAGAGATGCTGCCAGAGCTAAATCAGATCTTACCAATGTGCTATTGGTAAGTTCTGTTGCTATAACCACCAAAGTGTTAGAAGTTTACATAATGATTAAAAATGAGGATTGAAAGGAGGTTGTTAATTCAGTCTATGGCCATTGGCCTGTGTTTGGAAATGAGAAGGTTAAAGAATAAATATATTTGCTATTTAGCTCTTTAGAAATTACATTGCTCAAGCACCATTTTTTATTCCCATTACAAGAATGTCCATTTTAAAGAATAGATCTTGGAGGAAACAATGTAAACTAAAACAATCCCTGCCCCCAAAAAAACTAAGTTATAAATGAACTATATGGGCTCCACTGGGTATGTCACTTTGGATATAAGACTGGAGGGTCCATCTGTGGTCCCGGGTTAACTTTCAAAAACCTAAAGATCACATGTATGACAAGGCCACTAGATTATGCTATATTTTAACTTAACAGACCTTTCTGGTGAAGCTATCCATTTCTCCAAAATAGCATTTTTGAAAGGACGGAATATAACTCCTGTTGTCAGGATTCATCAATGTATTCATTATGTTGGGGGCCATTGTCATGCTAGGCTTTTAAAGTACGATGCCTTTCTGTGTATGTTTAAATTAGGTTGCTGCAGAATTCATCCCTGGTACGGCGGGATGTAGATGGAACAAATTCTTGTCACACTCTGCTTCATTCTGTCAATTTTGAAATTAAATGAATAGCACACAGCAAGCGTTCCTGGATGGCAGCAATTTCAGGGCATGGTTAGATGAGTTAATCTCAGTTCCTTATGGAATACTGAACTTGGATTTTTTTGGTTAGCTCTATTTGGATAGAAAAACAAAACCAAGCAAAATCTCATCTGGTTGTCAGTATTTGCTTAGCAACTGGTAGAAGACTATAGAACCCCGTACGAGGCAGTGTAGAGAGATATGAGAGAAATGCTGTCATTGACATGGAATGTGCTATCCAGGGCTTCACAGTCTATGGAGGAAGACAGGTCATAGAGAAAGTGAATGTAGAAACAAGTGTGTCACTAACTTTTTTGTATAGTCACTACACCTAGGGGTATAGAGGTAAATATTAAGGGGATTCAAGAGTTAGGCAGTACCCCTAAGTGTAAGAATGTGGCAGTGGCTTGAGGGGCATCAGAGTAGAGGTCTGCCTGTTTAGTGTGAAAGGCCCTGAAAGGCTTCTTGCCCCCCAAAAATGATAGGAACCTTATTTCTTTTTTTTCTTTTTTAATTTAATATTTATTCCAATTACATGTAGAAACAATTTTACATTCATTTTTTAAGATTTTGAGTTCCAAATTCTTTCCCACCCTCCCTATCCTTCCACCTCATTGAGATGGCAAGCAATTTTATATAGGTTATACATGTACAGTCATGCAGATGAGTAAACTGAGGCCATTGGAGGCTTAGTGACTTGCCATGGGCTGGTAAATATCTGAGGCAGGATTTGAACTGGGGTCTTCCTGACTCTAAGTCCAGCACCACCTCCACCTAGCTGTCTTACATCAGAATAAGAGCAGTGTGCAAAGCATGGCAAAGAATCAAAGCAGAAATGGGTGCCCCTGCCCACTCACTGCACCACCTACCTGTGCATAGCTGTTGTTGGAGAGAAAAGAGCCACCTTTCTAATAGTAATTTCTCCTGTCTCTTGATAGCATGGGAAATAGAGAGAATGAAGGGACTAAGGAACAAGAGGCTTATATCCCCCCCAGAAGGGGAAATGAAGGGGCACGATTAATGCATGATCCTGTGGATGAGATGACAGAGGGAAGAGAGACGGGGTCTTCGTAATGGATTTTATTTGGGGAAATGGCAACCTTAGAAAACCATCTTGTCTGAGCAAGATTTTTATTTCCCAGGACAGCATTGCTTCTCAGGAAAGGTGCGATAAGCCCCTCCAGGCATGGCCAGCACCCAAGAACAAAAGGGGTGACACAGATCCAGAAGTAGGACATACTGGCCATAGATGGGATGGATGAATGACACCAAGGGCAGGGGTAGGACCAGTCTTCATGACTCAGGGTATATACTGATCCTCACCATGCCACACTGACCCCTTCATAAAGTAAGATTCCTAAGATTGGGGCATAGCGGAAAGCACCCCTGCCAACACACACACACACACACACACACACACACACATACCCATCAACACAAATACACATGCACACACATACAAAGTAAATAAATAACAATAAAAGGAAGAGAGGGAATGGGGTAAGGTCTACAAATGCACTAATACAGAAACAGAATGGAGTAGGGTGTTCAACTTTTATATTCCAGAAGTACTGCCCTTCATAAAAGAGGGAAGGAAGGCAGGGGAATAAGCGCTTATTAAACACCTACTGTATGCCAGGCACTGTGCATTTTACAAATATTATTTCATTTTATACTCAAATAACCCTATGAGATTAGTGCCATTGTTATCCCCACTTTATAGTTGAGGAAGCTGAAGCACAGAGTGGTTAAGTGACTTACCCAAGATCACAAGCTATTAAGTGTCTGAGGCTGGATCTGAACTCAGGTCTTTCCGAATCCAAGCCCAGCACTCTATCCACTACATCATTTATCTGCCTCTATGAAAGGTATATAATAAAGAAGAAACATGCAGATATTTTTCATTCTTCCCAATGAATGGCAGAATAACATTCAGGATGGAAAATAAGAAATTAACTGTTAATATAATCAACATTATAAGTGCTTTCTAAGAACTTGGGATAGGGCACATTAATGGACATGATAGGAAGAGCCCCAAGTACAGGGACAAAGTACCTACTTTAAAGATGAAGGTGATAAAAATTAAAGATTTAATTATTTAATCATTATTTAATTAAATAAATTGGTTAATTAATTTTATTTATTATTTAATCATTTAAAGATGAAGGTGACAAAAATTAAATAAAGGAAATAAATAGTAAAAATTACAAATCTAACCATTACAACATTAAGCTGTACAAATGGTAGAGAAGTGAAGAATGGCTAAGAAAATAAGCCCAACAATCTGTAACATAAAAGAAACACATTGTAAAAATTTAAAAATATAGAAAATAAAAATAAGAAATTTGATCAGCATTTATTATGTTAGATGATTCTAAATAAGCAAAAACTTTCATTTTACTATTAGATAAGGCAAAAAAAATTTGCTGTGTCAGGGAAGAAAAACATAAATAAAATAATGGGGCCCAAAGGCCGTATTTGGGAGAGGATTCTGGGAAGATGGTGAAGTAAGACAGGAAATACTGAGCTCCCCAAAATTCTCCCACAAACAATAAAAATATTGCCTCAAGGTGAACTTTGAGCAGCAAAAAAAAAAAAAAAAAGTTGAGGTAAAGCAGTTATCCTCTTAAGACAACTTGGGAGGACCTTAGGAAAGACCTGATCTCCAGGGGTTGAGGTTTGGCCCAGAGGAAGTGCAAACACCTCCAGGCAGACTCTGGTGAATCCACAAACGAGCCTTGGGGATGGCTGGGCCCAGCAGCAGCCTCAGCTTCAGGAACTCTCCCCTTACAATGTGGGGGTCAGACAGCTGAGCAGGGCAAGATTGAAGGACCCTCTACTGTCACAGGATGCCAAGCCCAGTTGTGCTGACCAGAATGGTCCTGGGCTGTGACTGTGGGTGAGGAAGAGCAACCACATGCCCAGTGAGTGCTGGTGGGGACCCTGTTGGCTGTGGGCACTTACAGGGCAGTGGAGTCCCTGGTTTTGGTTCCAGGGCAGAGGGGTGAGTTGAAGTTTGTAGCAGCAGGAGGGACCCCAGAGAGCAAGAGCATTTGTGGTGACAGCCTGTCTGAGAGTCCTAGCCATGGCTTGGGGGCAGAGAAGAGTGCCCAATGTCAGGCCTCCAGACAGAGCTCAGAAAACAACAGTATGAAAAACCTGAAGCCTGGGGCATCGTCGCCCACACCTCAGGACTAGAACCTGACTATAATAATAGTCAGTAATAATAATAATAACCAGTTTAAAGATAAATAAAGAAAGAATAGCAAAGAAAAAGAACCCAACAATAGACTACTACTGTGTAGATAGAGAAGATCTGGGTTCATACTCAGAAGAAGATAGTGAAATTTTAAAAGCCATTTCTACTTCAAAGAAAAATGTCAAATGGTCACAAGCCCAAAAAGAGTCCTTGGAAGAGCTTAAAAAGGACTTTAAAAATCAAATAAGTGAAGTTGAGGAAAAATAAAGGGGAGAAAAGAGCAATCCAAGGGAAAAAAAGAAAATTATGAAAAGAAAGTCAACTGATTGGAAAAAGAAATCCAAAAACTTAAGGAAGAAAGAAATTCCTTAAAGACTGTAATTTGGCAAGGGGGAGACGCCAAGAAATAATGAAACAGAGTTTTAAAAAAATGAAAAAGTAGAAGAGAAAGTAAAACATCTCATTAGAAAAATAACTAATCTGAAGGACAGATCCAGGAGAGATGATATAAGAATCGTTGGACTACTTGAAAGTTATGATTTAAAAAGAGTCTAGATACAATATTATGAGAAATTATTAGGGAAAATTGCCCTGAAGTTCTAGAATAAGAGGGTAAAATAGAAATTTTAAAAATACATTAATCACAGGGGCAGCTAGGTGGCGCAGTGGATAGAGCACTGGCCCTGGAGTCAGGAGGACCTGAGTTCAAATACAGTTTCTGACCAGACATTTGACACTTACTAGTTGTGTGACCCTAGCAAGTCACTTAACCCCAATTGCCTTGCCAAAACAAACAAAAAAAAAATACATTGATGGCTACCTGAAAGAGATCCCAAGATGAAAACTCACAGGAACATTATAACCAAGTTGCAAAGCTCCCAGGTGAAGGAGAAAATACTACAAGCAACAAGGAAAAAACAATTTAAGTACTATGGAGCTACAGTCAGGATAACATGAGAGCTAATGGCTTCTACATTAAAAGACTGAAGGACTTGGTACATTAAATTTTGAAGAGCAAAGGAACTGAGTTTGCAACCAAGAGTAACCTATCCAGAAAAGCCAAGTATAATTCTGAATGAAAAAAAAAAAATGGACATTTAATGAACTGAAAGACTTTCAGGTATTTGTGACAAAAAGATTATAACTCAATGGAAAAAATATGACATATAAAATCCAAGAGAAACATAAGGTAAATATTAAAGACCAATTATAGTGGATTCAGTAAGGTCAAACTATTTACTTTTGTATGGGAAAATATTATATGTACTCTTAAGAATGTTATTATTACTTGGATAATATGAAAGAGCATACATAGATGGAAAGCTTGGAATATGATGTTGAATATGATGGGATAATTCTAAAAAAAATAAAATTGGGTAAGGAGAGATAAAATGGAGCAATTGTCTCATACAAATGAGGTATGAATAGAAGAATGGTTACAGTGGAAACAGGTCAGGGCGGAGGGCTGGTAGTGCTGGAACCTTATTCTCATTGGAACTGGGTTAAAGAAAGAATAATATATATCTGGAAGGGTATGAAAGTCTTTGAAATTTATAAAGAAATAGGAGGGTGAGGGAACAGGATAATGGAGAGACTTTCAGAAGGGTATGTAGATCAAGAAGTAGGAAGGTGGGGGAGAAGTTAAAGGAGGAATTCTTTGAGGGGTGGGCAGATTAAGGAATAGAAAGGTAAGGGGAGAGGATAAGGCAGGGAGTCTTTAAAAAGGTGTGAATTCAGGAAGTAGTGGTTAGAAATAAATGTAAGGAGGGATAGGGTAAAAAAAAGAGGTTGAGAAAGATAATAGTGAGGAAAAATAGAATAGAGGGAAATACACAAATAGTAATTATAACTTTGAATGTGATTGGGATGAACTCACCCATAAAATGGAAATGGATAGTAGAATGGATTAATAATCAGACTCTGACAGTGTGTTGTTTACAAGAAACACATTTTAAAATGAGACATATACACAGTTAAAATAAAAGACTAGAGTAGAATTTATTATGCTTCAGCTGAGGTATTAAAAAAACACAGGGGTAGCAATCGTGATCTGAGACAAAATTAAAGCTAAAATAGATTTAGTTAAAAGAGATAAACAGGGAAACCTCATTATGATAAAAGGCACCATAGACAGTGAAGCACTGTCAATACTACAGCTGTATGCACCAAATGCAATAGCATCTAAATTTTAAAGGAATGGTTAAATGAATTACGGGTGAAATAGATAGTAATACCATAATAGTGGGGTACTTTAACCTTCCCCTCTCAAAATCAGATAAAGCTAAACAACAAATATATAATAAAGAAGTTAAGGAGAATATAATAGAATCTAAGATAATATAGAATATATTGTATATATTTTATATATTATGTTCTATACATGTAGAATATAATAGAATCTTAGATAAGCTACATGTGATAGGCTGGGGAGAATTGAATGGGACTAGAAAGGAATACACCTTTTCTCTACAATATGTGGTACCTCTATAAAAACTGACCATATATTAAGGCAGTAAAACTTTATAGTTAAAAGCAGAATTATTAAATACATGCTTTTCAGATCACAATGCAATAAAAGTTAGATTCAATAAGGGGCCATGGAAACATGGATTGAAAACTAATTAGAGACTAAACAACTTAATCTTAAGAATCACTGGGTTAAAGAACAAATCATAGAAACAATCAATAATTTCATTAAAGAGAATAACAATAGTGAGAAAACATATCAAAACCTATGGGATGCAGCAAAAGCAATAATCAGAGGAAAATTTATATCTCTAAATGCTTATATCAATAGAATAGAGAAAGAGCAGACCAATGAATTGGGTATGCAATGAAAAAACTATAAAAAGAACACATCAAAAATCCTCAATTAAACACAAGTTGGAAATCCTAAAAATTAAAAATGAGATTAATAAAATTGAGTGTAAGAAAAACATTGAATGAATAAATAAAAGTAGGGATTGGTTTTATGAAGAAAACTAAAAAAAATTAGATAAACCACTTGTTAATGTGATTTTTTAAAAAGAGAGAAGAAAACCAAATATACCACTAATGAAGATGAACTTGAAGCATTTATAAGGAGTTATTTTGCCCAATTACATGCCAGTAAATTTAAGTTTAAGTGAAATGGAAGAATATTCACAAAAATATAAATTACCCAGGGGTGAGGAACCTATGGCCTTAAGGCCACCCCTGGCCTAGACTAACAGAAGAGGAAATAGAATATCTAAGTGAATGTATTTTAGAAAAAGAAATCGAACAGAGATAAATGAGCTTCCTAAGAAAAAGGCATCAGAACCAGATGGATTTACAAGTGAATTCTATCAAACATTTAAAGATCAACTAATTCCAATATTAAATAAATTATTTGGAATAATAGGCAAAGAAAGATACTTAAACCAGGAATAGCAAAAACAGAGAAAGAAAATTATATATCAGTTTCATTAATGAATATGGATGCAAAAATCCTAAATAAAATAATAGCTAGGAGACTACAACAATACATTTCCAAGATAACACATTGTGACCAAGTGGGATTTATACCAGGAATTCAGGGATGGTTTAACATAAGGAAAAATATTAACATAATTGATTATATCAATAGCAAAAGTAACAAAAATCATTTGATTATATCAATAGATGCAGAAAAAGCTTTTGATAAAATGCAACACTCATTCCTATTTTAAAACATTTGAAAGCATAGGTATAAATGGATTTTTCCTTAAAATGATAAGAAGCATCTACCTAAAACCTTCAACAAGCATTATTTGTAATGGGAATAAGTTAGAAGACTTCCCAGTAAGATCAAGAGTGAAACAAGGATGCCCATTGTCTCCAATATAATTCAGTATTGTATTAGGAATTCTAGCAATAGCAATTAGAAGAAAAAGAAATTTAAGGAAACAGAATGGGCAATAAAGTAATAAAACTATGTATCTCTTTTTGCAGCCAATATGATGATATCCTTGGAAAATCCTAAAGATTCAACTAAAAAGTTGGTTAAAAATTAACAATTTTAGTAAAGTAGCAGGATATAAAATAAACCCACATAGATTATTAGCATTTCTATGTATCACCAACAAAATTCTGCAAGAAGACATAGTAAGAGATAATTCATTTAAAAAAAAAACTCTAGGCAGTATAAAATACTTGGGAGTATACCTATCAAAACAAACCCAGAAACTACATGAACACAATTATAAAACACTTTTTGTACAAATAAAGTCAGATTTAAAGAATTGGAGAAATATTCGTTGCTTATAGGTAGGCAGAGTCAATATAATTAAAATGACAATTTTACCTAAACTAATCTACTTATTGAATGCCATCCCAGTTAAATTGCCAAAAAATTATTTATCTGAGCTAGGAAAAAATAATAACAAAATTCATTTGGAAGAACAAAAGGTCAAGAATATCAAAAGAATTAAAGGAAAAAAATATAAAAGAAGGATATTTAGCAGTACCAGATCTTAAATCATATTATAAGGCAGTAATTTCCAAAACTATCTGGTATTGGTTAAGAATTAGAAAGGTAGATCAGTGGAACAGAGTAGACACATAATACACAGTATAAAATGATTATAGTAACCTTGTGTTTCACAAATGTAAACATTTAAGCTTTTGGGATAAGAATTCCTCATCCCGAAATTGTTGGAAAAATTGGTAAAAATTGTTGGGAAAGCTGGAAAGCAACCTGGTAGAAATTGGGCATGGACCAATATCTTACACTATTACCAAGATTAGGTTAAAATGGATACAAGACCTAGATATAAAGGGAGATATGGTAAGAAAACTAAAAGAACATGGAACGTATTACCTACCAGACTTATGGATAAGAGAATAATTTGTGAATAAAAAAGAGATAGAGAACAGTGTGAAGTATAAAATGGATAATTTTGATTACCTTAAATTTAAAAGGTTTATACAAATAAAATCAATATAGCCAAAATTAGAAGGAAAACAAAACTGGGAGAAAATTTTTATAGATATTTTCTCAGGCATATTTTTCTATCTCAAATATATATAAAACATTGTTAAATTTATGAGAAAATTGATAAATGGTCAAAGAAAATGACAATTTTTCAACAAACAAATTAAAGCTATATATAGTCACATAAAAATGCTGTAAATCACTATTGATTAGAGAAATACAAATTAAAATAATCCTGAGATATCATCTTACATTCTGATTATCAGATTAGCTAAAATAATAGAGGTGGGAAACAACAAATGTTGGAGGGGGATGTGGAAAAATTGGGACACTAATTGACTGTTGGTGGAACTGTGAACTGAGCCAATCATTTCGTAGAGCAATCTGGAATTATGTCCAAAGGGTTATAAAACTATGTATACCCTTTGACAATATCACTAGTAGGTCTGTTTCCCAAGGTGATTAGGGATAAAGGAAAAGGATGTTATGTTCTAAAATATTTATAGCAGCTCTCTTTGTGGTGACAAAGAACTGGAGATTGAGGGGATGCCTGTCAACTTGGGAATTGCTAAACAAGTTGTGGTATATGATTATTGTGAAACACTACAGTGCTATAAGAAATGATGAGCTGGTTGATTTTAGAAAAAACATAGAAAGACTTGCATGAAATAATGAAGGGTGAAATGAGCAGAATCAAGAGAACATTGTACACAGTAACAGCAATATTGTTCTGAGAATGACTTTGAATGACTAAGTTATTCTGAGTATTATAAATACTCAAATCAACTACAAAGGACCCAATCCACCTCCAGAGAAAGAACTGATAAATAGAAGCATGTGTGTATGAAATATGTATAATATGTATGTGTATGTATATATACATACATATACATACACACTCATATTTTTGTCTAGTAGTAGCCTTCTCTAGGGCAGGGTAAGGAGGGAAGGAGAAAAAAATAAAAAGTCACAGCAGACAACAAAAGAAAACTTAGAAGGAAGCACAGAAAAGCAGGGTAGCTTTGAAAATGATGTGTAGTATTTATTACACAGTTTTTCAAAAAAAGCAAACTGTGAAATGGAAATACATGGTTTTATATTGAATCTTCTTTTGTGTTGTGCTGTGTACATGGAAATGTTCTTTTTGTATTTTTGTCTTTAAGTTTAAAATGAATTTAAAAATTAAAAAAGAAAAAGAAAAACATAAACTATTTTCTAATTCAACAATGCTCATTAAAAAGGCCTTAATTACACTGAAACAATATTATTACTAAACATTTAAATGTACATGCACCAAATGACAGCACCTAAATGCATAAAGGAAAAGTAAAAAGCAGGTAGTAATATAATATTTGTAAGGGAATAATATTTCTTTGTCAAAGCTGGATAAATGAAATTTTTTAAAAAGGAAGAAGGTATAGAACTGTTAAAAAAGGAAAATATGAAAGACATATGGTACTTTCCAAACGGCAGCATTGAAGTCTATACATGTATCTCAGCACTGTAAAATTACTTTGTGCTAGGGCACAAAGAAATAATTATCAAGAAAAAGAAAAATGACAGGAATAACAAAAACATCCTATATAAACCATAACTCAAAAATAATAATCACTACAGGGAATGGAAGCATAAGATATAGATCTAAATTCAACCTAAGTATTGACATGTTGAATAATTAGTAGATCAAAGAGCGAATAATTAGTAGATCAAAGAGCAAATAATAGGAACAATTAACAAAAATGTAAAAGCATGAGTAATAAAACAACATGGCACAATGTTTGGAATGCTGGTAGAGCAATTCTGAGAGAGAAAAATTCTGTCTTTGAAAACATACATTAGCAAAATAGAAAAAGAGAAGATTAATGAACTCAACATATGATTTTAAATATTAGAAAATCAAGAAATTAACCAAACCAAAATAAGCACCAAAGAAGAAATCTTAAAAGTTAGAGCAGAGATACAATGAAAAACAAAAAAGACCATAGAAATGATAAGCAAAAGTAAGAACTATTTTTAAAGACTAGCAAAATAGGTTAACCTTTAACTATCATGTTTAAAAAAGGAGGGAAGGAACCAAATTACCAAAATCAAAAATGCACAAGATTTATTCACATTAGAGAAGAAAAATTTTAAAGGATGCACATATGCAATTATATGCTAACAAAACCACTAATTTAAAGAAAATAGATAATTATCTATGAAAATATAAAATACTCAAAGTAACAAAACACAAAAAGAGCTCAATAACCCAATCTCAAAAAATGAAATTATGTAAGCCATAAATAAATTAACAAAGAAAATAATTGCTGATCCAGACAAATTTAAAAATTCACTCTATCAGACATTTAAAGAACAACAGAGGAGGAAAAACACTCTACTGGAGAAACAGAAAATATTAAAAAAAAACTGTAAACTAACATCTCTAATGAATATTGATGCAAAATTTTTAAATAAAATCCTAGCAAAAGAGTAGAGGGCTATATTTTAAAATTATTGACTGTGAACAATTTATGAGTTACTATGGAGAAAACAGCATAATTAATCATATTTTAAAAACAAAATAACATTAAATTAATAGATCTAGAACATACCTTTGATAAAATATACCACTCATTTATGCTAATATACATGAAAGGACCCTTTTTAATATGTAGAAAGGGTATTATAAAGCTAAAATCAAATATTATTTACAATGGAAAAATACTAGACTTCCTAATTAATACAGAGATTAAGCCAGGTAATTTCTTCTCACCACTGTTATTAAACATAATTCTAGAAAGTCTATCAATAGAAATAAAACAAAAGAAAAAAATTAAAGGCATGAATATCAACAAAGAAATTATTCTTATTTGCAGGTAACATGATAGCTTGCTTAGAAAACCCCCAGAGAATCATCAAAGAAACTAATTGAGAATATTATTAAATATTGTTTAAAAGAAAAAAGCAGGATGCAAAATAAATTCACAAAAATAGTTAGTCAAGAAGCATTTCTTAAGAGCCTACTATATGCCAGACAGTATGCTAAGCATTAGGGGAAGGAAAGGAAAAAAGGAAGGAGGGATGGAGGGAGGGAGGGAGGGAAGACGAGCCTAGTCCCTTGTTTTCAAGTAACTCACAGTCTTATTTGGTAAATAACATGAAAACAACTGTGCGCAAACAGGATACATTGCAAGTTAAACTGGTGCTAATCCACAGAAGAATGACTCTCACATGAAAGGGAATCAGTAAAGACTAATTGTAGAAGGTGAGATTTTAGCTAGGACTTGAAGGGAAGGAGATGGAGAGGGGTGGTGAGAATTTCTGTCATGAAGGACAGCCAGCGAAAATGTCAGGAGCCAGCAGACGGAGTATCTTGTGCAAGCAGTCCAATGTCACTGGATCACAGAGCATATACAGAGGGAAAAGCTGTAAAAAGGTTGGGAAATCTAGGAAGGGACCAGGTTATGAAGTATTTTAAAACCAAAGGATTTTACATTTTATTCTGGAAGTGAAAGGGAGCCCCTGCATCAGGGTGGTGGCAATATCAGAGGAGAGAAGGGGGTTATCTCATAAGAGGTGTTACTATGTAGATAGAATCAACAGGATTTGGCAACAAATTGAAAGTGGGAGGTGAGACAGAGGGAGGAGGTGAGAATGACACCTAGGTTTCTAGTCTGGGTGACTGGGAAAATGGTGATGCCTTCAACAGTAATAAAAAACTTAAGAAGGGAGTGTTCAAGATAATGAGTTAAGTTTGGGCATGTTGAGTATAAGATTATCTACAAGACCTCCAGTTTGAGATGTCTGAAAAGCAGTTGGAAATTCAAGACTGGAGGTCAGGAGAGAGATTAGGAGTGGGGATCAGAAGCCCCAGTAGATCTGAGAATCATCAACATAGAGATGATTATTGACTCCATGGGAGCTGAAGAGATCGCTAAGCAAAAGCGTGTAGAGGGAGAAGAGAAGAGGTCCCAGGACAGAGCCTTAGGGGCATCAAAGGCAATTGAAATCAGTGGCCCAGTGTTTGAGAAACCCAAGGATATAAATGATTTGTGTAAGATCTCCCTATTTAACAAAAACTAAAGGCAAAATTGGGCAGCTAGGTGGGGCAGCGGATAGAGTGCGAGGCCAAGACCTGAGTTCAAATATGATTTCAGACACTTACTAGCTGTGGAAGACAGAGATTCTACACCATTCTTGGGGAACTGGTTGAATCTCACTTCTGGGTATAGAATATTTCTTATAGTATCAGAAGTTGTGCCTATGTCAATTGGTTT
Organism: Vombatus ursinus; assembly: GCF_900497805.2. Taxonomy (NCBI): domain Eukaryota; kingdom Metazoa; phylum Chordata; class Mammalia; order Diprotodontia; family Vombatidae; genus Vombatus; species Vombatus ursinus. Next base: position 11,284,491 of record NW_020954591.1, on the reverse strand, counting down.
TACTTAATTGATTTTCTTTGTTACAAGGAAAGGCTCAGTGGGGAAGAGAGTAATATTTGGAAATGACTGTGATGGAAAAACAAAACTCATCAATAAAATGTTAGTTTCCCAAAAATGAAAAATAGGGCCCTTGCCTTCATTAAGCTCAACAAATACCAGGGTTTCTTAGCCTCCTTCCTGGAGTACTAAAGAGAGAGAAGTGCAGAGGCCACCCCCCTGCCCAGTAAGATGGGGGTCAGGCTCAGGGATGGCACTTGGCCATAGTGAGTCTCACCCCATTGTCTCCCTACCAGTCACCTCAAGAATAGAGAGCTGACCTTGGTGTTGGCTTCAGGTCCTGCCTTTGAAATGTAATCACCATATAACCATGGATGAGTCTTCTCAGTGCCTCAAAACATCTGACAAACTCTAGAACCATCACCCACTCCTTATATTTCATCCAAAAGTAATATCAACATTTTGTAACGTTTCTTATGAGAGTGTAAGATCATAGGATTTTGAACTGAAAGGAACCTTGGAGACTTGTATTGCCCTTGTTCAGTTCATAGAATGATAGATCTAGAACTGGAAAAGAACTCAAAGGGCATTTATTCAAACCCTCTCATTTTACAGATAGGGAAACTGAGGCCTAAAGAGGTACAGGGACTTTCCCAAATTCCTACAGGTAACAACAACAATAATAGTTAACATTTACATAGGGACAGCTAGGCGGTACAGCTGAATCTAAAGTAAGAAAGACATCTTCTTGAATTCAAATCCAGCCTCATACTTAGTAGCTTTGTGATCCTGGGCAAGACACTTAACCCTGTTTGCCTCAGTTTCCTCATTTATAAAATGAGTTGGTGAAAGAAAAGGCAAACCACTCCAGGAATTTTTGCCAAGAAAACCCCAAATGCGGTCATTAAGGGTCAGACACTGCTGAAACAACTGAACAACAATATTTACGTAGCATTTACTATGTGCCAGGCACTGTTAAGTGCTTTTCAATTTTTATCTCATTTGATCCTCACAACAACCCTGGTAGGTAAGTTCTATTATTATCCCCATTTTACAGATGAGGAAACTGAGGCAAGCAGCAATTAAGTGACTTGCCCAAAGTCACACAGTTATTAAGTGCCTGAGGCAGGATTTGAATTCGGACCTTCCTGACTCCAGGAATGGCACACTACTTAATGCATGACCTAGTTGCCCCTCTAACAGAACCAGGAACCAAATCCTTACTATCCTTAACTGCTGTTGGAGTACAGAAGAGTGGGCCAGAACATGTGGGTGAGACAGCACTCATGAATGGAGTTTCACATTCCATCTGACAATCTCTCTCTCTCTCTCTCTCTCTCTCTCTCTCTCTCTCTCTCTCTCTCTCTCTCTCTCTCTTTTTCATCAGTTCAGTGTCAGCTCTTGAAAAGATGCAGGCCACCACCTTTCCCAAAGCTGCTTCTCAAACCTACCCTCTAGCAGGAGGGAGCATGCCACCAGGAGAGGTGTAGGGGAGTAAGGAGGACATGGCCATAGATTTTCTCCATTCTTCGCCCCAGAGAAGTTTCTTGTATACATGAGCATTATGGTTTATAATGAACTTTCCATAGGCAGGGGATCAGAACCTGGGGTCCACAAACTTGTTTTTTAAAAAACCATTTGGTAACTTTATTGTAATAGAATCAGTTTCCTTTATAAACCAATGTTTTATTTTATGTCTTTAAATACTTGGTTCTGAGAAGGGGTCCATAGGCTTCCCCAAACTGCCCAAGGGGTCCATAATGCAAAACATTTTAAGAACTGACTCTTCATGACCCCATTTGAGGTTTTCTTGGCAAAGATACTGGAGTAGTTTGCCATTTCCTTCTCCAGCTCATTTTACAGATGAAGAACTGAGGCAAACAGGATTAAGTGACTTACCCAAGGTCACACAACTCCTAAGTGTCTGAGGTCACATTTGAACTCAGGTCTTCCTAACTCTAGGCCTAGCACTCTATCCACTGTGCCATCTAGCTTCTCCCCCCCACAAATAACTAAGTACATAAAAGAAATAAACAATGGAGATTAAAGTTAATCTCAGAGAGATTTACAGAAGCCTGGGAAAGGTCTATATAAGGACAGTTTTCAAAGGAAGAAATCCAAGTTATCAATAGCTGTATGAAAAAAAAATGCCCTAAATCATCAGTAATTAGAGAATACAAATTAAAACAACTCTGAAGTTCCACCTTATACCCATCAGATTGACAGAGTTGACAAAAAAGGAAGATGACAAATGCTGGAGGGGCTTCGGGAAAACAAGTATGCTAATGTACCATTGGTACAGCTGTGAACTGGTCTCACCATTCTGGGAAACAATTTGGAACCAGACGCATAATGTCATTCAACTGTTCATACCCTTTGATGCAGTAATATTATTGCTAAATCTACATTGCAAAAAGATCAAAGATAGAAGAAAAGGATACACATGTACAGAAATATTTATAGCACCTCTTTTTGTGGTGGCAAAGAATTAGAGACTGTCATCAATTGGGGAAAGGCTAATTAAGTTATTTTATATAAAAGTGATGAAATTTTGCTATAATAGATGATGAAAGAGATGGCTTAAGATTTGTTTGAACCAATACAGAGTGACATGAGCAGAACAATTCACAAAATAACAAATATTGCAAAATATTTGCAAAATATTGCAAAGGTATAAATAACTTTGAGATCGATACAGTGACTAACCAGCACTCCAGACGACTCATGATGAAATAGATTACCTACCTCCTGATGAAGGGAGAGGTGTTGGAATCAGGGCACTCCTTTTGGACATGGCCAATTCAGAAATTTGTTTTACTTGACCTTACAAATTTGTAACAAGGGTTTTGTTTTTCTTGCTTTCTCAATTGGAGGTAGACAAGTGGAAAGGAGAGAAGACAGATCTTCATGAAAATTAATTTAAAAAAAATTTTTAAAGAAAAAAAGACTGCAGGAGATGATGATCTGAATCTTGAAGGCAAGGAGGGATATCCCAGGCACTGGTGACAGTCAGTGCTAGGGAGCAGAATCAAGGTAGAGTGTTATGTGTGAAGAACAGCAAATATACCAAGATAGCTGGATTGTAGAGAGCTGGGGGGAGAGTAGAATGTGAGAAGATTGAAAAAATAAGAAAGGTTATGAAGAACTTCAATTTCCAAACAGAAGACTTTATATTTTATCCTAGAGATGATAAGAAGCCCCTGGGAGGAGAGGGTGATGTGGTCAGACACTTTGGCGGGTGAGTAGAGGATGGGTTGGAGGAGAGAGGGATCTGAGGCAGAAAGGACATTCAGAAGGATATTTCAATAGTCCATGATAAGGGCCTGGTACTGATGTGGTGGCTGTGTGAGTAGAGAGAAGGGGACATATGCAGGAGATGTAGTGAAGGTAGAATTAACAAGATTTGACAACAGATTCGGTGTGTGGTATGCATGCGAATGAGGATTCTAGGCTGACACCAATGTTGGTGCAGAACTGGTTGGATAGAAAGATAGCGGTGCCTTAGACATTCATCAGAAAAAGCAGAAAGAGAGGAGGGTTTGGTGAGAAAGGTGTCACCTTCTATTAAGGCTGGCATATCTAAATGGTAGTTGGTGGTGCAGAACTCTAGCTCAGGAGAGCAATCAGGGCTAGATATATAGATCCAGGAATTATCTGCATGAAGATGATCATTGAACCCATGGCAACTAATGAGATCACCAAGTGAGATAGTATAGGTGGAGAAGAGAAGAGGGCCCAGACCAGAGCATTAGGGGACATCTGTAGGTTAGTGGACGTGACACGTCTGAAGATCCAACAGAGGAGACAGAAAAGGAATAGTCAGACAGTTAGGAGAACCAGAAGTATCCAAAAAAAACTTAGAGAAGAAAGAGCACCCAGGAAGAGGTGGTGGTCAGCAGTATCAGAGGTTGCCAGGAGATCAAGAAGGATGAGGATTAAGGGCACAGTAAGTGGTATGATGGAAAGGGCATTGGTCTTGAAGTCAGAAGACTGAGTATTTCCCACACCTTGGGAGGGTACGACCTCAGACGAGGCACAACCCTTCTGTACCTGAGTTTCCTTAGCTATAAAATGAGGATGATAGTACTTCTGCTGCCTATGGGGCAGGGTCGTTGTGAGTGTCAAGAGATTTGATATATGTGAGAGAGCTTGGTAAACACTAAAATCCTATAGAACTGGAACTCTGATTCTTATATGTCTGCTAATACACCATCTCCTTTTTCATTAACATAATATAGGTTGTTAGCCTTGGTTTCCTGGGATGTCAAAAAAGGAAGTTTATCCTGTATGATGAGGTAATCCAGTTAAATTCAACAGGTGTTAAGTGGCTACTCTGTCCAAGGCATCACTGTGAATACAAAGACAAGATGAAAGACGATCCAGAAAGGAGTGCTTTATAAGTGATAATTTATTGAATGATTTTTTTAATTGCCACAAATACCAACTATTGAAGTTCTCTGGAGTTATTTTAGACTGTCTTGAGTGGGCTAGGCTTGTGTCTCAGCCTGACCTTGGGAGGGGAGAGACTTTATCACCAGGCTAAACAAATCTGTTCTTTTGTACCTCCTTTCTCTCTGTTTAGAACAAATAAAATTTAAGCAGGGGATGGTTTGTTGTTGTCATTCAGTTATTTCAGTCATGTCTGACTCTTCATGACCCCATTTGGGGTTTTCTTGGCAGAGATACTGAAGTGGGTTGACATTTCCTTCTCTAGCTCATTCTACAGATGAGGAGACTGAGGTAAACAGGGTTAAGTGACTTGCCCACGGTCACACGGCTAGTAAGTTTCTGAGGCCAGATTTGAACTCAGTAAAAGGAATACTTCTTGACTCCAGGCCCAGCACTTTATCTACTGTGCCATCTAGCTACCCGAGGATACTTTAAAAAGTGCCCAAAAATTTGAACTGTAGTTTTATCCTTTAAGTGTTGTGTTTGAAGATCATACTACTAAAGATTATAGTTTTCTGTGTATTTGTGGCAGAAAAGACAAAACCATAGAAACAAGTTTTTTTTATAATTTTGAAGAAACAAACAAAAAAGAAACCTTGGGCCTTCCAGGCTATTTAATGAAAAATGTACCACCTTCTCTTCATTATATACTGAAATGCTGCATATCCTTCTTCCAGGTCTAGGACAAGTTCTACCCTTGCCTGACCATACAACACATTCATCTCTTGTCTGAACCTCATTATGCTCCGCGCTGGGCTGACATTTAATTGTTTTATGTGTATATGTCATCCTCCTAAAGAGATTAGATGCTTCTGATGAGCAGAGATCCTGTGCAGCCTGTAGTGTGTCTCATCCTCAAGGGCTGCTTAGTAAACAAATAAATTGAAGAAATAAATATGGCGGCTTTGAAGAAAATAAGGCATATGTAAGACAAAAGCCAGAAAGCCTAAGAAGCCATGTGGGCCAATCCTTTGCCATTTATTTTTCAAGACAGATGGCAGTCTATTCTATTTTTAAAGCATTCCAAAGATGTAGATCCTACACCCTCTCTGAGTAGTTGGTTAAAGTGTTTAATCCTCCTGTCCTAGAGTTCTTCTTTAACATATCACTGAGCTCCTAGTTAAGCCCATTTCCTTCTGGAGCAGCCTAAATTAAATCCAATTCATGCACATGTCAAGACATCATCCTCATGATGTCATTGGTCCTCTTCAAGTAGGGCAAACAACAGTAACAAGGTATAGATGCAAAATAATTAGTTGGTCCCCTGCTAATTACTTTCATATGCTTGAAGACCATTATTTTCACCTTAAACTTCTCTGTTCTCTTTAAACAGAGAAGCTTAAACATGCATAACTCCTTTCATATTTTTTTCACCTGTCACCATGGCCATAGTGGTCATGGAAATGCAAGCTTTTCTCGATTTAAAAATTCTTCCTTGAGGCACTGCCCAATAAATGTTCAATTACTTTCTAGATATTGAATAAAAAAAATTCCACCTGGTTTCAGGGTCACCAGAGACTAGCTTAATGTTCTTGGGGGATTCCATTCAAATTACCATCATTTAAATAATCAGTGCTGTAGTCCTGTTAAATAGGGACTTAAAGCAGGCATGTGTGTGTTGATCATTTTGATTTGCTTTTTAATTAAAATAATGTTGCAGGAATGTATTCAAAAAAATGTTAGCTTCAAATTTAGTGTACTGAATTTGCTCAGGATTTGAGGTCCCGACTTCCTCATTGTAAGAATTTTAGAAAGTTTGCCAACAACAGAATTTTTTTAAAGAGACAGTTCTCCATCTATTATCAACCAAAGCAATACTAACTTCAAATCCCACAACCAGTCAAAGAAAATAGAAAACTGTACCATCTATTTGAATCCTTATAAAAAGCAGTGGTCACTGAGTCAGAAGGCAAACTCACCTAAATCCCTGATTCCTTGATCATTTAACAACAGAACAAAATATTTTTGATATTTCAAAATATCTTTTGAATGACACTGGCCTCCTAGCTGCTCCCTGAACAAGACCCTCTTTTTCTAGGCTCTAAGCATTTCCTGTGACAGAGGAAATTTCCTCTAGCAGAGGGCTCTCCAAATACTAGGCATTCATCCCATGTCTGGAATGCTCTCCCTCTTCCTTAGCTCCACTACTGATCTTCCTGGCTTCCTTTAAGTCCCAACTCACTGCCCACTTCTGTAGGAAGCTTTCCCGAGCCCCTCTTAATTCTAGTGCTTTCTATCTATTAATTATTTCCTATTTATCTTGTATATCACTTTCTTTGTATATATTTGTATGTTGTCTTCTCAATTAGACTGTAAGCTCCTTGAGGCAGGGACTATTGTTTTTGCTGCTTTTTTTCTCCCCAGTGCTTAGCACAGTACCTAGCACATAGTAGACACTTAATAAATGTTTATCGATTGATTGAAATGATGTACATTTTTCCCCATCCAAGTTCAAGGACTCACTGATATCTACCATGGACACTTTGGGATAGGGCACATGTACCCCTAGTTAAGACCCCCTGAACTAGAGCATCAATCAAGAAAGAATTAAAAGGATTGCCATATAGCAGTGAGGGCCAGTCGAAATCAGGTAACAAATTGATTTGCTTAGTGTTGTTTAGGAACTGATCCAAGAGCACTTGAGTCAGCATCTTACCATCAATGGAAAGCAAAAAATGGCATAATTACAACGGTCAGCTTTCCCATTTTCTTCTTTAAGATGATGTCAGTATCAGGACTAATACATGAGCCAGACCAGGGACAATGACTAGGACCCACTAATGAGAGAAATATGCTGAATGAAGCAGGAAGTCTAGGAGGGGCCTGGTGCTAGGTATAAGGAAAAGACATTTGCAGGTGGCAGATACATCAGGGTAGCACTGTCTCAGATTAGAGTTAGTAACAGGGATGAGAAAGATATCTGGACAGGCAGGCAGTTTACATCCAGGTCACCTAGGAGAAGGCAATAGAGTGATCCAGACAGGCAGGCATTCAGCAGCAAGAATGTAACAGTTGGCCATGTAGTTCCAGAGCCAGAAGCTGGGGCATTTGTGTATTTATTATATGTTGTGTACTCTTGGTGGATTTTATGCAAGACGTGTCTTAGTCAACTTTGAGCCTTGCAAACCTTAGCAGAGTGCTCTCCAAATACTACGCACTTAATAAAAATTTGAATTAAATTAAATTAAATCTCCCCTCCCTGCTTAAAGACTTCAATAGTCAGTCAACAAACATTAATTATCTACTGTGAGCCACATGCTGTGCTAAATTCAGGGGAATACCAAAAAAAAAGTCTCTGCTCTGAAGTAGCTCACAATTTAATGGGGAAGAAAACACGCAAATAGCTGTGAACAAAAAAGGAATAAGTCAGAGATCATCAACATAGGAATGATACTTGTATTAAGGGGGATCAAGAAAGACTTCTTGTAGGAAGTAGAATTTTAACTGGCCTTGAAGGAAACCAGGGAGGCAGGAGGTGGAGATGAGGAAAGAATTCCAAGCGTGGAGGAATGTGAAGAAAATATGTTCACATCCAGAGATTGTATTATTCTTCATGGATCTGATGCTTGACCTTTTCAAAAGTTAATGAAGGCCATATGGCTGTGTCTTAACAAGGCCTTTATACTAACATGCCTCCTAAGTGTAGACCCCACTAGACTGTAGTAGGTTTATGCCTCCATTCAATAAATATTTATTCATGTTTGATATGTGCAGATGCTGCACTAGATATTGGATTCTGAGAATATCAGAGATGTGTGACTCCCATCTCTGATGAGTGTGATGGCCTCACGGTCAGTATTAATAATAATAATAACAATAATTATTATTTATATAGTCCTTTTAATGTTTACAGAGCCCTTAACAGTCCTAGGAACTAGGTACTACTGTTATCCTCATTGTACAGATGAGGAAACTGAAGCAGATATCTGTCCAGTGATTTCCTGCAGGGTCACACAGCTAGTCTTGAACTCAGGTTTTCCTGACTCCAGGTCCAGAGCTGTATCCACTGTCCCATCTAGCTGTTTTCATGGGTGCCTGCTTATCTTCTGTGCCTCCTGCATTTTCTCTGGGGTGAAATTAAGCTGTCTTAAACCCAATTTGTGTTTGTTGCCTTGAATACTTATACAGGAACTGAGGGCCCCTTGTTAATGTGGAAATGTAGACATGAGCTATAGTTAGAGATCTTCCTGGAGTAAACCCTGGGTGGGGGCAACAAGCCAAAGAGAAGACGGCCTTCTTAGGTCAGCCTCCTGGATCAGACCTGGTCCATGGGAGCTTTTGTTAGCCCTGTGTCAAAGGTTGTATACATGTATATAATAATATATTATAATGATATAGTATATACACATATGTATACTATATATACATTATATACACATATATTAGTAATAGTAATATAGTATATACATACATATATACAATAAATCATATACCATGATATATTTATATACTATTATATAGTATGTTATATGCTATAGCTATATATGCTACAGTATATGTACTATATGTATAGTATAGTTATATACTATTATATAGTATATTATATGTTATCATATAGTATGTTATTTACTATTACATAATATATTCTATACTCACATAGCATATTACATAAAGTAATATATGATGTACTATTATATACTACACTATATACAGTTATATAGTATATTATATACACTAATACATGGTATATTATTATATATTAAATATACTAATGTATGGTATACTATTATATAGTATGCCATATATACTAATATATGATGTGCTATTATATAGTATGATATGTAATGTTATATAGTATATTATATATACTAACATATGATTGCTATTATATGGTATATTGTATATACTAACATATATGATGCTAATATACTTACATAGTATATTATATATACTAATATATGATGTACTATTTACAATATCATATGTACTATTATATATTATTTATTATTATATGCTATATTATATATACTAATAAGTTGTACTATTATATAGTATAATATATAATGTTATATAGTATATTATATATACTAACATGTGATTGCTTTTATTTAGTATATTATATATGCTAGTACACTAGTATTTATGATGCTAATATGCTATTATATAGTATATTATATATTAATATATGATATGCTATTATATAGTATATTACATATAATATGATATGCTATTTAGTATATCGTATGTACTATTATGTAGTATACATTATTTACTATCATATAGTATATATACTAATATGACATGCTATTATAGTATATTATATACTATCATATAACACATTACATGTACTAATATATGATGTACTATTATATAGTATATTATATATGCTAACATATGATATACTATTTAGTGTATCATATACTATTATATAGTATATTGTATGTATGATACATTATATATTATGTATACTGTTTATATTATATACTATTTTATAGCATTATATATTGAGAGAAAGACAGAGACAGAGAGAAATTGACTGGCTCCTTCCTTGGCTTCCGTGACTGTACTCTGCCCTGGTTCTTCCCCTCCCTGCCTGACTGTTGCTTCTTCTTCTCCCTGGCTGGATCATTATCTTTCTCCAGATCCTTTAACATGGATGACACATGGGCCTCTGTCCTACGCTCTCTTCTGTACAGTCCTTCCCCCTTGATTTCACCTAGTTACTCCCACAGAGTAGTTCAAGTATCATAACTGTACAGATGACTTACAGATCTATGTGTCTAGCTTTAATCTTTCATCTGAACTCTAGTCCTGCTTTGTAAAGTGCCTGCTGAATATTGACTCCTAAATGCCACCAGGCATGTTCAATTCACCTTGCCACTAGCAAGCTGATTATTTACTCCACTCTTAACCCACCACTTTTCCAATACAAAAAACTTTTTTAAACACTTACTATGTGCCAGGCACTGTGCACTCTGAGAATACAATTAATAAAAAGACAGTCCCTGCCTTCAAGAAGCTAATAGGGGAGACAACACACAGGAAGAGGCAGAAAAGGGAGAGGGGAATCTTGTTTCATAGAGTTGAAACTAGGAGAGCAGCAGATGCTATGTTGAAGGTCCCAGGCACCCAGGTTTGTAACCTCAGGGCCATCCTTGACTCTTCCTTCTCTCACCACCACATCCAAGAAGCTGCCAAGCCCTATTGATTGTCTCCATAACCTCTCTCTCTGGTATCCATCCCCTTCTCTGCACTCACATGATCACCACCCTAGCTCAGGCCCTCATCACCTCTCAGACTACTCTGTAATAATATCCTGATAGGTTCTTTCCCTTGCTGCCAGTTTCTGCCCTCTCCAATATAACATCCACACAAAATAATCTTCTTAAAACTTGGGTCTGACCTTGTCGTGTACTCAGATACTTAGAGTGGCTCCCCATTGTTTCTTGGATAAAATACAAATTCCTTGGTCTAGTATTTAAGGCCCCCTACAAGCTGGTTCCTACCCAACTTTCTAACTTTTTTATTCTCTCCTCTTCACAAACTCCATGTTCCAGCCAAATTAGACTCCTGGCTATTTCATGAATTCAACGTTCCATTTCCTTCCTCCATGTATTTGCAAGGACATACATAGGATGCATTCTTTCTTTATCTCTACCTTTCAGAATCCTTGCTTTCCTTCAGGGCTCTGCTCACGTGCTTTGGGTTCTGTGAGTTTTTCCCTGATCCCTCTCAGCTGTTAGGGTTGTTTTCTTCCACAAATTACCTGGGAATTATGTTTACATCTGTACACTATTAAATCACCCTCTCCCACCCAATAAAATAGCATCTCCTTTCAGACAGCAATTGTCTTTGCTTTTATACTTCTCAGAGTCCAGTATAGTCCTTTGCATGGAGAAAGCACTAAATCTGAAGATTTGTTGAATTGATACTGACCAACACTTGTTCTGGTAAATTTGTCTGGACTACTCTAAACAAGGTCTTTAGCTCATTAAGGATATTCTCAATTTAGTTTCTCCATCAAAGAGAATAATCATCTCTTCCCATTTGGCATAATCCAGAAACTTACTAAAAATGCTGCCTCTCCAATGAGCTGAATCATTGACAAGTAGATACTGTTGAAGAACATCCAAATTAGAATAAAAAAATTATTTGGGGTTTAACCTCTCCTTCCATGGTGATTGCATAGAGATGACTCATTTTTATACATTCATTTTGAAAAGAATTGTTAAGCTGAAAATGCTTCGTGAGATTCATTTCCTTTCTATCTTAATTTTGTAAGTCCTGAGTATTTAAAATTCCATCAAAGATACTTCCAAAGGCTCTATTCTATGCATTCAGTGTATTGCACTTTGGAACTCACTCAGACCATTCATAATTTTGAGCTTGAAGAGTTGGGGTTTGTCCTCTCCTTTTGCAACCCCATCTTACTAGATAAGATCTCTTGAAAGACCATATTTTATTTTTTAAAGTAGGTTTTCTTAGGGAAGGGCTTTGACAAGGCCTATGGCTAATAAGAAAATACTTATTTTAGAGGCATGGAAAAAAAGAGTAAACAACTGAACCCAAATAATCATATGTCTACTTTTACCATTTGTAAAAAAAAAAAATTAAAAGAACACCATTAAAAAGTCATCAAAACATGGACTCAGAAAATAAAAGAGAAGGAAAGGATCTTGGAGATTGTCTACTCTGATCCAACCATCCAATCTTCTCATTTTATAGTTGGGGGACACAGTACATGAAACAATAGGGTACGTGCATGAGAAGCCTGTTCAATGGTAATGTTGTTCGGGTGCTGAGCAAAAGACAAGAAATACCAACTTCAAGAAGGTTGGTTTGTTTTAAATTAGCTGTTTCTGACTCATCACATGATTATTTTCATTCACTTAGCCAGTGCTATAACTAGCCATTTTTGCATCTAATGCAAGTAACAAAACATGTACCTAAAGCACATAGCACAAAATACACCTTCAGAATCAACCTTTAAAGACAAATTCAGTGGACTTGCAGTGGTGGTAGGGAGATCCTGGAACACCAACCTGTGCGTGACAGGAGGAGGGGACAAATAACCTAATACTTGAGATTGGAGGGGTAAGGGAGAAGGGAGGTAGAGGAAGCAGGGCAGACCTGATTATGGAAGGGCATTCCTGGAGTACAACTTCTTAAGGGTAGAAAGTGAGCCATCTGCTCATCTGGTAGCTTCCATTTTTGTTAATACATCCTTGCTAACCAGCTGCTAAGCACAGTTGTCTCTATTGTGCTGAAGTATATCCTAAGGCAACAACCTGGTCACCTCACCCTGGTTATAGCTCTGTTCTTAGCATTTTGTTTGTGCATTCAGTGTTCAGCATGTCTGAATGTCCTTATTTGTATGTGATTTTTTACAATTTTTTAATTTAATATTTTTCCCAATTACATATAAAAGCTATTTTTAATATTTGCTTCTTTGAGTTCTAAATTCTCTCCCTCCTCCCCACCCCCTTCATTGAGAAGGCAAGCAGTTTGACATTGGTTACATATGTGCAGTCATGCAAAACACATTTCCATATTAGTCATGTTGTGAAAGAAAACACAGACCAAAAAAAAAAAAAACCAAGAAAAACAAAAAAAGTAAAAAAAAAAAGTATGCTTCAATCTATATTCAGCCTCCATCAGTTCTTTCTCTGGAGATAGATAGTTTTTCATCATAAGTCCTTAGAATTGTCTTGGATCATTATATCGCTAAGAACAGCTAAGTCATTCACAGTTGATCATTGTACAATATTGCTGTTACTGTGTCCCCTCTTCTGGTTCTGCTCACTTCACTTTGCATCAGTTCATGTAAGTCTTTCCAGGTTTTTCTACTTGTCCTTTCTTATAGTACAATAATGTTCCATCACAATCATTTACCATAACTTGGCCAACCATTCCCCAGTTGATGGGCATTCCCTCAATTTCCAATTCTTTGCCACTAAAAGAGCTGCTATAAATATTTTTATACAAATAGGTCCTTTTCTTTTTTGTTTTTTATCTCTTTGGGATACAGCCCTAGTAGTGATATTGCTCAAAAAGTATGCATGGTTTTATAGCCCTTTGAGCACAGTTTCAAATTGCTCTACAGAAGGGTTGAATCAATTCACAACTCCGACAGTGTATTAGTGTCTTAATTTCCCACATTCCTCCAACATTTGTCATTTTCCTTTTCTGTCATATTAACAAATCTGATAGGTGTGAAGTGGTACCTCAGAGTCATTTTAATTTGCACTTCTCTCATCAATAGTGACTTAAAGCATTTTTTCATATGACTATAGATAAGTTTGATTACTTTGTCTGAAAACTGCCTGTTCATATCCTTTGACCATTTATCAATTGGAGAATGGCTCTTATTTTTATAAATTTGACTCAGTGCTCTAAATATTTGAGAAATAAGGCTTTTATCCCAGATACTTGCTGTAAAATTTTTTTCATAGTTATGATTGTTAACTGTGTATTTCCCTCCATCTTATTTTTCCCCATATTTATCCTGCTCTCTCTTTCTCCTTTTACCCTGTCCATCCTCAAAAGTGTTTTGCTTCTAATTTCCACCTCCCCCAGTCTACCCTCCCTTCTGTCAGCCCCACTCCCCTTATCTTATCCCCTTCCCCTCCTACTTTCCTGTAAGGTAAGATAGATTTCCTTACCCAACCAAGTGTGGTTGTTATTCCCTCTTTGAGCCAATTCCAATGAGAGTAAGATTCAAATGTTCCCACCTACCTCCCCCATCTTCCTCTCCACTATAAAAGTACAAATATTCTTTTTGTTTTTATTTTTTTAATCTGTTTTATTTTTAGTTTTCAACATTCAAGTTTATAAGATTTTGAATTCTTCCCCCCCCCTCGCCTCCCCCTTCCCCAAGACAGCATGTAATCTTGTAGAGGTTATACATGTACAATCATATTAAACATATTTCTGCGTTAGTCTTGTTGTAAAGAAGAATCAGAACCAATGGGGAAAACTACAAGAAAGGAAAAAAGAGAAAATAGTATGCTTCGATCTGCATTCAGACTCCATAGTTCTTTGGATGTGGATAGCATTTTCCATCTTTAGTCTTAGAATTGTCTGAGCTCGTTGCATTACTGAGAAGAGCTAAGTCTATCAAAGTTGGTCACTGAACAGTGTTGCAGTTACTCTGTACAATGTTCTTGTTCTGCTCACTTCACTCAGCTTCAGTTCATGTAAGTCTTTCCAGGTTTTTCTGAAGTCTGCCTGCTCATCATTTCTTATGGAACAATAGTATTCCATTACATTCATATACTACAACTTGTTCAGCCATTCCCCAGTTGATGGGCATCCCCTCAATTTCCAATTCTTTGCCACCACAGAAAGAGCTGCTATAAATATTTTTGTACATGTGGGTTTTTTTCCCATTTTTATGATCTCTTTGGGACATAGATCTAGTAGTGGTATTTCTGGGTCAAAGGGTGTGCACATTTTTATAGCCCTTTGGGCATAGTTCCAAATTGCTCTCCAGAATGGTTGGATCAGTTAATACAAATATTCTTAAAATACTTAAAGTGGGCATCATGTTCCTGTATCTTGTGCTGATCCATGTGAAAACTTGCATGTGTGTGAAAATGTTTGCATTTCCACAGATGTACTTACAAATTTCCTAAGATTAAGTTTATCATACTTGAGAAGCTCTCATGTGCTAAGAGCTCTAATCTTGACAAAAATGTCCCTAAAAATTAATTTGAGATTATAAGGGAAACAGCAAGACTCAAACACATATTCCTTTTTCTTTTTTCTGTATGGACAACAGCCAGACTTCAGTTATTGACCATGACAAGCTACTTCCATCAGGTTAATTACTTATCTTGAGTCTTTTTTTCTCTGAGACAGCAAGGGCTTTAGATATCATTTAAGCCTGTTCCATCAGTTTATTTTAATTTATTGATACTTTTTTTTCACATAGACACAAACCCCTTATAAACTACACTCCCTGAAAGCTGTTGAGCAAAGCTGTCTAACCATTGCATTACAATTGATAGTACAGTTTACTAATTGTTACAGAATGTGTGCTTCCATTTTGATGGCATGGTGTCAACATCATCACTTGTCTTTGTTGTCACTTCAAGGTGTCTTTATTTGCTTCACTGAAGGCATTGTGTATATGCTTCTTTTGGTTCTGCTATCTTCACATAAAAGGTATCATGATGCAATGGACAGAAGGCTGGCCTCCAAATCAGAAAAGCCTAAGTTCAGATCCTGCCTTTTATGCATATCAGCTATGTGATCATGGGCAAGTCACAACTTCTTGAGGACTCCAAAGGACTTTGTAAAACCATAAATTTAAAAGGAATTGTTGATTTTTTTTTGGAGAGAGGGAATTTCCTCAATGGGATCTGCCAACATCAATAAAATCCCAGGTCTAGACCAAGTTTCTCAGGTCCCATGTTTCCCTAAATTCTTCATATTTATCATTGATGCAGTAATGTTCTATCACATTCTTATAAGACTGTTCAGCCATTCCCCAATGACTAGACATGTACTTGTTTCCAATTTTCCCACAAAGAATACTGACATGAATATTTTTGTAAGTATGGTGTCTTTGGGTTAAAGGGTATGAATATGTCTTAGATCTACTAAGCAGGATTGGAAGCCCTCTAAGCCCCTGGACATTTATGATGCTCTCTACTTTGTTGTACTGAGAAATATCATCAGACATATGTATATCTGTAATCTGATGA
The DNA here is from genome assembly GCF_900497805.2 of Vombatus ursinus. NCBI lineage: Eukaryota > Metazoa > Chordata > Mammalia > Diprotodontia > Vombatidae > Vombatus > Vombatus ursinus. The sequence continues at coordinate 11,268,397 of NW_020954591.1, read as the reverse complement.
CTTAGAAATGCATGTATCTTGCTTATTACCTGTGCAGCCCCAGGGAAGTCAACAATCTCTCTTCTTCCTTATCTGTAAAAAAAAAAGAGGGGGTTGGGCTTCGTGACCTCTTCCAGTTCTGAATCTTATGACCAGTTCTTAACTAATAAACTTTCTAAACTTGTGCTTCCATTCCATGGCAGATACTGTCTAGAAATCCATGAAGGAAACACGCCAGGAATAAATAAATAAACACTCCCATGATCACATAGCTGATATGTATAAATACCAACCTGAATGATAATAAGGAAGATTGTGGCTTCTTCTATGAAGCTCCCCAGCAAAAGATCAAGTTGCCTCTCATTTGTTTTGATAAGATCCTGGTATTCTCCCTCAGTCCCGAGATCTAAATCGCCAAAACTACCTAAGGAAAGGCTGTATTTTGGAGAATTCCAGGCAGAATTAACTCATGTCACCTGGTTCCTGTAGGCACTGCCTAAGAATAGTGCTGGGCAAAGTCAGTGTTCAGCATAAAAATTTGGTTTGTTTGCTCGTGTCTGTGGATTATTAATGAGCCTAACCTTTCAGGTTTTCTCCAGTGAGTTGCAAGTATTTCCTTAAATAGTTGTCTTGTAAATAGATATAGCTTTCATTTCCAGATTTATGAATCCTGTTTTAACAGACCAAGTCCCTTCTGAAGGGTAATTCCTCCCCTCCCCTCCTCTTTTGACTTTCTCCTGTATTAAAATCGACCAATTCCTTCAAAATATCATATTGCTCAAGGCTTTTATGCTGTGAAATGCCTGGAAGAAAGGAAACCTCCAAATACCACAATTTTAATCAACTGGACACTTTAATGACTAGGGTAACTCTTGCCCAGGCAATCAGACACATAATTATATTTCAGATGCGAGAAAGGTCTCATCAAACAGGAAAGACGTGTTTATGGTACACGGATTTGAAAATGAGCAATTAGAGATCCCAGTAGGCAACAGATACCCTGACAGGCAGAGTGATGAGGCAGGGAAGGCCTGTTGTCTTATCATATAAATCACACTTATAAATATATTTACTTCTGAGAGCAGTGGAAGCCCTGGGTGGGGACGGCGAATCAGAACCCAGCCTAGCCTTAAGTCTTTCAGTGAGGCCCCTCAGAATGCTCTTTTGTGCACTTCTACTCTCGCTAGCTTGTCTGCTGTATCATAGCGGTAAAAGGGATGAGGATTGCAAGGTGGTACCCATCAGTTAGCAGCAGAGGCAGCGGCGGCGGCGTGAGGCTGCGGGTGGCTTGGAGGGTGATGAAATTGGTAAATGCCCAGTTATTGTGCGCCTATTGATCCGCCCCACTGGAAGGCTCTCAGTGGCTAAGTGACCCTCCCTGCCGCCCCCAGTCGGAGCCTAGCATGCAGCCGGCTCTGGCTGGCGGCTCCCTCCTCCTCTTCCTCTTCCTCCCGCTCCTGAATTCCTGAAGTTACACGGAGAGATAAGGGAGCCCATGGAAGCCCGAGCAGTAGCAGCAGCGGCGGCGGCGGCGGCGGCGGACGGCAGACGGCGGCAGGCGCCACTCGCTGGTGACAGCCTCGCGGCTCCTGGGCTCGGGGCTCCCGGGCTGCTGATGGCACGCTGAACGGAGCCGGTGCGCTGGGCGCCGCGAGCCTGCCTGCCGCGATGGGCCAGTGCTGCTGCAAGCTTTACTACTGCCTTCAGTGCCTGGACAAGACGGTACTTTGCCTTTCTCCTCCCCCTCCCCCCCACCCTCTTTTTGGCATTTTGCTTTGGACGGGCAGAGAGGGAACCCCCGAGCAACCAACAGTCTGATGCTCCTCCCTGGCCGGCGTGCGCGGCTTTGCTTTGTTGGTGGGCCAGCCCAAGCCCGGGGAGGCTCTGCTTATTTATACTAGGCTCAATTGTGAGGAGTGTTCAGGGGAACCTTAGATTTCACACACCACACACACACACACACACACACACACACACACACACACACACACAC
>NW_020954591.1:11242335-11266415 GCF_900497805.2 Vombatus ursinus | reverse complement strand
CACACACACACACACACACACACACACACACACACACACACACACACCCACTACACTGCAGTGCCTTGCATAATTCTGGGTTCTTGCAGTTTGAGGTGGGCATTGTCCGGAAAGGACACCCACCCAAACGTTTCTGTGGCCACACCCGGCTCCAAACCCTTGGAATGATTTAATGCATTTTCTGGTATCTTAGGTACCCAACGTCATTGCAGCTCAGAGTTTCTGAGGTCACTCTTACACTTGGGGAAGATGAGCATTATTTCAAGATCATTTCAAGTTTAATCTCAGTTTAGTCCAGCCTTTAAATTTCTATTCTTAAGTTTCCTAAGATTCTCCTTGTATTTGTATAGCGGTAGAAACTCTAAGGTGAAGACAGAGACATACAGAGATTGGCAGAGACAGAGACAGAAAGACACAGAGGGACAGAAGGTGGGAGGGAGAAGAGAGAGAGAGAGAGAGAGAGAGAGAGAGAGAGACTCAGATGTGTGAGAGAATATGGGAGAGAGAGCTATTGTAACAATGTGTTTAAAAAGTTTACCTTAAAAATCCTACCCAGGTATTGACAATAGAGAGCAGATGAGAAAGGATTGTATGATGACCCAACATAAAGCTTTTCTTTCTTTTTCCTTTGGACATTTGCCCAAACACGTAAGCCTGCCCAGGTTGAGAAGGATCATGTGCTTTTAATTTCCTTAATAGAAAGTATGTTGGCAGGACAATTTGTCTGTGTAATATATTTTATTAGGTTGCTGGGTTTCTCTGAGATGTATGTGATAGGCTGATAAAAAGTTGGAGCTGTCTCCTTTGGGTCTAGTGGTGCATCAGTTAGTGAGATAGCTTGAGGTATACAGTATGTTACCAGATGAAGGGAAATGTATGGCTTAGTATAAAACTCATTAAAATGTGGTCTCTGGGGAACAGCTTAGTGATCAGTTCTGCTTGTGAACCTTGACCTGAAGGATGACTGCATACCACCTAGGATGATTAAACTGGCAGCTTTACAGTCACTTAGGCCTTTCTTTAGAGGGAAAAGAATAACTGTGCCCCATTTTTAACATCAGTTTCAATGAGTTTGGCTATTGCTATGATGCACATTGAGATGAAATATTTATATACACAATAGATGTGAATTTATGTGCTTTTAGCTTTAATGGAAATATAAAACATTGGCACTAATTTGTCCCTGAATCCACTATAGCAGTGACCAAGCACCATTTCAAAGAAAAATGTTCAATGTAATAGGAGCAGAAGGGTACTTTGTAATAGTAGCTATAGTTTAAAAAATGTGAAAGAGTTGATACATGTATGTGCATATTATAAAGTTCATGGTCTCTATTATAATACCTATAATAGTACAGTCCATTTTATTTCCTGGAAAAAAAAAAAGTATTTTACTGGGTCTCTGTCTTTTCTTTGTTCCTATCCAAGGGCAAAGAAGTATGAGAGACAGTCATATAATCAGTTTGGGTTTGGAGAGATTAGATGAGAAATATTTTGTAGATGAAAGAAAACTCAAATCATATATTTATTTACCATTAACCATATAGTGGTGTAACTCCTAAACTTCAAATTTAACATGAAACTTTTTGTAGCTGTGAAGATAATGTTGAGTTTATCATCATATATTGTAGACTATTGTAGCTATTGTAGGCTTTCTGTTGTTGACTTATCCTTGCCCAATTACAGTGTGATGGTCCTCCTATAAAAAGGGGAAGCTAGGTGGTACAGTGGGTACCGGGCCTGGAGTCAGGAAGACCTGAGTTCAAATCTGGCCTCAGGCATTTACTAGCTGTGTGACCCTGGGCAAGTCATTTAACCTTGTTTGCTTCAGTTTCCTCATCTGTAAAAAGAGCTGGAGAAGGAAATGGCAAACTCCTCCAGTATCTTCACCAAGAAAATCCCAAATGGGATCACAAAGGGTCACACATGACTGAAACAACTGAACACACTCCCATAAAAGATTTTGGAGAAGTATGCTCACAGATGAGAGACTACCTGAAAGAGCTGAACTCAGACTCAGGAAGACCTGGGTTCAAGTCCTGCCACACACAGGTTGCACATATGTACATAAGAGCAGGTCAGCTTCTCAGTACTCCCAGGCAATTCTTTAACACTTTAATTTAAAAAACCATGGTAGATCTGCATTGGTAGGTGAAATTTTCTCAGTGGGAGTTTCCTATACCAAAGAAATCATAGATGGAGTCCATGAATTTAAAAAAAAAATCATGGGCCAAATTTCTGGAAGACAACAAGGTTTTAAAACCTGGAGAAACTGATTAACTCTGGTCTAGTTACTACCCTTTTTTCAGCCTAAGTCAACTGATGGTATAATCACCAAATGATTAAAAAAAATGCTATGTGCATTATTCACTTCATTGTAGTTCAACAAAAATGAAAAACCATACAATCCATACCTCAGGAAACTTACAATACAACAGTGGGGAAGAAACCTTCATGGTGGTAAAGTGAAGTCAAAGGACTTGAGGTTCTGATCCCAGCTCTGTCATTTCTTACCTGTGGAACCTTAAGCAGGCCACTTGAGCTCTCTGGGCCTCAGTGTCCTTATTTATAAAATGAAAAAATATAACCTAAATATAAATATAAATATAACTAAATAGAACCTCTAAGGTTCTTTCCTGTGACAACATGGTGTAGTGGATAAAACTAGATTTTGAGGCAAGAGGAGCTCAGTCCTAATCCTGCCTCCAATATGTAGCTGTGTGAACAAGGTGAACTCTTCTTACCCTGCGTTTCCTTAGCTGTCCGGGGAATAATGAGGGTAATAGTAGCTCCTACCTAAGTAGTTGTAAGGAAAGAGCTGCGCCAGCCTTAAAAAGCTATCTAAATGTCAACCTTGTGATGATAATCTGATCCCTCATTTTACAAAGGAGGTAACTGAAACTCAAAGTAGTTATATTGTTTGTTAAAGGTCACACAATGAATCAGTGGCTGAGCTGGGATTAGAACCCAGGCTCCCTGGCTTCTAGTCAGATGATAGCACCCACATCATTAAACTCAGAACCTGAGGGACTGGGTAGTTATTCTGTCAATTAACAGAATCCAGGTATTTAACTAACCTGGGGCTGTTATCATGCATAGGACCCTCACCTAAGAGTATCTATGAGTAACAAGTTATGTTCATTAATGAAAAAAAAAAGTGAAAAATTACAGCTTTAAGTCTGAAACATAAAAGACAGCCCCAAGGTAAGGAGAATTGTGTTGTCTCATCTAATACTTTTTCCAAGATTACCATCCTCTAAGACCTTGGTGGAGGGGACATTCTGTGAACACACAGTCAAAAAGATAAAAGCAACATTCTTTGTGATAACTGGACCTTCATAAATCTAGTGGTACCAGACAAGCAAGTACTTATAAGGTTGATAGCATTAGTGGTTGATTTTCTTTAGCTTTGAATACACCATGAATAAACACGGCAGTCTGCTTTTAAAATGGGTCATGTCTCCTAAAACATTTATTTTCATATAAATCCAGATAAAGGATATGTAAAATCAGACATCCACTCTTTACAAGCTGTGCTATATAGCTCTTGACCAACCAGAAATTGTAGAGACCAGGTTGTTTTTTTTAATAACCCAATAAAAATCTTCATCCTAGTAACCAGACATAGCAACCAGCTACCCCAGCTTCAATAAGCCTTTGAAAGAGCCTGACCATTCTTTGTTAGGGATGATGGCTATCTGGGAGTGGGAAGAGAGCAGTATAGATGATGTAAAAACAAAAGTTATCAATAAATATCTATTTTTGAAAAGAGACTAACCATAAATGCAAAGCCTAAGATGCCTCTGGTAACTCTAGCTGATAGTTCAGCACCTCCAGGATCTATAATTTTTGTCAGTGTGGGTGCTCCCATGTCTGTGCAAATCACAACCCCTCTACACCCAGACGTATGCTGGTAAATGTTTAACAGCTGGCTTTCTGAAAAATGTACACTGGCACATTTTTAAGTTTAATCTGCATTATTAACATTTCTCAATCACTTTCTTAAGTCTGAACAGTCAATAAAACAAAAAAAAAAAATCAAGCCCTGATTTGTAGGTTTTGCCAGTTTCTGAGGTATAAATGCTTACACTAAAAATTTAACAATCAGCTCTAGAGCTGGTTCAAGCTGGCTCCAGCACACCCTATCTACAATTTAGTAAATGTTCTTAGGAAATATCTCCGGCCCAAGGTATCCATCTCTCTAGAGCCAAACCTGGTGAGAAGGTTCTCTGAACTTGGCAAGCCTGGACCTCAGAGACCGAGACAGGTTTATCGTGGGCCTGTATTCTAAACCTTCCAAGCCTGAAAGGACCCACCAGTGTTTGTATTCTACCGGCATTGTCTTTTAAAATTCATGAGTGGGTGAATAAAGCATGGACCCTGAAGTCAAGAAGACCTGAGTTCAAATCTAGCCTCACATACTTACTGGCCATGTGAGCCTGTGGCCTGGGCAAGTCACTTAACCCTGATTGCCTCAAAATAAATAAATAAATAAATAGATAGATAGATAGATAAATAAATAAACAAACAAATAAATAAATAAAAGTAAATAAAAATCATTTGGTGACCTGGAACGTCTAAAATCATTTTTAAAAAATCCATGGTCACTTCCATAACGTGATAAAGGCCATTTTGATAAGGGACTTGAGTCAAGCCAAAAAAAAAAATACCTTTAACTTCACATAAGTAGAAAATAGTTTCAGAAATGCATGTATTTCAAAAATAATACTTGATTAGAACTGTATTAGATTAGAAACATAATGCTTTTAGAGAAGATTGCTTTAAAAAAAAACTTCAAGAAAAGCAAATTGTCTTTAGGGGACTTGCTGCCCAAATTGATTCAGTTCCTGTACTTTCAACTGAGTCCACTAGGCAATGCTATAGTGCACAGAGCACTGGACCTAGAGTCAGGAAGACCTGAATTCAAATCCTAGCTCAAACACTTAACTAGTGGTGTGACTTTGGGCAAGCCATATAATTTTCGGCTTCCCCAGTTTTCACAACTGCAAAATAATAATGTAAGCAGCTAGGTGGCGCAGAGGAGAGAGTCCCAGGCCTAAAGTCAGGAAGACTTATCTTCCTGAGTTCAAATCTGACTTCAGACATTTATTAGCTATGTGACCTTGGGTAAGTCATTTAACCTTGTTTGCCTCCATTTCCTCATCTGTAAAATGAGCTGGAAAAGGAAATGGCAAACCATTCCAGTGTCGTTGCCAAGAAAACCCCAAATGTTGTGGAGATATGTTTTATATGATTATTCATGTATAACATATATCAGATTGCTTGCCCTCTTGGGGTTGGGAGAGGAGAGAGGGAGAAAAATTTGGAACTCAAAATCTTTCAAAAAATGAATGTTGAAAGTACAAATACACGTAATTGGAAAAAATGCTATTGAATTAAATTTAATAAGCAATTTAATCAAATTTAAATTATTAATAATTAAATTGGCAATAATTTAGTTATTAGTATGTAATTAGTAATAATTAAATTTAATTTAAATTTATGACCCAAATGGGGTCATAAAAAGTCAGACACAACTGAACAACTGAACAACAACCAAAATAATAATAGCACCCACCATCCAGGGTTGTTGTAAGGATCAATACTTGTAAAACATTAAGTAGGTGCTTAATAAATGTTTGTTTCCTTCCTTCCTGATAGAAATGACAATCGGCCTCAACAAATATTTATTCAGGGCTGACTCTATGTCTAGCACAGTGCTAGCTACTGAGGGGAACACTAACAACATCTTGCTCTAGCTTTCATGGAATGGAATCTAATTGCTGAGACAATATAAGATGCATTAAACAGTCAACAAAAAAACCAGAATAGTTATAATAGAATATATAATAATTATATATAATATAATAGTATAATAGAAGTCTGGTTAGAGATAAATCAATATGGGCTTGAATAGTGGAGAAAGAAGTCCCATGGGTGAAAAGGAGACCTGATCTGGGTCTCAAAGGATGGGGAGGATATACTCAGGTAGAAAGGATTCTGTAGACCATTTGTGTCAGACTCAGAGAGACACAGGATTACTAAACTCAGGCATAAGGATCCTGATGGGCTGCCAAATGACTTAGTTTTAAAATATCATATTATCTGTTTTATTGTATTTTTATTCATTTTATTAAAATACTTCTCAGTTATATTTTAATTGAGTTCAGGCTGCATTCAGCCTGCAGCAGGTGGCATATTTGACACCTCCGTGTACACCATTAAAGTTGGAGGCAACCCTAAAGATCATCTGGGCCTAACTTTTCATTTTACAAATGAGGAGACTGTAGTTTAGGGAGGTGGAACCATTTGCCAAAGGACCAGCTAGGAAGTGATGTGGCCTGGACTTAAAACCAGATCTTTGGATGCTTTGTCTTCTTCTCATTCCTCAATGTCTTCATCTGAAGAATAAACGATTTGCACTGGATCTATGAGGAATAGTTAGATATAAGATTAGTTAGGGAATGGAGGGACAAATTATGAGTTCTTCACCCCCCCAATGGTCCCCACCCCATAGAGAGGTAATGGACTCAGAGAGCAGACTGAGACATCTGTTTTTGTGGGTATGGCCAATGCAGGAATTTGTTGTGCTTTACTATACATATTGGTTGCTAGAGTTTTGTTTTTCTTTGTTTTTCAATGGAGACGAGAAGGGGAAAGGAAGACAGGAAGGGGGTGAAAAAGGCAGATTTTCATTAAACAAAAAAATAAATCATTTAAAAAAAAAGAAATATGTCTCTCACCTCCTGACAGAAGGGTGCGAACTTAAAATGTGGAAAGAGATAATTTTTGGACATGGCTGATGAGGGAATTTGTTTCACCGGATTATATACATATCTATTAAGGGGTTTGGTTTTTTGGAGGGAAAATTTTTTTATAATGTGTTCAGTGGAGGGGGAGGGGAAAATAGTGGGAGGGACAGATGAATTTTTAAAACACTTTTTTCTTGAAAAGTAAAAACAAAATTAGAAGAAAGGAAAAGATGATAAGGTCTCAAGAAATTTAGGCAGCAGTATTTACACTTGAGACATTAAAACTAGGGAGCCGTTATGGCGGGTTCTTGAACAGAGGAGTGAGGAAAATAGTATGTTAGAAAACTCTGCTTTATTTGTGTGAGTAGAGAGATAGGAGGCAGGTAGAAAGCAGAAATTTATTTCAGATTTATTTCTCTGAACTTGAGTAAGAAATGAATTTGCCAGTTGTCCCTTGGTGCACATAGCAGTCCATTCTTAAGTCTATGTCTTAGTTAACTGTCATTTTTCAAAACTAACCAGCACATCTCTCCAGATTTTTGAAAAAAATATTCTCATGTTCTTAAACTGTGTGCAGCAACTGTTACTGCTGTAACAGTAAGCTTTGTCTTCATGCAGTTTCACACAGTAGACATTAATATAATGCTGGGAAAAAATTCAGCATGAAATGTGGTTTCACATTTGGCTAGGCTAGGTTTGATTTCATTTCAGTAAAGGAAAAGCTTATAATTTTGCAAAAAACAGAGTTGCTCACATATAGTTACAATGGAAAGTAATAATAAAGTTATTGATTAAGGCAAGAAAGGCACAGTACTTCCACCACCCTAAAGCCCAATAAAAAGTGAATTGAAAGGCAAAAGGTCAGCTCCCCATCCCAAGGGATTCTTCTGTAGCTTTGCAGAATACGGAACATGCCGGGGCTAGTGCTAATACTGAAAACAGATGTGGTCATCATAAAAGGCACTGTTACCGTGGCATCCTGAAGAGTTAGGTCTTTTTTTCATTTCACTGTATGGCAATAGGAAATTGTGTGAAATATGCAGAAACTGTTTTTTATTGACTTGTCAGCTCCTAATCTTCATCCATCTGCCCCAGGGGAGGAAGCAAGGCAGTAAGGTACCTAGGACTCCTGGTAAAGTGACACAGTCCTTGAGCATTGAGGTGTGTTTGGAATTTTCCTGGATAGAAAATGGAACCTTATTGATTCTTCCAGGGTCAAAGTTCTCTAGACCTCATTTGTGACTTGCTTCTTTGACTTGAGAGAGTATGCTAGTTTCTCCTTATCCTATCTTCCTGGTCTTCCAAAGACCTCGAGAAAGGGATTCCAGTATTTGGGATGGTCTCCTTAGGGCTTATTTTCTTCAAGGAACCTTCATTCCTTCTTTTCTTGATTGTATTTTGAGTTTTGGGATATGTGTGAGTGTGTGTGTGTGTGTGTGTGTGTGTGTGTGTGTGTGTGTGTGTGTTTAACATTGGGTGGGGAAGAAGCTCCCTAGACTCAAGTAAAATTGGATTGGACTGGAGTCATTTGCATCTTTAGACAGGATTGGCTTCATCAGATTACCACTGCCAGTGCCAAGAAATAGGGAAAGGAGACTTCTGGGAGCCAAGATGGCGGAGTAAGCTTTCAACTGCGGCAATTTTCCCTTACTCACCTCCAAATAACCATAAAAAAGCCCCGAAACAAATCCTGGAATAGCCGAACCAGTGAAACAATCTTTTAGCCCGAGAAACTTGGAGGATCAGTAAGAAATGTCTGTCTCACTTGGGTGAAAGGGAAGCACAGCCCAAGATGTGAAGTGTCCCAGCAAGCCAGCAGCAAGTCCCACCTTGGCAAACCAGGGACATCCTGAACTCCAGTGTGGTGGAGCAGGCAAAAGCCAACACCACCCCAGGCAAATAGGAATCCTCCAGGGGCCAGACCTCTGAGTGCTTTAGCACAGCCCTGGGCAAACACGTTGATGCCAACTCTATGTGTGCCTAAGCAAACAGGCAGCTACCAGCAAGTACTGGTCCTCCAGCTTCAGCACAGACCCTGGCAAACAGGCAGCCAAATGCAGAAACACTCCACTGGACCTCAGCACATGCCAGACACCACTACTGGAACCCCAACTCAGCACCAGGTAAGCTGCCAGACTCCTATGGCCTCCAGCAGGTCCAGCCAACCCCCACCCCACACCCTCAGCACGGCACCAGACACAAGGGTCTCCCTTGAGCCTCAGGGCAACATCAGTATAGCACCAGGTAAGCAGCCAGGGCCTATAGCCACTAGCAGAAGATGCCTGAGACAGTGACCCTGCCACCCTGGGAGCAGAGCTCAAATTTAAAAGAAAGGAAAAAGGACAAAAAAAAAAAAGATGAGCAGAAAATAACAGCAACAGAAAAAAAAAAAGAACCTGACCATAGAAAGGTTTGGTGATGGAGAAGATGAAGACAAAGTCAGAAAAGGACAACAATGTCAAAACACCTATGGGCAAAATCCCAAAGAAAAATGGGAAGTGGTCTCAAGCCCAGAAAGACCTCATGGAAGAGATCAAAAAGGAGCTTAAAAATTATATGAGGGGAAAAAAATCATATAAGATAGAAGAAAAAAAGGGAAAAGAAATGAGAGTGATGCACGAGAATTATGAAAATAGAGTCAACAGTCTGGAAAACTGCTTAAAAAGTAGAACTGGCCAAATGGAAAAGGAGATGCAAAAATCCACTGAAGAAAACAACTCCTTGAAGAGTATAATTGGCCAAATGGAAAAAAAAGTATAAAGGCTAATTGAGGAAAATAATACCTTAAAAGTTAATTGGGCAAGTGGAAGCTAATGACTCTATAAGACATCATAAATCAATCAAACAAATTCAAAAGAATGAAAAAATAGAAGAAAATGTAAACTACCTCATGGGAAAAACAACTGACCTGGAAAATAGATCCAGGAGAAACAATATCAGAATCATTGGACTACCTGAAAGCCATAATCAAAGGGAGGACCTGGTCAGCATCTTTCAAGAAATTATTAGGGAAAACTGCCCTGATATCCTGGAGCCAGAGGATGAAATGGGCCTTGAAAGAATCCACCACTCACCTCAGGAAAGAGATCCCAAAATATAAACCCCAAGGAACATTACAGCCACGTTTCAGAACTATTGAGTCAAGGAAAAAATACAACAAGTGGCCAGAAAGAAACAATTCAAATATCAGAGAGTCATAATCAGGATCACACAGGACCTGGCAGCTGCAACACTGAAGGATCAGAGGTCATGGAACATGATGTTCTGGAGAGCAAAGGAGCCAGGACTACAACTAAGAATCACCTACCCGGCAAAATTAAGCATAATACATCAAGAGAAAAAAAATGGTCATTCAATAAAATAGAAGGATTTCAAGACATCATAAGGAGGAGACCAGAACTAAACCAAAAATTTGACCCTCAATATCAAGACCCAAGAGAAGCATAAACAGGATTTTCCAAGTATACCATCATATCTTCAGGAAGTAGAGAAAGTGAGATTTTTATCTGAGACTGGAAGGAAGCCAGGGAAGCTACTTGGCCAAGATGAAGAAGGAAAATATCCAAGCCCTGGGAACAGTCGACAAAAATGCTAGAGTCAGAATGAAGTATGCAGTGCTAGGAATTGCAAGGAGGCCAGTGTCAGTGGACCACAAAACACGGGGAGGGGAATAAGGTGTGAGGCAACCAGAAGAGTAAAAGGGGCTAGGTTATGAAGGGCTTTGAAATCCAAACAGAGGATTTAGTACTTGATCTTGTAGGTAACTGGGAGCCACTGGAGTTTCTTGAATAGAGCAGACTTGCTTAAAAAGATCATTCTGACAATCAAGTGGAGAGTGGATTGGAGCTGGGAGAATAGCAGGGATCAATATAGAGAGACTAACCAACAGGCCATTGGAGTAGGCCAAGTGTGAGGTAATGAGATATTTCATAAAAGCGCTTGTAATGTTAATAAAGAGAAGTGGACATAAATAAGAGAAGTCACTTTGGGAGAAATGCCATGAATTTACCACTGATTGAATACAGGGGTTAGTGAGAGTGATGGCTTGAGGATAACAACTGTCTTTTGATCCTGGATGACAAGGAGTTTGAGGTACCCAAAGTAGTAATATAAAAATTTGGAAGAGGGAAAGGTTTTGTTGGGAGGGTGGAGGGGAATAGTTTTATTAAATAAATTTGAACTGAGAATCCACTATGCCTTGCTATGTCTCAATGCATTTGGATTCTCAAATCAAAGAATAAAAAATTAAACTTCATGAACAAAAGAGAGAAAGAAGTAGGGAGGGGAGGGGGAGGAAGAAGGTTGAGGGGAAAATAAGAGGACTTAACAGAAGAATGAATGCTACTAGAAACTATTCAGTGGTCATTTGGTCTCACTGGTTTCATAGGTTTCCTGGACTCAGTGGGAAGGAAATAACTTCAAATTAAATCAGTAAGAACGTATTAGTAATAGGCTAGCTATCCTCTGATCTTTGGCTTTGGGAAAAGACTGATAGGATACTCAAATGTAGAGTCATATTGATGAGGCCAAGAAGGGGAAGCATTTTCACATCCAATTGAATTCCATGAGAATTACCAACCATCTGAAAGATAACATTTCGTTAGCAAATCCTCTTGAAATAATAGGACATGTCAGGGCCTTGTAAGCTGGCAAAACATCTGAGGTACTTGAAGGTTAATGGAAAGATTAGCTGACACTAGAGCGTGCCAGTCTCTTACAGCTGAAAAAGATTAAAGGCTGCCTTCCCAAACAGTGAAGGAAAGGTATTAGAACTGAGCAGTGTCTGAATTCTATAGACCTGATCTAACTTCTATCTTGAGAATGAGATAGAATGGTGACAAAGGCAACCAACTGCAGAAACTCGGCTGCTGAGATACCTGCAGAACATAAGGCCTTTACAAATCTCCTGCTGAATTCCCGTGAGTTGATATGAAGCATGATATACCCTCATAATTCAATAATTCTAAAAACTGTTATTCTCTGAAATACTCTCCACCTAGGATATTTTTAAGGTAAGGGAAAGTAAGGATAGATACTGCCTTAAGCATTATATACATAACTTTTTAGAATGTCATTGTACCGGTCTTTTAGGACTATAAGTGACACCTTTTGCTGCTTTATATTGGGTCTCTTGGTTATCTAAGGAACAATATTCCCACAATGCCAAAGACTCCATTCCAATGTGGATACCTCTGGACTGAATGTGTCCAGATGTTAGAGACAAGGATGGTGTAAGAGAACTTAAAATTATGTCATTTGAAGGTTGTGTTGAAGAAGCTTTCAGGAAATTTAGCCTAGAAGAGAACAGATAATGGAGTAGTGGGATGATGATAATGGTTGTCCAAAAATTTAAAGACTGACATATGGAGGAAGGATAAAATTTCTTTGTCTTTTTTTGGGGTCCCAGAAGGGAGAAGTAGGATAAATGAGTGGAATGTACAGGGAAGCATATTTCAGCTAAATATGGAGGAATTTCCTAACATTCGGAGCTGCTTTATGAGATAATGGGTTCCTTGAAACTGGAAATATTTAAGCAGATGTTAGATGATCCTTTTTGGGGCTAGGGGAGGATATTATAAAGGAAACTATACAGTATCTGCTAGGGGTTGAACCAAATGACCTCTGAGGTCCCTTCTAACTTGAAGATTATATGATTCTATGGGAAACATTATCTATATATGCATATATATATAAAATATATTCATACACACACACATGCATGCTCACATACATATATATCATACTTTAACAGACTCAAATGGTGATGCCAGGAGGGGAAAGAAAAAAATCAAGTTTTTAAGGAATATTTCTTTGCAACTTGATTTTTCATGGGAATATTACATTTCCATTGCTCTCAAGATGAGGTCTAGTGAACTGAAGGAGAGTAGAGAATTCTCACTCAGAACTAAATTAATGTCACCAAGAAAAAGAGGTAGATGGAACTTTCATTGGTAAGCTCAAATGGCCAATGTCAGTCTCAGGTTCAGTCTATTTGAATAGTGAGATAATAACTGTAAAGGGAAAATTCTTTTAGTGGTTGAGTATCTGGACTGTCTCACCAAGAGAGTTTAGATCACTAATACTGAGTTCTATTTTTAGCCCTTTTGAGAACAGGACCCCATATGTCTGGCTCCAGTAGGGAAATTTTCCACTTGTCCACTCTTCAGGGAAACACTGATCCGACTCAGTGATATCAGAAGGAAGCCATGCTCACATGCCAATCATTCTCTCACATCATCACCCTAGACCTGACTTATATTTTGGGAATGAGATGGCATGGTGTCAGAGTCAATTGACCGGGCTAACTGCTCATAAGAATTGCTGTTTAGATGCCCACACAACCTATGGCTGGACTATGGAACACAAAAATGGATAGAGTAGTACTTTCAGAGTTCAGTAACACTAAATATCATGCCCTCTGAAATAGTCTTCACCTACAAATAGTGAATTATCTTCCTTATTTCAAGAATAAAGAGAATGGAGTGAGATCATCCCAGTTCATCAACATGGTCTCATTCTCTGGTCTCATTCTCTTTCCTTCATAGCCTTGACCAGTTCAATTATATAGTGCCTTCCACTTGACTTCTTTTCATTCTTGTCCTTCAGTTGTTCTTCCCTAATGATTTCATTGATTTAGGTGCCTCCCAGTAAGGAAATTCTCTCTATTACAACACATTGGCAACTCAACTGTAACATATAGTCTTAGAGAGTTTCCTTTGGAGCTGAAAGATTAAGCCCATGGCCACATACCTCATCCATGTCAGAGGCAAGACTTGACTCCAAGATTGGACCTATTGCAACTGCTCCATTCTGACTCTTGTCAGGTACTTAATTAGTGGGCACTTAATTAGTTTCTGATGAGCAGATTTGAATTATCCTGTAGGACTGCAAGTGCTACCTGAGTTACATCACTTCTTACAAAGGACATAGGATTTGGAGTCAGAGTACCCATCTGAATCCCAGGTCTGCCTATATGACCATGGGCATGTCACTTAATATCATTGGGCCTCAGTTTCCTCATCTATAATGTAAGGAGACTGTATTCAGTGACCTCTAGGTTTCCTTCTATCTCTCAATCTGCAAGCCTATGAGTTGAAATATTCCAGCAGTGTCATAGATGCTGAGTCATTCTTGGACAGGGAAGTCCTTGATCACCCTGACAGCTTGGATAATGGGAAATGATCAATAGCTTTCTTGAAGCAAAAAATTAATAAATTAGAAAAATTGGTCCAAAAGCAGGCACTTACAGGAATGCCTTGGGCCAGACCACATACAGCCTCAGGAGCCATGATCTCCTCATCATCAAAAGGCATTTCTTAAGTAAAAGCCTTTCTGCATATGTGTTTGTAATGTTATGGAAAATTACATAGACACAAAGACTATTCTGTAGGATCTTACAGTCTAGCATATGCAATCCAGCCCTGCTGTGGGTAGATACAAAGGAAGAATAGACATTGGGAAAAGTGCATATTTATGATCAATCAATGCAATAACTGTAAATAAGCAACATTATATAGATTATATGTTTAGGAGTATGTGAATGGGGATTTAGGGGAGTTTTATGTAGGGACAAGGTAAAGTCAAAGAAATTCCTACACCTCTTTTCCATGAAGTATGGTAGTATGGTTAATGCATAGAGTACTGAATATAGAATCAGAAAGACCTGGGTTCCAATACTGTTTCATCTACTTAATAACTTTGGGACTCTGGACAAACACTTAACCTCCCTGGGTCTCAGTTCCCTCTTCTTCAAGTGGGCTTTGATGACCCGTAAGGTCCCTTCCAGCTCTAAATCTGTTATCCTATTGACTTTAAGTAAGATGTGTGCTGTCCATATAAAATATTGGGACTGCTTGGATTGTCCAAAGTGGCTCATGAGAGACACTCATTGATTGACATTTCTGCAATCTTACCCATCCCCTCCAAAGAAGACTGCAAAGAGTTGGACAGTTCTTTTCTCCAATCTCTGAGAGACATAGTGGACCAGAACTGAATCAGTCTTTCTTCAAAAATATTGCTACCAGTACAATAGACCCAAAACAAAAGTCACTTCCCTAGTTGTTGCTGTTGTTCAGTCATGTCCAATTTTCTTGACCCCCTGAACCATGGCAAGCTGGGCCCCTCTATCCTCCACTGTCTCTCAAAGTCTGACCAATATTATGTTCATTGTTTCCATGACAACATCTGTCCATCTCATCCTCCGCTGTCCCCTTTTTTCTTTTGCCTTCTTTTGTCTTCTCCAGCACTGCAATTCAAAAGTATCAACTCTGCAGCACTCAACTTTCCTTGTAGTCCAACTCTTTTACCTAGTTACTAGCCCTTAGTGGAGGAGAGTAGCCCAAACCAACACCCTTTGGCTTGGCTCCTTCCCATCAAACGCTGATTACATAAAAAAAAAAAACAATCAAAAATAGTAACGAGCAAGCAAATCCATTTATCCAAGCAAAGCAGCAAACAGAAATTGGCAATGTGATGCAGATTAGAATATAGCATAAAAAGACACGAGACAGTGAGCTTTTCTGATGGAAGTGAGATCACATCTCAGCTCAAACTGAAAGACTCCAACCTCATCCAAGGGGAAATTCTCTTTCTGAAATGTTTAGGAGGCAAACTGGAAATCAGGGAAATCTTGAGGAGCTAGCTTCTCCTACATGTTTCCAGTTTCCAAAGTCTTTCAATCTCTCTCAATCTCTCTCTCCCTCTCCCTCTCCCTCTTTCTCTCCCTCTCTATTTCTCCCTCTCTCCCCATCAGTCCTGAGAATAGCTGCAGTTATACAGATCTCTTTCTTAAAGAATGTCTCCTTCCAAAAAGTTTTCATACCAACTCTCAAGAGGGCACACAGCCTTATATCATCATTCTCCCCACCAATTAGCAATCTCCTTCTACATATGCAATAGATGCAAACACCCCAGGCTTGTCCAGAAACTCAGATTATATTCATTTCATAAACTGCTAGGAGGCAGTTTAGTACAGCAGAAATAGCATTAGATTTGGAATTAGAGGTTTTTTTGGATTAAATCCTGCTGTGCCACTCCTTACCTCTGTGACCCAGGACGAGTCATTTAACCTTCTCTAGGCTTCCATTTCTTCATTGGACTAAGCATAACCCCTGAGGTCCCTTCCTAGCTTTACCTCTGTGATCCTGATGTTAAAAATCAGTTAAATTTTACGAACACTATTCAAGGGTATAAGAAGAGGAAAAAAGAGACCAGTAGAAACAAAGTTCTTTCTTTTCTGCACTAACTTCTGAGAGGATGCTGCTCAACAGATTCAGTTAACCTCCCCTTCTAGCTTCTTCTGGCCTTCTTCCCCTATTATGGTGCCCTTTCCTCTAAAACAATAGGTGAGTAAGGGAGCATTCAAGGAAAACCATCCCTGGGGCTGGTTGAACTGGCAGATTTTCACCCATAGTAACTCTTGAAGGCTTACCTACTAAGGCGAAGAGGAGCTGCTGTTCATGACAATAAAGTACTCATGCCAATAATATCACAAGTCTCTTAAGTTTGAAGTAGTGGATGTGGTAACTACCTAGAACAGTGCCTTGTACTTGGTAAATATTTGAGGAATCATAAATGTGAAAATGGCATGTTGAACACAAGGGAATGGGCCATTTCTTGAACTCGGATACTTTGTACCTGGATTCAAGATAGCTGTAATTCCCCTAAAACATCATTTATTTCAGAACTAGTGAGTGAATAAAATACCACGGTCCTTGTCATTGTTGAGTTGTTTCAGTCATGTCCAACTCTTCATGACCTCATTTGGGGTTTTCTTAGCAAAGATACTGGAGTGGTTTGCCATTTCCCTCTCCAGTTCATTTTACAGATGAGGAAACTCAGGCAAATGAGTCCGGTGACTTGTCCAGGCTCAAATATCTAGTAAGTGTCTGAGACCAGATTTGAACCCAGGAAGGGGAGTCTTCCTGACTTCCAGGCTTGGCACTCTATCCACTGCACCATCTAGCTGCCCCAGTGTACCAATAATAACTTTAATTCTATAAGAAGATTTAGGAATTAATATATATATTTGAAAATATTTCAGACTTGGGTATTACATACAGAGTAAACAAGTTGACATTTTGAAGGCTATTCATTTTATCATGTTCCCTAAAATAAAATTGTTGAATTGAGCTAATTGAAAAAAAAATAGAAGTTCTCCCATTAGCTTGAGATAACATGTTGAAAATGAGACAAGGTAATGGTATTGTTAGAGCAACGAGTTCATCTATTATACTCAACACTGGTCAGACTCCAGCTGGAGCACTTGCTTAGCTCTGGGCTCTACAACTTGATGGAGCCATGAAGAATGACACTAACATCAAAGGAGAGTCACAAAGATGATTAAAGGGTTCCAAGGGTGTGGCCCTTTAGGTCCTCAAGTGCAGCTCTTTGACTGAATCTGAACTTCACAACAAATCCCCTTAATAAAAGGATTATAAAGGATACACACACATAAAGGATACACATATAAAGGATGATAAAAGGACTCAGCCAAAAGGCCACACCCAAGGACCTAGAGTAGAGGGCCACATGTGGCCCTGAGGCTATAGGTTTCCCACCCCTGGGTTAGACTATAAGAGCTATATGGAAGGGCTAGTGGAATTTAGGCTATTTTATCTAGAGAAGGCATATTTTATAAAGGAAGGTAACCACCTGTTTTCCATCCACTGATGACAGAATGAAGGAAAATGGACTAAAAGTGAAATCTGAGGGATTTGGGTTACCTGGAAGGGAGGAAGGAGGGACGTTTATATAGTCCTTTACATTTATATAGTGCCTACGATGTGCCAGGCACTGTGCTAAGCACTTTTTACAGATAGATACCCAAGCAAGGGCAGAATGAAAGAAGTGTGTTTTAGTGTGTTTGAGTGACAATCATAATTTATAAAGCAGCTTAAGATTTCAAACCTTGGGGAACTCATGCCAGAGGAGGGATCTGAACCTTATTTATTCATTAGATCCCAAAACTTTATCTGGTGCATCATTCTGCATCTTACGGTACCAGAGGTTGGACTACCTTTTCTTTTTCTTTTTAAATCTTATCATTAGTTTAAACATCGTATTTGCTAAATTATCTTGAACCTCTGGAAACCATTTTCCATGGATTAGTATAGAGAAACCAAAATGGCACCCACTAAGTTAATGAAGCAGCACCACCTCTTCAGGCTTGTAGATGTCTGTGATGATGGCTTCTTTTTGTGACATTCTTGATTTTTAAATGCTTTTTTAAATTTATTTTTAAATGTCAGAATGTCACCAAATATCTGAATACTTGGAATAACATAAAACATCCAGATGTTGAGTGATTTTTTTTTTTGCCATTTTCATCTGGATCATGAGATATAGAACCCAATCACATGACCATCCCATAACAGCCATTAGGAAAAAAAGGATTTGGAAAGCTAGTTAGAAATTGGCACTGATCCCGTAAGTGGAATAAAATCAAGGTTAACTGTAGTTTAAGAAAAATTTTTTTCTAAATTCACTAGGAGCATTGTTTTCTCCTGATGATAGATGTGTTAGATATTTTTGTTTCCTTTGTTCCCCATTCCGACCTTAGGTACTTCTCAGAAAATCAGTTTACTGGGCTGGGGGGAGGGGTTAGGGGAGGGCATTCTACAGAATAAAATTGCCAGACAAGGGTTTTCTTTGAGACCTTGGTTTTCATAACTTAAAGGGTACTATACTCCCCTCCAGCATTTTCAATTTTACCATTTAAAAATTATTATTTTTTGTTGTTGTTTAGTTATTTCAATCACAACTGACCCTTTCATGACCCCATTTGGGGTTTTCTTAGCAAAGATAGTGGAGTGATTTGCCATTTCTTTCTCCAGCTCATTTTACAGTTGAGGAAACTCTTGAATGACTTGCCCATGGTCACACAGCCAGTAAGTATCTGAGGCTAGATTTGAACTCAGGAAGTTGAGTCTTCCTGACTCCAGGACAGTACTCTATCCACTATGCTACCTAGCTACCCCTTATTATTTATCACATTAATTAATAAAATACAATTAGATGGTGACTAAGTCAACTGAACAAATTGTACTCTGTCCTCTAATTAAGATCAGAATGAATGCTGATTCAAAAGTGACACTAAATGACATGTTTCTTTTTGTGCCTCATCCTCCTAACTCCTTTTTTGATGCAGATAGTAGGATCCCATAATTCTTAGAAACTAAATTTTAGTATTAGCACCTTATTATTATAAAAAAATTTATGTTTTTCCTTTAAAATGTTCCCATCTTTATTATTTAGCAGCTGGGTTGGTGGCTTTTCATAATAAGGACAAAATTATATTGTTGAGGGTATTTTCCTACTTGGGCTCTTTGCCCATCAAAAATTATTATGTTTCATAAACAGAATATGAATTTTAGAGGTCAAAGTCATATTAGTTTGTGTGACTTAGGCATGTATATCCGCAGCTATGATAAGAAAGTGTACCCAAAGTAACATTATGTATGGAAAAATACAATCCATGCATATAAATGATATTGCAAAGTTTGCATTTTGGATCTGCTAGAAATGAATGAGTCAGACTTGGCTTCCATGGTAAGTTTTATTTTTATATTAGATATATTGTAATAGAAAATAATCTGCTTAAAGGCTAAACTTGTAAATATTTGCTTAATCTGGTTCATTAATTAAACATGTGAAAATGCTTAACTAGGATAAAACTAGGGACTTGGTATCCATTTTGTTTTTTCAGAATGAAAGTGCCCTTGTGAAAGAAAAAGAGCTGTCAATCGAACTTGCAAACATCAGGGATGAAGTTGGTAAGTAGGGCATTGAAAATAAGTAGTGTAAAGAATGTCCATTCCTGAATGCATATGAATGTGTAGCCAAAACAATTATGCCTTGTGTAATCAGCTACTAGGAAAAAAAATACTGCCTAGACAAAATAAAATCTGTTTCAGAGCGCAGTAGTGGATTTCAGTGGCCTTGCAGGGAACCATAATTTTTACCTCCCCGAAATTACAGCAGCAGGTTCTTAACAGTACACATAGGAGCTAATCAAGCATTTACAATGCTCCTCACAGATGGTGATAGATATCAGTCAGTATGGTCTATGGTAGGCAGCCATCTATCCATCTAGGCCCAAACTGAGCCCAGGGCTCAGGTCATGCATCATTTGAAAAGAAACAAGACATCTCAAGAGCTGTATGGTGAATAATAATGTATGTTCTCTCTAGGATGCATGTAAATCCATGACCTCATTGTGTATCCTTTCATAAAATAATCATACTGTGAAGGAAAGTAAGGTCAAAAAAATAAATTTAGTTGGATTAAAATATGAAGCTTATTAAAATTCATGATCCCTTACTAATGAAATGGTATAGGAATGGTTTAGGTCTCTGAACCACAGGAAGCCTACCTTTTTTTGGAGGGGAGGGGTCCTTAAGAGCTATGATTTCCTCCATACAGGTAACTCCATGTGGGGGAACTCCTTCTACCAGTGCAGATTGGAAACCAATTTGCAATTTAGTGTCTTAAGAGTTGTTTGGAGAACGAATAAATTAATTGATTTGCTCAGGGTCCACACAGCCAGTGTGTATAAGAGATCAAACTTGTCCAGATTTTCCTGATTCTGATGAAGCTGGCTTTCTATCCCCTCCTGCTTTCCCCTCAGTACTTAGGAATAATTACTTCATAGAAGTAGTACATCTTAAAATAGTTTGTCTTCAGGCACTGGCAATATGGAAAGGAAAGGAACTTACAGCAGTCAACACTAGGATGTGGCTTTTAACCATCTAATATAGACCCCAATATACCTTAACATTGATTTTTTTTTCATTATACACATGGGGTAACTGAAGCCCTGAGATGTAAATTGGCTTATGAGGGTCCTAATAGGACCTAATAGTAGCTAATAGGTGGATACAGTGAATTCTTGATAACTGACAAGATGGCTACCTAATTGGTGAATTGTCCACAGTGAATTTTAAAATCTGCATCTGTTTCCCCTCTACCCTTCAATATTCTTCTGGACCATCTTTCTCTATATAGAGAGAACTTTTTTTAGGGAGTATTTAGTACTAGGAATGGTCAACAGTATTAGAAATGAAAGAGATCAAGGAAGATGGAGATTAAAAAAATGGCCATTGAAGCTGGGGATTGGGAGGGTAATAGTGATCATAGAGAAAGCATTTTCAGTAGAAGAGTGGAGTTAGCTGCCAGGTTATGAGTTGAAGCCTAGGGGTTATAAGTCTGGGCCTGGTGGCAAGTCAAAGCTAAAGGAGGGCAACAAAATGTTCTAGGCCCTTGAGTTCATGTCATGAGGGTTGGTTGAAGGAATTGGCCATGTTTAAGCTGGAGAAGACTCAGTGAGGTCATGACAGAACTGTCCAAAAGGGGAATGGGATGCCTTAAGAAGAGGTGATGGGTCTTGAAGTAGAGGCTGAATGACTGCTTATTGGATATGTTAAGAGTAGGGATTCCTCTGGTGTATATGTTGGACTTGATAGTATGGAAGTACCATCCAACACTCAGATTTTTTTTCTATAATCCTGGGTAGAGGAGACCATGAGTAGTGAGAAAGTGAAAAGATCTTGTAGAGATGTTTTTAAAGTTTGGCAGTGAAATGGAGGAAAAACATTAGACTGGCATAGAAGAGAAGAGACGGGAGGTCAGGAAAGGAGAGGGGGGAAAGGAAATTTGGAACAGAAACTATGAAGAGTGGAGGGTGCAGGAGCAGAGGAGCATAAGATCAAGTAGAATGATTACTGAATAGCAGTGAGGACCGAACCAAGGTTATAAAACATGAATTTGTAGAAGGTCAGCTCATTTTTGTGATTTTTCTTCATTGATGTTCAAAATTCTAAGGAGAGAGGAGAATAATTAGAAAGTGAGGGTTAAGTTGGGATGGTGATTTGCAGGTTAGTCATAATAAAAGGTCATAGAAGGGAAGGAGAGGGGAGGAAGGGATTCTAGGATAGCCATTAATGAACATTAATGCTATTCCATGGGGTCAAGTCTGGACCTGGAGGCAAGTCAAGCCAAAACGCGGGAGATGGATTAGGGGAATAGGGATATGGTAAGGAACCGGAAGTCACCAACAGCTGGAGAATACACCCATCGTTGGCGAAAGAGTGAGAAGGGTGGAAGGATAAGAGGTTTTGGTTAGAAAGTAGAATTTCAAAATTCCAGATCTTAGAGGTGACATAATTTTTAAGATATAGTAATGTCTAATGTGTAACCATGTTGGTGTGTGGCTGAAGCAGGAGTGGAGAAGGGAATTGAGGAAGTCAAAGAACTGAGAAGTTCAGTTTTTAGAGGAGTGATCATTGTGAACATTGAAGTCCCTCAGAATAATACAGGGGACAGCGATATAAACCAGGTACTAGATTCACTGAGAAAATTGAAATGACCTAAAGATGCGTGGATAACAGTAACAATGATGGCGAGAGGGTGGTATCCATAGGTTGTATGAACTTCAAAAGACGAAAAGTAATTGAGAGAAAGTGGTGGAAACTAGTGGAACTAGAAATCTCTCTCTCCCTCCTAGCCTTACCCTACGAGTTGGGAGGGAATGGGAAAAGATGTGACCTCTGTTGGAAAGGATTGGGGAAAGCCTGGCTTTTGTAAATATGAGGCAGGATAAGGAATGTTGGTTGTGTCTCCTGGGATAGCAGTACTCCCATGGGGAACACATGTGCTTAGGGTGTGATGGAACTAAGATTTCTAGGGCCCTGTGGCTGGCGAGTACCTCTATTTATGGTTCATTTAAAATTGATTTCTAAGTATAGTTTTTCTTCCTTTACTAAAAGGAGAAAGTCTTTTTCTTCTTCAATGGGATCTGTCACTTCTTTTGTCATTGAAAAAGGTCATTAGCCGTCTTTTCTCTCCAGAGGTGGCTCAAATCCTGGAAGAAACAATAATTCTCACCCTCCATTTACAGCAATCCTTGGTACTTACCTTTCACAAATTATCATCCACCACATTTCCAGCCTCAGTGTCAGAAACTCCCCTCAGAATACTTCACCAACAGGGAGGCCGGTGTCCTATCACTAACAGAATCTTGGCACTGTCACTAGTGGGGGGTCCTTAGCAGCCCCCTCAATAGTGAGGTCTGCCCTACGTAGAAACTCTGACCAACCAAGTACCATATTGTCAGAGATTTAGAGCTGGAAGTGTCCTCAGAGGTCATCACATCCATTTCATAGACGAAACAACTGAAGCGAACAGAAGTGAAAGGACCTGGGCAAGGTCACACAGATAGAAAGTAGAAGAGTTAAGATTTTAATGTAGGTCCTCTGATTCCAAATCCAGCCCTCTTTCCACTATATTATCCTCATTTTACAGATAAGACACAGGAAAGTGAAATGATTTGCCTAAAGTCAGTACAGATTTATAGCATGAAAAATCCAACCCAGGATTTCTGACTCTAAATGCAATTTTCTTTCCAATGTACCCTATTCTATCTCCCAATCCCTCTTCCCATACTCACACTAATAGTGACTATGCCCTAGTCTGTCACTAATGGAGAACCCTCTCAAATGATAGGAATTATTTATCATCCCTTCATTAAGGGACTTTGAGAGGTTTCCCTCCAGTTTCACTTAAAAAAAGGCCACAGACTATATGAGCCCTCAGTTCACAGGGTTTACAGTGGGGAAGAACCAGAGGTCATCTAGCCCAAATTCTGTATTTTACAAATAAGAAAATGAGGCCAAAAAGCCACATGTAATAAGTATCAGAGGTGAGCTGACGCAGGCCCTCTTCGCTTCACCCCAGGACTGTTGCACCAGTCTTCTGGTTGATCTCTCTGCCTGAAGTCTCTCCTCACCCCAGTCCATCGTTCTACTCAGTGGTCAAATTGTTCTTCCTAAAGTGCAGGTTTGACCAGTTGTCTGTCTGTCTCTGTCTCCCTCTCTCCTCTCCCTCTCCTCTCCTCTCCTCTCCTCTCTTCTCTTCTCCTCTTTCCTCTCCTCTCCTCTTTCCTCTCCTCTCCTCTCCTCTTCTCTCTCTTCTCTTCTCTTCTCTTCTCTCTCTCTCCTTTTTCTTTCCTCTTCCTCTCCTCTCTCTTTCCCTCCCTCTCCCTCTCCTCTCTCTTTCTCTCTCTCTATCTGTCTCACACACACATATACACACACACTCTATCTCTCTCCTCCTCTCTCTCTCCTCTTCTCTGTCTCTCTCGCTCTGTCTCTCTCTCTCCTTTCTCTTTCCCTCCTGCTCCCTCTCCTCTCTTTCTCTCCCTCTCTCTCCTTTCTCTTCTCTCTTTCTCTCTCTGTCTCTGTCTCTGTCTCTTTGTCTCTCTGTCTATCTGTTTATCTCTCTCTCTCACACACACACACACACACACACACACACACACACACACACACACAC
>NW_020954591.1:11186046-11242325 GCF_900497805.2 Vombatus ursinus | reverse complement strand
CACACACACACACACACACACACACACACACACACACACACACACACACATGCACTTACACACACTTACACTCCCTCCCTCCTATTCATTAAATTCCAGCGCCTCTCTATCACTACCTCAGGATCAAATATGAAGTCCTCAGTCGGGCATTCAAAGTCCCTTCCAAACCTGGCCCCTCTAATCCATTTACAATTTACTCCCCCCTCCCCCCAGCCCCATCCACACCTGCCTCCATTTATTCTAAGATCCAGAGGCTCTGGTCTCCCTCATATTTCTCTTACAAGACATTCCAAACCAAACTGCATTTTCATTAGCTGTCCTGAATGCCTGGAGTTCTGTCCCTCCTCATCTCTGCCTCTCGGCTTCCCTGGAGCTGGAGGGAGCATCTGACGTGGAAATTCCTCTGCCAATCCAAAATGGCGATGCCAAACCCATCTGTAACTTAGTAGCTGAGTCCTGGGGAGGCTCAAAGTACATGGGGTTAAGAGATCACGCATCTAGTAAATGTCAGAGGATTTGAATGTAGGCCTTCCTGATGCCAAGCCCAGCGCTCTATTACAGCAGCAGCTGTTCTGTTGTTTTTCAGTCATGTTCCACTCTTCATGACCCCAGACTATCCGCTGCGCCACCTAGCTGCTATGATTTTACGTATCACATTTTATTTGCATTCAGCCACACAAATGTATCTGCCCTATGATCTCATGAAGGAGGTTGGTAACAAATACACCCATCACATCTGCTCTAATTCAAAGGCAGTGGATTAGATCTTCCACCCTCCCAAATAAGTTGGTCCCTTAGAGAAGCAGAAGTACCATCACCATGTCCACTTGCCAGAAAGGTGACTTTCTAACAGGTCAGCTGGGTTACAACAGGCACTAGCTAGCTCCATCTTAGCATGTTGATGCCAGAAAGAATGGGGCATGGAGTCCTCAGCATCCTTCTTGGCCTTATGTGTCTAAACCTCTGCTTATACTTAGCCCTAGGAGCACCTAGCTCCAGCCAGAAATGCAGTTAGCTAGAGTTCTGGGCAGATAAACCTAAAAGCATTCTTAGAGATTAAGCTAATCCACCCTGCTTACTTCACAGATGAAAGAACAGAGACCCAGACAGGTCAAACAACTTGTGGAATCTCCTACAGAGAGAGTGAAGGGCACATCTCAGACTAGTGCGGTTGAGGCCGCCTGGTTCTCAGTCTGGGGCTCTTATACCTGGAGCCAGCATCCCCCATTCCCAAAACTTCTGATTAAAAAGAAAGAGAATGCAATGTTCTGTCCCAGCAGGCACCTTAATGACCCCAAACAAAACTTTATGCTTTAGGAATGAGAATAGGTTATCCACAAGGAGGCTGGATTGGAGAAATGTAGCTCTTCCGTCCCCATCACACCAAGCCTTGTATTTATTGGTGTTCATATTGGTAGAATGTAAGTTTCTTAAGGGCAGGGCTCTGTTATTTCTGCCTTTGTCTCCAGTGCCTACCATCAAACTTTGTGTGAAGTAGCTTTTAGAAGAAGTGAAGTGTTTCTATTAAGAGGCAAGGTTGGGAAGTAGAGAACAGAAAGAAAAAGAAACTTTTAATAGTAAGCTACATAAGGCCTATAGATATGTCCGTTTATTTATTTGTGGATGTTTCTCAAGTACCCACCACAATTATATATTCCTTACTCTTAAATACCATGAGTCTTTAAAGGTCATCAAGTCTAACCCGTCATTTTTCAGATGAGGGCAATGAGGCACAGAGCTTAGAGGAAGGGATTTGTTGCCACACAGCTATCTTGTATGAGTTCTGGGACTAGAACACAGGTTTTCTGGTACCTAGTTCAGTGCTTTTCAGGAACATCTGATTAAGTTCCTCAGGCTTTCTATATTAGGCTTCCCAAATCTTTACTCTCATCTAAACCTCCAAGTGAGATTTGACAAAGGGACTTCCAGCTTCAAAATCACTGTACTTGTTTGAGGTCAGGAGATAAATTGTGGTAGCCATGTCTAAGCTTCTCAGCCTTTGAATACACATGAGTTTTTTCCCCAATAGGAAGATAGTTTAGTTGTGTCCGACTTCATGACCCCATTTGGGGTTTTCTTGGCAAAGACACTGGAATGGTTTGCCATTTCTTTCTCCAGCTCATTTTACAGATGAGGAAGCTGAGGCAAACAGAGTTAAGTGATTTGTCCAGGGTCACACAGCTAATAAGTGTCTGAGACCAGATTTGAACTCAGAAAGATGAATCTTTCTTACCCAACCTAGTGCACTGCGCCACTTAGTGGCCTGTAAAGGTAAAATAGAGATCTCTAACAAAAATGTATTAGGTGCCTACTATGTGCACAACTCTATGGCAGGCACTAAAGATTGACAAAAACAGTGAAATCCCTGACATTAAGACACTTATATTCTACTGGGTGGGATACAATCTGAGCACAGATAAGCAAAGTAAGATAGGGTATGGTGAGATGAAGGTGAGATCTCTCTCATCCATCCTCCTTACAGATTCCCTCCCATCCTAAAGCACGGGTCTGGTCATGTCCCTTCCCTTCTCACATGGGAATGCCATGCCTCACTACTGCATTTAGGCTACAATATGAGCTCTTCTATTTGGCATTTAAAACCCTTCATAACAAGGCTCCAGGCTACCCAGGCTCATTACACTTTCCACCCAGACTCCAAACCTAGGTGTCCTCCTCCACACCTTCCTTTTCCATCCCCTCCCAATCCAGCCCTATCTATTTTTCTTTCATAATGACATCGCAGTCCATTGTCACCTCATGCCTGGATCATTACAACATCTTGCTGGTTGGTCTCCCTGGCTCATTTCTGTCCATTCCAATCCATCTTCCATTTATCTGTCAAATTTATCTTCTTAAAGTGTAGGTCTGACCATGTCACCCACCTATTCAATAAACTCCACTGTCTCTCTATTACTTCCAGGACCAAATAGAAAATCTTGTTTGGCATTCAATGCCCTTCATAACCAGGCCCTCTTCTACTGTTCCAGTCTTCTTATCCCTTACTGATCCCCAGGTACTCTGAGATCCAGTGACACTGGCCTTTTTGCAATTCCTTGAATAAAACACTCCATCTTCTAACTCTGTTTCCTCCTACCTAGAATGCTGTCCCTCTTTGTCCATCTCTTGGCTTGCTTCATGTCCCAACTAAAATCTCACCTTCTGTCAAAAGACTTTCCCATCCCCCTTTTATTGCTTATCTACAATTTATCCAGTAATTATTTTATCTGTACTTAATTGTTTTCATGTTATCCCCTTCATTAGACTTGAGAGCAGAGACTGTCCTTTGCCTTTCTTTGTATTCTCCAGAGCTTATCACAGCATATAGTATGTGCTTAATAAATACTTATTGACCTACTGACTGATTGTTTTCACATACACTGTGCTCAAGCAAACTAGCTTATTCAGTATCTTGCATGTATGACTTTGTAGAAGCTTTTTCCTTTGCCTCCTCACCCCTGCTTCTTAGAAACCCTTGCTCTAGGGCAGCTAGGTGGTGCAGTGGATAGAGCACCGGTCCTGAAGTCAGGAGGACCTGAGTTCAAATCCAGCCTCAGACCAAACACTTGACACTTACTAGCTGTGTGACCCTGGGTGAGTCACTTAACCCCAATTGCCTAAAAAAAGGAAAAAGAAAAACCCTTGCTCCCATCAAGGCTCAGCTCATGTGCCTTCTTCAAGAGATCTATCCTGATCCCTCCAGTTATTAGTACCCACCCTTACTGAAACTATTTTGTATTTATTTTGCTTATATATCCTCTACTAGAAAGTAAACTTATTGAGGGGTAGAACTATCTCACCTTTATGTTTGAATTCCTGGTGCCTGGCACATAATAAATGCTTCTTGATTGATTTATTAGTTGATTGATACAAAGTTCAGTATGAAAAAATTCAGAAAGAAGAGAACACGATCAGCTAGTGGGATCAGGGACAGCTTTTCAGAGGAGGTGGTGCCTAAGCTCAGCATTGAAGGAACATGAGGATTCTGAAAAACAGAGATGAAGGTAGGGGATGGTGTGCCTAGGACAAAAGGGATCCATCTCTCTAATGCATCCTCCTCACAGATTCCCTCTTCACAGTCCTAAAGCACAGGTCTGATCATTCCAGGGACAAGAGGAGAGATATCAGGGCAAGTCTGGGGAATAGCTTGTAGTCCAATTTGGCTAAAATGTAGAGTGCATGAGGGAAAATTATGTAAGGTAAAGCTGAAAAGGTAGACTGAAGCCAGACTCTAGAGGGTCTTTAAACCTGGCTAAAGGATCTCTATTTTATTCTAGAAGCTGTAGAGAAAGTCTAGAAGTGACATAATGAGACTTCTGCTTTGTGAAGAAAAGATTAGAAGGGGGGTAATACTTTAGGCAAAGAGTCCAGTTAGGAAACTAACCGGAAATAACACAGGCAACAAAGAACAATAGCCAGAACTACGGTTTTGGCACCGTCAAAGAAGGAAAAAGGACAAATCTAAGAGATGTCACGGGCTAACAGGTGTTAGACTCAAGAGGGAAACTTCATAAATGACTGAGGTTTCAGGAGTGAATTACAGGATGACCGAGAGGATAGTAGCACTATTAAGAGTAATCAGGAAGTTTTAGGGTCATATTTAGAGAAGGAAGATGACAAGTTCAGTTTTGGACACCAGCAGGACATCAAAGTGGAGATGTCCATCAGGCAGGTGGCGATGTAAGCCTAGAGGTCAAGGAAGGAATTAGGGTTAGACATATAGCTGGGAGTTGTTTGTGTAGAGGTGATCATTGAAGCTTTGGGAACATATGAGATCACTGAAAGAGAGTGGAGAGAGAGACAGAGAGAGAGAGAGAGAGAAAGAGAGAGAGAGAGAGAGAGAGAGAGAGAGAGAGAGAGAGAGAGAGACTAGGAGAGTGTCATGAAGGACACCTACACTAGGAGGGCAAAAAGAAAAGAATGACCCAGCAAAAGAAAAGTTGTTAGGTCTGTGGTTGAACTCAAGGAAAGCAGCATTAAAGGAGCCAAGGGGGAAGGAGTGGTTAAGTCAATAAGCATTTATTTATTTATTATCAATTAATTATTATTATTAAGTGCTTACTATGTGCCAGTCACTGTGCTAAGCATTGGGAATATAAATAAAAACCAAAGAAAGAAAAGAAGGAAGAAAGAAAGACAGACAGACAGACAGACCCTGCCCTCAAGGAGTTGATATTTTAATGGGAGAGAAGACAATATATATAAAAGGAAGCTGAAAAGAACAGGGCAGGGAGAGAAGGTACCTGCATGAGGATATGGTAGAGAAAGTCAGCATTGTCAATTCCTGGAAGAAGGTCACCCACAATAAGAATTGAGAAAAGGCCATTGAATTTAGTAATAAAAATAAGTTGTCATTAGAGACTCCTGAGAGACCAGTTTCAGAAGGAAGAGTGGAAGACTAACTGTGTAATTAAGAAATAGAAGTAGTAAATGTAGAATACTCTTTCTGGGAGTTCAGTAAAGGAAAAAAAACGTAAGAAGACCATTTGAGCAGATGGCAGAGTAAACAGGGTTGTTGTTGTTTTTTTGTTGTCGTTGTTTTTAAGAATAGGAGATATATAAGTATATTTGTAGGTGATAGGAGTGGGAAAGAGGCAATGGATAAAGAGAAGCATTTAAGATAATAGAGAATGGGGAAATAATCAATAAAGAAAAATTCCCTAAGGAGATGAGAGGGGATGGATCAAAGGTACAAGGAATTAGCCTTGGCAAGGAGAAGGTCCACCTTATCCTCTGGGACCAGAGCAAAGGAGGAAAGGATTGATGAAGATGTTGACAGATGTAGTAGTCAGGAGGAGAGGAGGTGAGACAGATGATTGCCTCACTGTACTCTTCCCTTAGTTTCTTCATCTGTCAAATAACATGGCAGCTTTTGATAATCTCGAAAGTGCCTTCTAGCACAATTCCCATGCCATTCCTATGGCATGGGAATGGAGGAGATTAATGAGCTGAGAGTTCTAATAGCTCAAGAATTACATCTACCTGTTCTTTAAATATCCAAGGATATAGTTCATCTGAGCCTACTAACTTGAACTCATTGAAGGCAGGTCGATGCTATTTGACTGTCTCCTCATCGATCTGGAGATTACACTCCTTGCTAACAATGTCTGTTCCGTCTTTACTCATCCGAAGATTAGTCCCTAAGGAAGAGACACACAATCAAAATGAGAGTTGCCTTTCAGCCTTATCACCATCTTCTGCTATCCCATCTACTCCAACTAGTGCTGTTTGTTCTTTGATTCTCTTCCTGCCCGAAACATCACTTTTAAAAGGACCTTTCTGTTGTTCTTAGCATCATCACCAGAACTGGCTCATTCTGGCGTTAGTACTCGACACAATTCTTTTGTCTTCATCCTGGGTTATTTGAGTTTGCTTCCGTCTTCAAAAATCTGAGTTGGCCAATGAGTTAGTTTCCTCATCCACGTCAGTACCTTCAGATAGCTCCCCATTTTCCTCCCCATCAAAATTATTTCTGCCCGTGTCTTCAGAGTCTCATTATTAAGATCTTCCTCTTTGAGCCAATTCACACTATAGAATATGAGACCATTGGATCATGCAATTAAGATTTCCTTGAACCCTTTGAAATGCACTCTCCCAAAATCTAGAGTGCGTGTCAGACCTTGTTCAGCTTCTTTTTTTATCCATCACGAACTCTGTGATGGAGTGATCACTTGCTCCAAGAGTTCCTATCATTTCTACTTCAGTAATTAATTCTTCCTTGCTGAATCACAATCAGGTACCAAAAAAAGTTCCCTTTTTTAGTCATTTCTTTGTGGAGGGTCCAGGGGATAGCTAACACTGAGGGGAAATCAAATACCTCTTTCGAGAAACATCTTATTTTCCCTTATAATTTGGAGAGTAGAAATGTGCTTCTCCCAATTTCACTTCCTCCTTTAGGATTGAGACCCAATTGTACTCTGCACATGCATTAGTGTTAGGTGTGTAAGTGTGTGTATTGATGGAGTCAATCACTCAAATTACCCACTCTACTTTAAGTAAATGCCAAGATGGTATAACCATGTGAGAACCCTTCATTATTAATTATAACACTTCTTTATTAATCATAGGCTTTGGATCAAATGCAAAAAAAAAGTTCTTGATCAATTTGGGGTTAAATTGTTTCAGTCATGCCCAACTCTATGTGACCCTATTTGGGTTTTTCTTGGCAAAGATACTGGAGTGGTTTGCCATTTCCTTCTCCAGCTCATTTTACAGATGAGGAAACTGAGGCAAACAGGGTTAAGTGACTTATCCAGGATCACACAGCTAGGAAGTGTCTAAGGCCATATCTGAACTCAGTTCCTCCTGACTCCAGAACCCGCATTCTACTATGCCACCAATCCAAGGGCCACCTAACTACCCTTTGATCAATTTCTGTGTCTTTAAAAGACTTTGAATGGGACAGCTAGGTGGTGCAGTGGATAGAGCACCGGCCCCGAAGTCAGGAGGACCTGAGTTCAAATCCGGCCTCAGACCAAACACTTGACACTTACTAGCTGTGTGACCCTGGGCAAGTCACTTAACCCCAATTGCTCAAAACAAAACAAAACAAAGCAAAAGACTTTGGATGAACTGGAGTGATGATGCTCAGGAACGGGACAGCTACAAAATTCTCCTTGTCTTCATCTGAAACAGTGTTTACAATCCCATTTCTTATTTTCTGGTAGCTTTCTTAGCTAGCCTTTGTGATTAAAATGCTGTGGCAAACTGCCAATTTTTGAGATGCAGGCCCACTGAGACTCTGCCTACATCATCCACCTTACCACTGACCTTCTGATTATTTCTGCTACTTCCCCAAAAGGTAAGCATTCTGCCCTCACCTGGGGCTGGCCCTCAGCACCTCATTCCTTAATTATTACAGTAACCTGCTGGTTGGTCTCCCTGCCTCGAGGCTCTCCCTATTTCTCTGTCCTCCACATAGCTGTCACGTTGATCTTCCTAAAGCATAAGTCTGCTCATATCACTCTTCTATTCAGTAAATTCCAGGATCAAATATAAAATCCTGTTTAGCTTTTAAAGCCCTTTATCACCCAGTTCCTCCCTTCCTTCCCAGTTTTCTTATTCTTTATTCCTCCTCTGTGTATTCTGGCCTTGTTTTTGCCATTTCCCTGAATAAGACACTCCATCTCCTGAGCCTGAGCGTTTTCACAGGTTGTCCCCTATGACTGGAACTGTCTCCCTCCTCATCTGTGCCTCTTTCCTGGCTTCTTTCAAGTCTCAGCCAAAGTCCCACCTTCTGCAAAAAGTCTTTCCTAAGGTGCAGCTAAGTGGTGCAGAGGATAGACTCCGACCTTGGAGTCAGGAGGACCTGAGTTCAAATGTGGTATCAGATACTTGATACTACTAACTGTGTGACCCTGGGTAAGTCACTTAACCCCGATTGCCTCACTTAAAAAAAAAAAGTCTTTCCTAATCTTCTTTAATGCTTCTTTAACTCTTCCTTCAGTGATTACCTCAAGTTTATCCTGTGCCTACAGAATAAATTTCACAGCAATGTTTGTCTATCATTTTCCCCATTAGACTGTGAGAAAAGGGACTGGGTTTTTTGTTTGTTTATTTATTTTTGTGCCTTTCTTAGTATCTTCAGCACTGAGCACCATGCCTGACACATAGTGGGTGCTTAATGATGCTAATTGACTTGCTGGTGGGGGTAAAGCTTTACCTACTTAGCAGATATATAGAAACATACAAGGCACTGGGACATAAGACAAAATATAGTCATCTAATGAAATCTACCACTCAGGTTATTTCACCTTGACCCCCTGTCTTTGGGAGATGTCCCTCTACATCTCTGGAAGATAGGCTCTCTCTCCTCAGTTGGGGGATGAGGTTTGATTTACTTAGTAGGAGAGGCAGACAAGTAGAAGAATTCAAGGGAAAAATGCAGTTATTGAATGAGAACCACCTGCTTGGCTTATCTTGTCATTGCTTTCTAGATGTTTCCCTCAATACTTGGCTCGTATAAGCCAGCTTCCTCATTTACCAGATCAACTTTCTATCCTCTTCATCACCAGTAATATTTATTATAATCTTCAGTATTTAGTAGAATGGCATGGTGGACAGAGTTGGCCTTAAAATCATGAGGACCAGGGTTCAAATCCTGACTGTCTGTGACACATAGTAGGTGTTTTACCCTTGACAAATCACTTAACCTTTCAGAGGTGTCAGCCATTCTGTAAGACTACAGTTGCATAGCAGATACAGCAGTGAGTTGGTAAAAAGAAGTTCTTTCACCTGGGCATTTGCTAAACCAGTGCAATCACCAGTCCGCCCAGCTTCTGGGATAAGAACCTACTCTTTGAAAAAAAAACTGCTGGGAAAACTGGAAAAGAGTATGGCAGAAACTAGGAATAGACCAAAATCTCACACCATATACCAAAATAAAGTCAAAATGGGTTCATGATTTAGATATAAAGGCTAATACTGTAAGCAAACTGGGAGAGCAAGGAATAGTTTACCTATCAGATTTATGGAGAACAGAAGAATTCATGACCAAACCGGAGATACAGAACATTACAAAAAGCAAAATGGATAATTTTGATTGCATTAAATTGATAAGTTTTTGTACAAGCAAAGCCAATGCAACTAAGATTAGAAGGAAGGTAGAAAATTGGGAAAGAATTTTTACAACCAGTCTCTCTGATAAGGGCCTCATTTCTAAAATATATAGAGAATTAAGTCAAATTTATAAGAATACAAGCCATTTCCCAATTGATAAATGGTCAAAGGATATGAAGACAGTTCTCAGATGAAGAAATTAAAGCCATCTATAGTCATATGAAAAAATGCTCTAAATCACTATTGATTAGAGAAATGCAAATCGAAAGAACTCTGAGGTACCACATCACACCTATCAGATTGGTCAACATGACAAAACAGGAAAATGATGAATGTTGGAGAAGATGTGGGAAAATTGGAACACTAATACATTGTTGGTGGAGTTGTGAAATGATCTAACCATTTTGGAGAACAATTTGATAGCCCAAAGGGCTATAAAAATGTGCATACCCTTTGACCCAGCAATAGCCCTTCTAGGGCTATATCCCAAAGAGATCATACAAATGGGAAAAGGACCCACATGTACAAAAATATTCATAACAGCTCTTTTTGTGGTGGCAAAGAATTGGAAATTGAGAAGATTCCCATCAGTTGGGGAATGGTTGAGCAAGTTGTGGTGTATGAATGTGATGGAATACTATCGTGCTATAAGAAATGATGAACAGGCTGACTTCAGAAAAACCTGGAAAGACTTGTATGGTCTGATGCTGAGTGAAGTGAGCAGACCCAAGAGAACATTGTACGTAATAATAGCCATGTTGTGTGATGACTAATATTGATAAACTTAACCCTTCCCAGCAATACAAGCATCTAAGACATCTCCAGAGGCTTTGTGATGGAAAATGCTATCCACAGCCAAAGAAAGAACTAAGGAAGTTGAATTGCTATTTTTTTTTCTTCTCTTCTGTTGAGTTTTGTTTCCTCTTTCTGATGGTTCCTCCTATTGGTTTTAATTTTTACTTACAACATCATTAATGTGAAAATATGTTTAATTTGAATGTAACTGTATAACCTATATTAGATTGTGCACTGTCTTGTGGAGGGTGGTGGGGAGGAAGGGGGAGAAAAATTTTAAACTCAAAAGCAAAAAAAAGAAAAAAGAAATCACCATCCAGCCCCTGTCCTTAGTGCTTCACTGAATTAGATAAGTCACATTTATTCCAAACTGGTGAAGGGGCCTTTTTCCCCCAATGAAGTTCTCCTCCAGTACCTGATTATGAAGGGAATCTTGAGTTTCTAGTGACTACCGATGGTGTGTAACCTCCCACCAAGTTGGAAAGGATAAGCCCAGGGATAAGCTTTGAGTCTGTTGTCTTTGGACCCACCTAACTAAGTTAGAAGAGGCAGTAGACCTGGGTTCTAATTCTGCCTTTGCTATTTACTAAGTGTGTGACCTTAAGCAAAACACTTAGCTTAAACAATCTTCCACTGAATCTGGGGTCATCCTGATCTATATTTCACCATTGGACCCAGATGGCTCTGGAGGAGAAAGCAAGGCTGGTAATTTTTCACAGCCCTGCTTCACTTAAATCCAGTTCACTTGCATGTCATGACATCACCTCCCTGAAGTCATGGTCCTCTTCGAGAACAAAGGACAAACCACAACCACACAATATTCAACCTTGGACTCAAATTCCTATCTGTAAAATGAAAGGCCTGAACTAGATAATCTCTAAGGCACCATCCAACTCTCAATATATTATCCTAAAATCATATGAAAGGTCCATTACCAAGTTATTGATCACTCGATAATGATTTTTTTGGCCAAGTCAAGTGAGGTCAATGGGAACCTAAGGAGCACAGAATGCTGGCTCTAGAGTGAGAAGACCTGAGTTCAAATGTGTATCTACATACTTACTAGCTGGCTGACTCAGGTCAAGTCATTTAACCTACTCTGCTTTAATTTCCTCATGTGTAAGATGAAGATAATAGCACCTACCTCCTAGGGTTGTTGTGAGGATCAAATGAGATATTTATAAAAGTATTTTCCAGACCTTAAAGTGTTACACAAATGTTAGCTATTGTTATGATTTTATTAAGCACCTAACTATGTATTAAACACTATACTAAGCACTGGGGATACAAAGAAAAGGGGATAAAAATAATCCCTTCTCTCAGAGAGCTCATAATGTAATGACAGAGCCAATATACAAATAATTGTGTGCAAATAAGATATATAAAGGCATCTAGATGGCACAGTGAATAGAGTGCTGGGCCCAGAGTCAGGAAGACTCATCTTACTGAGTTCAAATCTAGCCTTAGACACTTACTAGCTGCCTCAGTTTCCTCATCTGTAAAATGAGCTGGAGAAGGAAATGGCAAACCACTTAAGTATCTCTGTCAAGAAAACCTCACTTGGGGTCACGAAGAGTCTCAGACATGATTGAAAAACAACTGAACAACAACAAAAAGATATATACAGAATAAATTGAAATTGATCACAGAGGGAAATCACTAGCATTAAGTAGATGAGGAAAGGCTTTTTTACAGAAGGTGGGATTTTAGCTGAGACTTGAGAAGCTTAGCTTGAGGTTTATATGTACAATGGAATACACACTATTTCTCAGAAGATAGTTCAGACATAGAGGTAAAGATTGTGGCGTCATCTGCCTATGTTAAAGATGTGATAGTGCATAAGGTGGCCAAGGGAAAAAATGCAGATAGAGAAGAGAAGTGGGGTGAGGACAAATCTGGGTTGGACATTCAAAAGGTTCAAGAAGAGGGTGAGGAGGCAATAAAAGAGACAGAAAGAAGAGTTAGACAGGTAGGAGGAGGTCGAGGAGAATGAAGTGTCTCTGAACCCACGGAGGAGAAAATATCAGTAGGATTGGCTATTCAGTACTCAAACTTTGGAAAGTTAAGGGCTGAGGGGAAAAAGCAAATGGATTTGAAGAAAAGGAAGTCGCTTGTGATCTTTCAGAGAGCATTTTCATTAGAGTTATGGGGGCAGAAGCAAGAGATTTGTATGAGAAAGCTTAGAGATCAGGTAAAGACATCTCTTTTAACAAGTTTAGTAGAGAAAGGGAGGAAAGAGATGAGATAGTGGCTAGATGGTCAAAAAAGTTCAAAGGAAGACTTTTTTAGGATGGGAGAAAGCAGAGTACTGTAGCCAGAGGAAAGGAACTAATAGGGAAAGATGAGAGGGAATTCTTGCTGAAGCAAAGTCTTACAAAATGCAAGAGAGAATGAGCTAAAGGGTATCCATGAGAAATGGAATTAGCCTCAGTTGACTTAGAAGTAAAATTATCTATAGTTAAAATATTCTGTAGTAAAAACTATTTTTGTTAATTTGAATCTTACTAAACTGTTTGTAATAAAACAAATGAATATATTACCCACTTTCTATGTTCAATTTTCTATTTAAAGCCAATAATTTCCCTAAAAAGTAAAATATTTCCTTGTAAATATACTTCTAGTTTCTAACCTGGCCAGCCACAAGCAGAACAAGCAGGATTTGTTCTTATTAGACCAATTGTAGGCTCCATCTAGTGAAAGGAAGATTTTTGTATAGGTCAAATTATTGCCTGACTACCTAAACAAGATACTTAAAAAATTCTGGCTCATCTTTGGTGACAGTGGTTTCCAAAGCCTCCAGGCTTTGACAGTTTCTTGTCCATGTCCGTTCTTTTGAGAGGATGAATGTCTTCAGTTTGCCATTGTAGACATAATTGTATAAAGCTAGTCATTTAGTCAGTTCACAAACATTTTTAAAATAAGTACCTACTATGTGCCAGGTACTGTGCTAAGTGTTAGGGATACAAAAAATAGCAAAAACACTGCCCCTGTTCTCAAGGAGCTTACATTCCAATGGGGAAGAAAACATGCAAACTGTGTAACATCCATGAGATATAGAGTGTAGGTAAATCATCTTGAGGGATGGGGAAGAAGAGGAGACTGGGATTTGAGCTGACTCTTAAAGGAGCTCAAGGAAGTCAGGAGATAGGGGTAAGGAGGTAGTGCATTCCAGATATGGGAGATAGTCAGTAAGGACAGTAAGAAGGCAGATGTGTGAAGGACAGTAAGAAGGCAGATGTTACTGAATCTAGGCATATACCCCAAAGAGATCGATGAAAAAGGTAAGGGACATGTTTTTGTTGTTGTTGCTATAACAAGGATGTAATAACAGAGTGGATGTACTTCACTTGGGGAATGGCTGAAGAAATTGTATTATATGAAATATAATAGAACATTACTGCCCTTAAGACATAATTAAAGGGAAGGATTTAGAGAAAACCATGAAGACTTATATGAACTGATGCCTAGTGGAGTGAGCAGAACCAGAACAATTTATAATAACTATAGCAATCATAAAAGAAAGCAACACTGAAAGAATTAAGAACTGTGATAATGCCCAAATCCCTTATCAAATTATTTAGAGCCTTTCACAGTTTGGCCCCAACCAGCCTCTCCAATCCTATTTTTAACTGTGCTCTAGTGGGGCCCCCTACTCTGGACAAATTGGTATACTCACTGCCTTCTGAAACATATGTTGTACATTCCTCCTTTAAATGTGCTGGAATGGACATCTTGTCCACTTATTTCTTATCCAACCTAAGTCCTACCTTCTCAGAGAAGCTTTCCTTTCCCTTGACATCAACAGTGACCCTTCCTCCTCTAAACCCCAAGCTATACCGCATAGCATTTGTCATGCACTGCCTTATACTGTTCATTATGTCTTTGGGTAGGATGGTCTTGTCTCCTCCAACAGGGCCGTGTGATTCTTGGTCACAACTGGTCAATCACATACTCCGAGTATCTCCCATAGTGTCTAGAACAACCACCTTGTATATGATGTGTGCTTAATAAATATTTAGTTGATTGATTCCATTCAAGTCATGATCCCAAACATAATGTCTTAGAAGTTCTGCAAAGCCTTTCCACCAATGGTGAAATACAAATGGGTCCATTGTAGAAAGGAAACACGAGCAGGTTGTTTATAGAATAGCACCCAGCTGTGTTATTGTTGTTCAGTCGTTTCAGTCATGTCTGACTCTTCATGACCCTATTTGGGGTTTTCCTGGTAAAGATACTGGAGTGGTTTGCTATTTCCTTCTCCAGCTCATTTTATAAATGAGGAAACTGAGGCAAACAGGGTCAAGTGACTTGTCCAGGGTCACACAGTTAGTAAGTATCCAAGGCTGGATTTGAACTCAAGTCCTCCTGACTCTAAGGCCAATACCCTATCCAGTACACCAACTTGCTACCCTGCCTCTTATTGGTGTCATGAATCTCTCTATATGTCATTCAAAGAAATAGAAAAGAAAACTTGCCATCTTTCAAAAACAGAAGAAATAATGAGATTTGATTAACAGGGCAAGAAATTTTGATGTGAAAGGGCCAACTTAGAATGGAATAGAACATAGTAGAATAAAATAGGCTCTCAGAGTTAGATGGGACCTGGTAAATGAGCTAGTCCAATCTCTTACCTGATAAATGAATCCCCTCTTTAAAACTTTCTTGGGTAGAAGTTTGTTGGAACCATCAAGGAATATGCTGATAAATGTTTAACAGCCAATTCTCAAAACAAAACAGAACAAAAAAAACCTATGCCCACAACACACTTTTAAGTTTATCCTGCAGTTATTTACATTGTCGCCATGATTTTCTTAAGTCTTGACAATCACCAAAACAGTAAATCAAGCCCTGATTTGTTGCATTTGCAGATTTCTGAGAAATAAAGGCTCACCTAGAAAATTTAACCATCAGCTCCCACAAGCCTTTTTGAGCTGGTCCCAGCATACTCTGACTAGGTGACCTCCTAAGTATAACTTCCTCCTTGTTATAAGGACTAATGGAAAGTTAAGTAACGATTGTCATTTAGTGGCTGGAACACTCATTTCTTTATTGTTTAGTGGTCCATTCAGTGCGTTGTTTTCATTTTCCATTTTGTACTAACCTCAGGAAAATCATTTAACCTCCCTCTAACTTAGTTTATTTAATCTTAAGATAAAACATTCAGCTATAAAGTGCTTCTGAGTTTCAGAGGAGACAGATAGGATGATGGATCCTTATGGACTAAGTGAATATAAGCTGTCATCTTGATTTGCTGAGCCTTTTCAATTTTGTTAAGTGACAGGTTCAGTGGAGAAATGGATGCTATATCATGGAAATTCCATTTTTAGTCATTCAGCTTTTAATTGCCACAGGCTGATTTAAGGGGGCTTTTAAGCTACTGTTATTTGTTGCCCTTGGAGATAATTAGTAAATAGCTACTGGGTTCATAGGCCCCAAAAAATTGAAAACTGGTTAGCAGGGTTAGCCTCAGGAGTAGGCAAAGTAATCCTTCTGTTTGTACCATGTAAGGCATCTCTTCCATAATGCTGGTCAACACATAGGTGAACATGTGCCTTCTGGTTTTATGTCATGCATGAGGTCAGTGCTCAGCAGAGCTGTGAACAGACTAATTGGTTTCACTCTAAATGAGGAGACCCTTCTTTTTCTTTCCTTTTTTCTATTGCATTCTCTTGGGGAAGAGGGGGAGTATAGAAATGAAAGGCACTTCCAATCAGTGAGAGAAGAAATAGGAATTAATAACCACTAGCCTTTTGACTGTCTAGTATGACCACTCTAGGCACTCAATCATCTACCCATGTTTCTCCTAAAAACCTATGGAAATATCATCATAGGAATATATTTACGTGGTTGTATCATTGACAAAAAATGTATAATCTTGTTCATTTCTATTCCATGCCCTCTAAAACATAGAGCTTACTAAATAGGAAAGAATTAAATGGATAATGACTTGAAATCTCAAGTTCCTAAACCCTTGTTTTAAATAGTGCTTAAAATAGCTATCAATCGACAGTTAAAGGAAGAAAAATACAGAGCAAAATCTGTTGCTAAGAAATGGACCAACTTCATATTTTAATAGGTACTGTTCTTTTAATAGCTAACATTTGTATAGCATTTAGTATGTGCCAGACACTATGCTAAAAGCTTTACAATTATTAAAATATTTGATCCTCATAATAACCTTGGCAGGTAGGTGCTATTATTATTCCCGTTTTACAGATAAGGAAACTGAAGCCGAGAGAGGCTAAGAGCTTTGGGAGCTCCCTTTTGTTGGCAATTGCTAGACTTGCTAATAAATTGAACATGCTCAGAACTTTGTGCCTCAGTTTCTCTTTATTGCAGATTTTTATCATAATAAAAAGCTCCCAAAGCTCTGGCCAAAGATGCATCTGACAATCAGAGCAGCTCTTTTATACTGTTGAAAAGGTAGCAGTACCAAAAATAATCCAGTGATGCAAGCTAAGCTAAGACTGTGATTGGTCTGACACAGAGTGAGCTTACAGTTGTTTTGACTGAGTGGGGATTTCCATAGCCCATGGCAATGGAAAAATGCAAAATTTATTAACATCCCCTGAAAAATGTTGTGATGGGCAAACATACTATCACCAAGTTGACTCATCTTCCCCACCCCTACCCCCATGGTCAGCAAATTTGCAGATTTGAGCTACAAGTGTAACGGAGCTCAAGCTCACATAATGAGGGGGCCAACCAATGCATAGTGTATTGATCATTAATACATAATAAATTGACTAAGCCTTATTAAAATAATACAAAATAAAATGGGGTATCAGTTTTCAATTTCTCATTTGCATAGGGTCACATAGTTAATAAGTGTCTAAGGCTGGATTTGAACCCTAGATCCCACATTTGATACCACTGTGCCACCTAGCTCCCCCTAGTTCTTTTAGTTGCCTAATATATTTTCAGTTGTACGTGAAGATTAAATCTAACTAAACTGTAGGAGGAATTGGTGAGAGGGAACCTTTAAAGTATTTAAAATTAGGATTTGGGTAAAGGTAATATATGGTTTTTGTTTTCTTATTCCTCCTGGTAATGAAAGGGTAGGAGATGCCTTTAATGAGACAGACCAACACATGTGCCTACGTGCACGTTTCAAATGTATCCATGTTGAATCTTTAAGAAAGCTCATTTAAATTCAGGTCATTGACTTTTATTTGGACAGATTTCCCTTAGCACTCTGGGGATATTTTCTCTTTGATTTATTTATTTAAAATATCATAATCAAATTTAACACTACCTGAAATAGGATCATAGGGTTATAGATTTAGAGCTTGAAAGAACTTTAAGAAGCCATCCATTCAAAGTCCCTTATTCTTCAAATGAGGAAACTGAGACTTAGAGAGGTTGTGTGACATGCCTAGAGTCACAAAGCCAGTGAGTATCTGAGGTTGAGATTTGAACCTAGCTATCCCTGATTCAGGGTCTGAAGCCCCATCTATTGGGCTATGCTGCCTCTCGCAGTACAACAAAAATACTGGAATAGTAATTCAGAGAGGAGTAGAATTATGAGGAAAATACTACCATTTACATAGACAAAGAAACTTAAGGCATGTCCTTTTTCCTTTATAAGTCTAATTTTATGTCTTATCATTCATACTGAATCTCTTCTTTATCTGTGTCTATAAATATTCAGGGTAGCTATGTGGCACAGTGGATAGAGTGCCAGGCCTAGAGTCAGGAAGATTCATCTTCCTGAGTTCAAATCTGGCCTCAGACACTTACTAACTTTGTGACCCTGGGCAAGTTACTTAACCCTGTTTGCCTCAGTTTCTCACCTATAAAATGAGCTGGAGAAGCAAATGGCAAACCACTCCAGTATATTTGCAAGAAAACCCCAAATGGGGTCACAAAGAGTCAGACACAACTGAAATGACTGAATAACAACAATATATTCAATTAAATATTTATTAAGTGTCTTTTATGTCCAAAGAATTATGCCAAACTTGAGATTAGGCTCGGAATAGAGACGCATTGGTTTAAGGAAGAGGTATCAAACTCACAACCACTAGGCCATGGGGAACCCTGAGTTCTTCCTGAACTGGACTAAAATGTAATTGGGAAGTGATGAACAAAATAAATAAAAATGCAATATAACATAGATGGCATTAATATGTGGTTTTCTAAGTCGATATGCGGTCTTTCTATTTGCTTTGGATATTCCTGGTTTTGAGACCTTCCTCAGATGAAGAAATGAGGAGATTCCATGTACCAATGCAGGTTGGCACGTTCTTTGTCACTTATAATCACAGAGAGTTGCCTAGTGACTCATCCAGGCTCACACCGTATGTTTGAGTCTACGTGGCCCTTCCCCAGGCATTTGTGCCTATGTTATGTTGGCACAGAAAAGCAGCATGATGCCATGTATAGAATGCTAATCTTGGAGTAAGAACTCAGGTTTCAATCTCATCTCCTGTGCACAGTGGCTGTGCAATCAATCATGGGTAATTTAATCACATTGGTAATCCTCTAACTTCTACCTGAGCCCCAGGCTCCTCACCTTTAATGTGGGAAATAATGGTATGAGGAAAGCCTCCCCTC
Source organism: Vombatus ursinus (assembly GCF_900497805.2). NCBI lineage: Eukaryota > Metazoa > Chordata > Mammalia > Diprotodontia > Vombatidae > Vombatus > Vombatus ursinus. The sequence continues at coordinate 11,223,419 of NW_020954591.1, read as the reverse complement.
CTGGGGTTGTTGTGAGGATCAAATGAGGTCATGTGTGTGTGGTGCTTCCCATACGTTAAAGTGCTATGTAAATTCCAGTTATTATTGTAGAAAACACAAGCTAGAATATTGGACCAAAGGGTTTTTTCCCCTTCTTAGCACATTTACATAGGAGGTGCAGGAATGTGGGAATTAAAAGGCAATGACCTTCCTTTAATTAGCTTGTGTTCTCATTCGGTTTAAATTAAATTCATTATAAATTAATACATATTAATAACATATACTAATATGTAATGTGCTATATACATGTAACAATTATGTATAGTAAATATAAATTAAATTTTACTAATTATAAAATAAATTAAATCAAAGAGGATGTAGAAAGAGGATTTTTTTGTTTGTTTTTTCATGGTAGAACACTGTGAAATAGGTTTGGGGACCACAGATGCTCATGAAGGGTTAAATGAGAGTTTCAAGGAATTTTTTTAAATAAAAAAGAAGGGCTAATTGTCTGGGACCACAGGCTTCAAATCATCCCAAGACACAGACAGTCCAAAGAATAGATTTTATCTCCATCTAGGGGCTTTTTTGGGCTGCTGTTGCTCCTGGCTGCATGTGTTGGGCCATACCCCACAGCAGCAAGGCACTGGAAGAACTCAGCCGGCCTTCATACCTTAGGACATGGCGGCTGAGAGCCAGCAGGTGGTAGTAGAGGGCAGCTAACACAGCTTTGCCCAGAGCACAGTGCCCAGCGTGGAACTGATACACCCAGTGGAGAGCAGATCTGTGAGTCCCAGAGAGCCGTGAGTATAAGGACATCACCAGAGCACACCGAAAACTTGCACCCTCTGAGATGTGAGCTGTCAAGCCGTATGCATGCCCTGGACACACAGGTTCCCTCCAGTGTGTGCTTTCACCCAGTGTGTGCTTTCACCCGTGTTCCTTGGTCATGCATACTTTCTTCCTGTCTATTCTCTCCCCATCCCAACCCACCCCGGGGCAGTTTAAGTAACCTGTAGGACCACAAATCCTATGTGCAAATGGGTGTATATTTCCTTGTTAAAGAATTTTTTAAGGAAGCTAAGAGGCCGAGTAGATAGAGTACTGGGCAAAAACAAAAAAAATCAAACAAAATTAATAACAAGGGAAAAATCTTACCCAAACCCCCTATTCAGAAGACAGAACATGCAAATAAAATATTTTTGTTCTGTGTCCCCTTCTAGGCACGTCTGAGATTCTGCCAACTTTGGTCATGTTTTCCATTCCTGAGGGCATGTTTGAGAGTCTTACTTGATGTAACACTAGAAAGGTTGTCACGCTCAGTGCTGATGCCACTATTGATTAGCTCACAGAAGAGTCAGGAAGATAGGGGGAGAGTAATATTAAAGAATGGCTTTCAGACTCATGCTTCATTGGTAATCCTGTCTGTCCCTGTGGAGGTCCATCAGGTGACTGTTCCCCAACAACAATCTCCTGGCCCATCTCTAAGTCTGACTCACAGGCTAAGAACAGCCCCATAGTGAAAGGTCCAGTGATGTGTGGTGGTCATAGCTTCTCACTTTGTTGGAAGAGGAGACAGCCACTTCTTCTGCTCCCACAAAATAGGCAGGACTGTGCCGTAGTCAGAGGCTGCCAGCCAGTAAACCAGTTTCAGTGGGTTATCAAAGTCTTTTTGCCACCCCCAACACGTCCAGCTTCATGGTTTCTGATATTCAGGATTAATTATTCAAGCCACTGTGGCTTACTCAGAATATTATTTAAGACCACTCAAGTCCATTCATGCTAACTTTGTGCTGTGAGTACCAAATAACTGGTCCTGGTTTTAGTGCCAGGGTCACTTATGAATGTGCTAACACACATGAGAATGGTGACCAGCTGGCTTCTAACTCAACAAAGAACCCAACATGTCGTAGAAAGAGGAATAGGATTGGTGCTGGTGTGGCAACCCCAAGAGAACGAATAAATTCTCTATAAACATGACTTGTTGCTATAGGGAAATCATTAGAAGAGACAGCTAGCTAGGTGGCATGGCAGTTAGAGCATTGGGCCTGCTGTCAGTAAGACCTGAGTTCAAATCTAGCCTCCGACACTTATTGGCTGTGTGACACTAGGCAAGTCACTTAATTTCTGTTTGCCTCAGTTTCCTCAACTGGACAATGGGGATAATAATAGCACCTACCTTCCAGGATTGTTGTAAAGATTAAATGAAATAATATTTTTAAAGTGCTTAGCACAGTGCCTGACACATAGAAGGATCTATACAAATGCTAACTATTATCATTAATTATTATCTCCCATTTTAGACAATCTTTCAAAATGTCTGTGGTTTCATCAGCATGGATATTCTTTCTGCCATCACAGATCATAACTCCTCCATGCCTTAATGTATAGTTCCCTGAGTTACCATGGCCAAACAATTCTTCCTTAAGCAGCAGATTCCCATACCTTGATATGGCTCCAGCTCCAGATTTCACTATTTAACTGAACTCATTCACCCGCCCCAAACCAGCTCCTCCTTCAGACTTCTGTATTTTTCTCAGTGGTACCATTATTCACCTAGTCACCAAGGCTCAGAATCTTGAGGTCATCCTCAAGTCTTCCCTGTGTTCTGACATGTACCAAGTCTCAGTGATTCTTCTTTTATAATGTCAGAATCATGCCTTCCTTTTCCTTCAGGCACCTTGTGCATAGTAGGCATGCTGTAAATGTTTGCTGCATTGAATTAAATTGAATTGATCCCTGACACTTTTCCATAGTACAAGCCCTCATCTCTTCATATCTAGCTGGTGTACCTGCCTTCAGTCTATCTTCTCCTGTTTACTTTACACATCACTACTAGATTAACCTTGAAATGTTGTATTAAATGTGCTCTCTCCCCACCCCCCCCCCCCCTATATAACACTCACCCCCCTCCAATCAAAACTTTTCATGGTCCACAGGAAAGTGTTTATTCAAGGTCCTCTCCAAAATCGGCTTTTTATGACTACTCCCATATGTGAACTCTGAAGAAAACGGTTTACCCATTGTTCCCCCAAAATGCCATGCCTAGCCCTACCTCTCAGCCTTTGTTCACACCATTTTCCCCTTCTTGGAATTCCCTTTCTCCTTGACTCTATTCTGTCCTTTCTGAGAGTCCAATTCAAGTCCCATTTCCTTCAAGGAAATTCTCTCCATTCTCCTATGATCCTCCTGTCTTGATGTCTAACCCCCTTCTCTCAACTCCTTTGCCTTTGTAAAATAGTCATTTCTTCTATAACTCTTCCTTTGAAAATGAGAATTTGTTCCTACATGACTGATGTATTAGGTAACCATATGAGCAAAACCTAACTTCGTATTTGCTTATATTTGATTTAGTCTTTGAGAAATAGTGAGAGAACACAGAAAACTGCACCCCTTCACAAAACTTGTAAGCTGTATCTCTTCTGATGTCTACTTCCACAGGCAAACTTAAGGTCTTTTTCAAGGTAAAGCACCATATTTATTGAATATCTTCTCCTGCAAGACTGAGGCTTGGCAGCCCTCCAAGGCTGTCTTATCCCCCTGCATCAACTGGGACTTTGCCAGCCCAGGTCCTGTGGAAACCAGGACACAGGTGAAACAGTAGCCAGCCTTAGACACCACCACTGTTTTAGTAGTTGTGTATTTCTTAACCACTTAATATGTATAAAATTGTGTTACCATTTTTATTAGGTTTCTGTTTTTTTAATGTGTCACTGATGAAGTTTTTGTGTATTACCCTTCTAATAGCCCCACGCCCAGGCCCTGTGGTTTTATTGTATGATTTTGCATAGTGGGGTTATTTTTAAAAACTCATATGTCAAATCATAGCACAACGGATTGTAGATTTATATTGATACCTTTTGTTTTTATATAGTTTAGAGTTCTCCCTATATCTCTTTCCTTCCCCCTCTCCCACAGAGCCATCCTTTTATAACAAATAATAATATTTTTTTTTTTTGCTTTTTGGTGAGGCAGTTGGGGTTAAGTGACTTGCCCAGGGTCACACAGCTAGTAAGTTTCAAGTGTCTGAGGCCGAATTTGAACTCAGTTCATCCTGACTACAAGGCCTGAGCTCTATCAATTGTGCCACCTAGCTGCCCCACAAATAATAATTTTTAAAAAGGAAAAGAGTAAAAGGTGGGGTACGGGGGAAATTCAACAAAACCAATCAATACATCAAAAAAAAAAATCTGACTTTGTATATAGCATTTCATCCTCATGGACTCCTGACCTCTGTAAAGGAGCCAAGGGAGTTATCTTCTCATATCTCTTTAATTTTTACCATTTATTTTACACTTAGTATACATATCATTTTTTTTCTTCTTGTATATATGCTGTCTTCTCAGCTAGACTATAATTCCCTTGAAGGCAGAAACAAAGCCTTGTACCTCTTATATCCCCAGCACATAACACAGTATCCATATACAGGAACGGCTGTTATTAGTGATAATATCAGACATAAAGCAATATGAGGCTACTTCAAAGGCAATTCCTTATGAGCATTTATTTTCATTTTTCAGGTTTCCCATAGGTCAATGAGAATGAGTTATACTTTAGGGAAAGAGGAAGGATGGAAGAGGTGAATGTTTAGATTTTGAGTCAGCTAGAAGAAGGGTGGGAACCTGGCTGCCCTTTGGTTATAACTCCTCCTCAGGCATGGCTGGGAGAGGATCTCAGCAGCGGGCAGTGTTCTATGCATGCACACACACACACACACACACACACACACACAGACACACACACACACACACACACACACACACACACACGAGCATTGGTGTAGAAGACCTAGTTTCAAATTCCTTTTCTGACACTAACTGAGCCTCTGTTTCCTCACCTGTAAAATGATGATAATAACCTTTGTAGGGCCTGTGTCATAGGGATATTGTGAGGTTCAAATAAAATAATGTTTGGAAATGCTTTACAAACTCTAAAACCGATATTTATATCGGTTCTTATTAGTGTGAGTATTGTTTTCCCCATTTTACTGATGAGGAAAATAAAATGCAAAGAGACTTAGTGACTTACCCATGGATCAGGGGATCAGAAAGTACTAGAAGTGAATTCTGTCCCAAGGGTCACTGCTCTTTTGCTGTACTACACTACCTTCCTGGAAACCATTTTGGAATTGGCTTCATTAGTCATTTTCCTTTATGCTTTAAATATAGTCAGCTCTTTGGGACTAATTATCCAAATTATGAATTGCCCAAGAGTTTTTCTTCTTCTTTCTCCTTGTAAAATCAGTAGATGGGGAAATAGGAGGTAAGAAAACTGAATACAATTCCCTTTGATTTTTTGGAACCATTTTAACTTGATGAGGGAAGACATTCTTATTCTTAATGGTGAAAATGATCCTTGAGGGTTATCTGCATATTTCAATTAGCCATGACCTAGCATTCCTTGTCCCGCCACAGAAAATTAAGAGGAGGCTGTGTGGTCATACATACACAAGGTCAAAGATTCAAGCATATCCACCCAGCACTCGTCAGCGTTCATAGTGTTCTCATAGACAGAGGAACTATAAAATGCCAGGGCCAACTGTGGAGTTTCAGAATTGCCTGACCACAATATCCTCAAGACATGTATAGACAAACTGCTTTTCACATACAAGGCACTTAATGTGAGTTTGTGGAATTGGTCAGTTACAAGTCCAGGTGAATTTGGAAGGGAAAGCAGAAACTACATGCATTAATATTTTCTCCTGAAAGGAATCATTTTTTTCTTTTTAATTGACATTATTATTTATCATATCTACAGGATTTTTTAGTTTCCAAATACTTTGAAATCTGAAGCACTTTTTTTCAGATCCATTCTCTCATGTCTCCTAATCCCTACTCTCACTCATCCTTACTCCTATTGATAGATTGTAAACATTACCACCCAGAGAATCATACAGCAGCCATTTGTTGAAATACACATTATCTTAATTAACAGATAAAAACATGACACGGAAAGGTTTTTTTTAATAAATAAAAATGCTTTAAATTAACTGAAATTGTTTCATTCTTCATTGTCCTTCCTCTAAGTCCCCACTTTGTTCTTTGAAAAAGTGAACACCTGGGCAGACATATACAATACCCAGTACTGAAAACTGTTTCTGTGAAAAGATAACAACAGGGAGAACAGTGTCAAAGAGGACTGTCTTTTGTGCCCCTGCCTTCCCAGCTGATCTAGAAGATGAAGGAAAAGGGAAAAGATGGTGTGCTTTTTTAATGTACCAGAGGGCCTTCTTCAGCAAGCACTCTGGAGAAGCAAAAGGAAGAAAGAAACTCTACACTAGAATCCCATTTGATTTTACTGATAGTTTTGTTGTAATCCAGTCCACACCATAGTGGTAGGAGCAGCTGTTCTTTGCCTCTTCTGGCTGCCTGTGACAGTCCAATCTGTACCATACTTCCATTCTCATTCTCTCTTGCCTTCATAAATAGCATTACAAAGAATTTTCAGTTCATGTTTTATTTTCCTCAGCTTGTAGTTTCAGAGTAAGCATGACCACACTCTCTGACCCTTGCTGCAAGGCAGGAAAAGCACCAACATTTTGTGTGACTCCTTCTTCCTCCTCTCTCTCAATCCATAACAACTCTAGATGGAAGTGTCTCCAATAGCAAAGGAAATGGTAACCCAAGTATGCCGGGAATGTATGTCTGCACAAATCTCTTAGCTTACTCAAGGCTCAGTGATTGCCTTTTTTACCCCGGTCCTCTCAGATGACTCAGAAAATCAGTCCGTACTTTATTGCATATATGTACTAATCTGTTGAACATTAGTATTTCAGATCATTAAAGGTTATTCCTTAAAGGACCAGGTACTGTAACAGTGCCTTGCATTTAGTAGCGCTTAATAAATGCTTGTCAAATGGGTGAGTGGAGGACCCAAACTTTAAACATTTTGACCATTTTGGATGGAAGGCCTAATGTGTCTTACATCCTTCTTTTTCTCTTCTGTAAACAGCAGATATTGGACATAATTCAGCTTTTCATTTTTGATATCTGAGGTATCATACAGACAGCCCCAAATGCAAGTTCACATTCTAGAGAGATTGAGTTAATGAGACAAGTTTTCAAAGCTTCTTTTACTAAATACAACCACTTAGTAAGTGTATACAGGTGCAAACCCTCACTCTATATGCACAAATGGTTCCATCCTCTACCTCTTCTCCAGAAGATTGCCCCTTCTAATATCCCCACTATCTCATTAATCTTCAATCTCTCCCTGTCTACTGTCTACTTCTTTAATGCATACAAACACTCCTATGTATCTCTCATACTCAAAAAAAACCCTCATTCGATCCATCCATCCCCACTAGCTATCATCATATATCTCTCCTCCCTTTTGTGGCTAAACTGCCTGAGAAGGCTGTCTACAATTAGTGCCTCCATTTAATTTCCTCTCACTCCCTTAACTCTGCATTCTGGCTTCTAACTTCATTATTCAACTAAAACTGCTTTCTCTACAGTCACCAATGATTTCTTTACCAAATCCAGCGGCCTTTCCTCAGTCTTCATCCTTCTTGATCTTTTTGCAGTCTTTGTCTCTGTTGATCACCTTCTTCTCCTATTCTCTTCTCTATAGATTTTTGTGACACTGCTCTCTCCTGGTTCTCTTCCCATCTGTCTAACCACTCCTCAGTCTACTTTGCTGGATTATCATCTAGGCCACGTCTTCTGATCATGGGTATTCCCCAAGGCTCTGTCCTGGGCCCTCACAGTCTATAATACTTTTCTTGGTGAGCTCATCAGTTCCCATGGATTCAGTTATCATCTCTATGTGGGTGGTTTTCAAATCTATTTATCCAGCCCAAACCTCTCTGCTGATCTTCACTCTCACATTTCCGTTGACCTATTGGACATCTCAAACTTGATGGCCTTTAGACATCTTAAACTCATATGGCTAAAACTGAACTCATTATCTTTCTCCCCAGACCCTCCTCTCTTCTGAATTTCCCTATTACTGTCATGGATACCATCTTCCTCTTAGTTACACAGTTTTGCAACCTCAGTGTCTACCTTGACTTCTCACTCTTTCTCACTAGCCCCATATTTAATCTTTTGCAAAGTCCAGTTGAATTCTACCTTCATAACATTTCTCTTATGCACACACTTTTCTCCTCTGAAACTTCCACCACTCTCATACAGGCCCTTATCTCTTTATACTGGACTATTGCTGTAGTCTTCCGATTGGTCTCCTGCCCCAAGTCTTTCGCCACTATACTCCATCTTCCCCTCATCTATCAAACTAAAAAAAAAAAAAGTATCTGACCATATCACACACCCATTCAATAAACTCAGTGTCTTCCTATCATCTCTAAGATCAAATATAAAATCTTCTGTTTGGCTTTTAAAGACCTTCATAACTGGCTTCTTCCTATCTTTCCAGTCTTCTTACACCTTATTCCCCTCCACAAACTCCTCCATCCAGTGACACTGACCTTGTTATTCCTCAAACAAAACACTCTGTTTCCTGATTCCATACATTTTCACCGACTCTCCTTCATGTATAGAAATCCCCACCTCACAGCCTCCTGGCTGCCCTGGTATCTTAATGAAGTTTGAGTGAGATTAGAGATTCCCAAGTGCAATGCAAAGAAAAAATGGTACACACAAGATAGAGTCAGCAGAGAAGAAGTAAAACAAGCCAGCTTTTTTGAGGTAAAATATTCATAATAAGAAGGGGCAATGGGAGAGATTGGACACAAGTGGTTTTTATAGAACTCTTCTCTGGTTCCAATAGGACCAGACACTTAAGAAGGATTTGGACTTGGTGAGAAGATCAAGGTTGGAGGACTGGGGCTAATTCACATTATGAGTGGGAAACACCTGAAAAATTGATAACGAGTTGATATTCAGACTCCCCAATTATTGGGAACAGGAGAAGTCAAGCCCTTAGCTGTAGGCCTTACTTTGGCAAGATGACTGGGAATTTAAGCCTTCCCAGTGGTTTCTTCATTCTGTGGGGTGGGAGGCTACCCCAACCCTTCAAAATACTAGTGTTGTCTCTCTGAAGCCATCTCTAGTTATCAAGTTGTTTGCATGGGGTCTCCCCAAATTAACCTGAGGGCAGGGACTAGCATGGTTAGCATGTAGTTGGCACAGTTAGCACAGTTCCCAGCATGTAGTGAGTGAGTGAGTACTTAACAAATGCTTGTTGACTTGACTTACAGCATTCTAAGTCCCCATCTTTGGGGACACACTCAGGTCAATAATAGCAACAGCCTGGGTGGGGAATAAACAGTTCAACACATCTGAAGAGCTTCTCCTCTTCTTGATACTGATTTATATGAGTCCCCCAAAAGGCATTTAGCCCAAGGGCTCTTCTGCCAGCTCTTAAAATCATTAGTACCATACAGCCTAATCTAATCAGCCCCTTAGGGCCCAAAGACTGGGCAAAACAAATACAGCTTACAACAGAAGACTGGTCATAAGTTCATAGATTTAGGAACCTTAAAGGCCATCAAGGCCAATACCCTCATTTTACGTATAAGGAAATTAAGGCATAGTGAAGTTACATCACTTGCCCAAGCTCATACAGCAACTAAGGTTGTTTTGTTGTTGTTATTCAGTCACCTCTGACTCTTTTTGACCCCATTTAGTCTTTTCTTGGCAAGGATACTGGAATGGTTTGCCATTTCCTTCTCCAGTTCATTTTACAAGTGAGGAAACTGAGGCAAACAGGGTTAAATGACTTGCCCAGGGTCACACAGCTAGTCAGTATCTGAGGCTGGATTTTGAACTCAGGTCTTGACTCTAGGCCTGGCACTCTATCCACTGCACCACCTACAAGCTTCTAAAGTATTTCTTTTTCTAGATTTTTTTTGGCTTTTTGGTGAGGCAATTGGGGTTAAGTGATCACACTTAACCAGGGTCGCACAGCTAGTAAGTGTCAAGTGTCTGAGGCCAGATTTGAACTCAGGTACTCTTGACTCCAAGTTCAGAGTTCTATCCACTATGCCACCTAACTGCCCCTAAAGTATTTCTAAATATTTAGATATCTTCCTTCCCACTCCTATTAAAATAAAAACGAACAAACGAATGATCAGAATGAGGTGCTTTGATACAAACAGTTATCTCAAGAGCTTGGTGCTGAGCAGACTGGCTCTTACTCAAGCTTGATGCTGACAGGTCCAAAGCACGCAGCAAAGGTAGAATTTGAACCCTGCTTTTTCTACTTCCAAGTTCAGTGCCTATCCACTATACTGCACTGCCCATTAAGTGACCGTCCATTACTGATAATGCTGTCTGCCTTTGTCACCTCTGTGGGGATCTCTGGGCTATTTCTCTTCTCACTGTCTGTGTGCCTACCTTTAAGAGGTACCCTCCCACTCCCTGCTTCTAATCTGCTGTGGAAATCAGATAATCAAGCTCATAAGAATCATTTAATTTGATGGCCTAAGGAATAAAGTGCCAGATTTTTAGGTCCCAGGCTTTGTGACAACTATGTAAAGAGCTAATAATTCTTTACTCATAGGCAGATGTGTGCTGGAGTCAAACTCCCTTCAGAACCAATGGTTAAATTTTCAGTGTGTACATTTACACTTCTGAAATCGAAATCAAGACTTCACTTACTCTTTCACTGACTAAAGGATGTAATGGAGAAAATGTTAGTAATATAAATTCAGCTTGAAAGTATCTCACACACTTTTTCCCTCCAGAGAGCCAGTCGTTAAAACATTTACCAGCACACCTCTGCTCAAAGGCCATGCTCTAGACAGTTGAGGTTTCTATAAAACTTGACCCCTGAATAAGCAAGTCTTATTAATTAATTAATTAATAATTAATTAAATCTTATCAATTCCCTTCAATAAGAAATCTGTTTTCATTTTCACTACATAGCATTTGAAATTCTTAGCTGCCTAGCTGGGACTAGCAGGGGATGGAAGGGGTCAGGAGTGGGCAGGGAGGGGGAGGCAAGTGGGATGGGAGGAGACAGAATGTGCTGCTTAAGGATTTAATTATTATAGACCCTTGATTATGTTCCACACCTCCTTCTCCAGACCAACAGTTTCTCTGAGAAATGTCATTCTAGCCTAGCTTCTTTGCAGAGTTGTAATAACTAAAGGTTGCCTTAAGACTTGATTTCTTTTGTAAAGGAGGGTGTGCTGCAGGAGATTAGCATCAGCCACTAACATGGGAAGACACTCGTCCAGATGAATGAACCAGTGGTGGTGCTTCAGCAGCCTACCCTTCTCTCTCTCTCTCTCTCTCGCTCTCTCTGTCTCTCTGTCTGTCTTTTATTTTTAGGCAATTGGGGTTAAGGGACTTGCCCAAGGTCACACAGCTAGTAAGTGTCAAGTGTTTGGTCTGAGGCTGGATTTGAACTCAGGTCCTCCTGACTTTAGGGCCAGTGCTCTATCCACTGCACTGTGTTTCTCTCCGTACCCATGTGATGAATTTATCAATCCACAGAAGGCAAATTCTGTCAGGTGTGTTGTCAATAAAAAAGGAAGATTTCCTTGGAACAGATGTGATAGAATAAACTTGAGATTGGAAGATGGAGGATCTGTTTACTTGATAATATTATCTTTTGAAAACCTGGCATTTAGCCTATCCCTAATAACTCCAAAATTTACTAGCTTGTGTCCATGGGCAAATAAGTCATTTAACCTTTCAGTTTCTAGGTGGCACAATGAATAACGTATTAGACTTAGACTCAGAAAGGCTTGAGTTCAAATCTGTCCTGAGACACTAGCTGTGCAACTTTGGACAAGTCACTTTAATCTCCCTAAGCCTCAGTTTCCCCATCTATAAAATGGGGATGATAATAGCACCTCCCTCACAGGGTTGTTAGGTTAAAATGAGATAATATTTGTAAAGAATTTTGCAAACCTTAAAGTACTGTACAAATGCTAGATGCTGTCATTATTAATAAACAAGGCAGGGCTGGATTCAGTGACCTCCAAGGTCCCTTCCAGTTCAGGAAGACTTACTCTGGAATCAAAGGACATAGGTTCAAATCCCACCTCTGACACTTGCTTCTGTGCAGCCTTCAGCAATTTGTTTGAGTGTCACTTTCCTCAGCTGTGAAGTGAGCTTATTAGACTAGATAGTCTCTGAGTCTAGCTCTATGATACTAATTCACTCCACCACTCTGACCCTCAGATTCTTTTTCTGTAAAATGGGGATAATAATACCTGTAGTACCTACCTCATAAGGTTGTCATGAAAATCAAATGAATTAATACACATTAAGTGCCAAATAAATGTTGGCTATTATGTAGCTTTACTTCAAACTCATAGAGAAGATTTATTTTATAGTCTTTAATAGCACATTTATGGAAGAAGAAACCAAGCTTGGTATTATTATTCCCTATTTTTTACATGTGGGGAAAATGAGATGAAGATTGGATTCTTAATAGGCGCATAGTGCAAGTAGATTCTGTATCTTTAGAGGACCTTAGAGATTGATACACCGCCTGTTTTTGTTTTTTGGGGTTTTTTTTGTTCGTTTTTTTTTTGGCTAGGCAATGGGGTTAAGTGACTTGCCCAGGGTCACACAGCTAGAAAGTGTTATGTGTCTGAGGCCGGATTTGAACTCAGGTCCTCCTGAATCCAAGGGCGGTGCTCTATCCACTGCGCCATCTAGCTGCCCCTCACAGCCTGTTTTTGTAAGGCCTATATCTTTTATATCATTAAATAAATAGTTTTTAAATACATAAAAAATCATTCTTAGCCATTCTTAGTTTGCCAACTCCTGCTCCAGTCTCCTCATTTCACATATCCACGTTTCACAGGTTCACCGAGGTTAAAATGACTCACCCACCAACCTACAGTAGATTGTCTAACTTCAAACCCAGCCCCCTTTCCCTTCTACCACGTCTGTCTTCCAGCTGAGCATTGCAGCCCTTGATATTACTTGCTACTTCTTTGAAATCCCGCTGGATAGCTATGATCCAGAAGCCAACTGCACTGCACTGGTTTTCTCCTGTTTGCCAACTTAAGCTCTGTGTTGAGACGATGCTGCCTTGTAGATGGTCCTGCTCTATCCAGGGCTTTGCTCAGCTAGGTGCTAATGTTACACACAGTCATTCGCGTCTCTCATCTCAGATGATCTATGACTTCATCCATGTCGGCATTCCCTCCACTTGCACAGATTACATCCTTGCCATACCTTACTTAGTAGACAGTTTTATGAGAGTCTGTGGTTTAAAAAAAAGAAAAAAAAAGTCAGCCTCGGTTGGCCAGCTTCTAGCAATAACTTTCTGAACAAACCTAGGAGGCTGAGTATAGTTCCCAGACTAGTACTCGGTGCTTTTCCAGTTTGGAAGGATCTGCTATAGCTTTTACTCTATGAGGCCAGTTCCAAACCACAGGGAGGCATTGGAGGAGAATATTAGTGGACAACAGTTGTTATAAGTACACAAAGTCCTACCTTTTATAAATGCTTTACAACTGGGGGTAGGTAGGGGTGGGGGACAGATAAGCATTTATTAAACACCTACTATGTTCCTGGCAGTGGCAGCTAAGTAGTTCAGTGGTTAGAGCACTGGGCTTGGAATCGGGAACAATTTGGCTAAAACCTACGGGTTGTCTATGAGAGCGTTAAAAAAGGGGGAAGTAATGGCTCAGATTCTTAAAATCTACCCAATACGAGGGTCACAAATGTTCAGATTCCTTAAGATTCTGGCCAATATGGTGAATCTTTAATAAACCTTGTCTTTGGCTGGGAAAAAAAAAAAAAAAGGAGAGGGGGGAAGTAAGGCCAGACAAGGGCAGCTAGGTGGCGCCATAGTGCATAAAGTGCTGGGCCTGCAGCCAGGAAGACTCATCTTCCTGAGTTCAAACCCAGCCGTAGACATTAGCTGTGTGACCCTGGGCAAGTCGCTTAACCCTATTTGTCTCAGTTCTTCATCTGTAAAATGCGATGAAGAAGAAAATTACTAACCACCCCAGTATCTTTGCCAAGAAAACTCCAAAACGAGGTCAGGAACACCTGAACTGAAATGACTGAATACACATTATAAATATTATTTCATTTGATCCTCACAACAACCCTGGGGGGTAGATTCTATTAGCATGCCCATTTTACAGTTGAGGAAACTGAGGTGGACGAAGGTTAAGTGACTTGACCAGGGTCTTACAGCTTGTATAATCAGATCTTCCTGACTCCAGGCCCAGAACACTATCCACTGCACCACCTATCAGCTAGCTACTGCCTCTACCTACCCTGCCAGGTGAGGGTAATTGATGAACAGTTACAATGAGAGTTCAGTGATTTTCATTGATTCATTTAACAAACACTTGTTAAGCACCTCCTCTCTGTGAGATACTATACTAGGCATATCTTCTTTTTATTTAAATTTTATTTGTTTGTTTTTAGTTTTCAACATTCATTTCCGTAAGATTTTGAGTTCTAAATTTTCTTCTCCTCCCTCCGCTCCCTTGTCCCCAAGACGGCGTACAATCTGATATAGGCTGTACATGTACAATCAAATTAAACATATTTCCACATTAATCATGTTGTAAAAAGAATTAGAACCAAAGGGAAAAAACATGAGAAAGAAGAAACAAAAAAAGTGAAAATAGTATGCTTTAATCTGCATTCTGTAGTTCTTTCTCTGGATGTGGATAGCATTTTCCATCATGAGTCTTTTGGAATTGTCTTAGACCTTTCATTGCTGAGAAAAGCTGAGTCTATCAAAGTGGGTCATCGCACACCATGACTGTTACTGTATATAATGCTCTCCTGGTTCTGAAGCTCACTTCACTCAGCATCAGTCCATACAAGTCTTTCCAGGTTTTTCTGATGTCTGCCTGCTCATCATTTCTTATTGCACAATAGTATTCCGTTACATTTATATACCACAACTTGTTCAGCCATGCCCCAATTGAAGGGCATCCCCTTAATTTCCAGTTTTTGGCCACCACAAAAAAAAAAAGCTGATATATTTTTGTACATGTGGGGCCTTTTCCTGTTTTAATGATCTCTTTGGAATATAGACCAGGAAGTGGTATTGCTGGGTCAAAGGGTATGCACAGTTTTCTAGCCCTTTGGGCATAGTTCCAAATTGCTCTCCAGAATGGTTGGATCAGTTCACAACTCCACCAGCACCACATTGGTGTTCCAGTTTTCCCACATCTTCTCCAACATTTATTATTTTCCTGTTTTGTCATAATGGCCGATCTGGTAGGTGTGAGGTGGTCCCGCAGAGTTGTTTTGATTTGCATTTCTCTAATCAATAGTGATTTAGAGCATTTTTTCACATTATATATATATTTTTTTTCATAGCTTTAATAGCCATATCTTTTGATATCTTCTTTAAGTGTATATGCATTATTTGTTATGGGCTCACATTATTTAAAACTAGCTGGCAGTGTGGTATTAACCTCTCTGGCTATCTACTCTAATAAAGGGGTTAGACTAGGTGATTGCTGAGATTCCTTCCTGGTCTGATATTGGATGAGAACCCCTACTTAGACCCTGATTCCACTCTTGCTTTTCCAGCTGTTATTGTGTGTGTGGCAAAAGTTATATACTCTTACCCACTCCAAATCTACTCTAACCCGTAGAGTTCCCTGGCTTCTTATGGGAATGATTTTTATTGCTAGAATTTACACTTACCTGGAATAGCACTAGCCATTTTTCACCTGAATAAAAAAGAAGTAAAAATCCTGTTGCCTGATGCTCTTAAATTAATGTTCATTAATCTCTGTAGGAGAAATGTCCCAGTAGATGAATTTTTTAAAGTTTACTGGAGGCAAGAGAGTATTTATTTCTTTGGGGACATCTTTATAGGAATACCTTCTCTGACCCTAGCCTTTGTCCCCACATTGCTTTTATTACCCAGTCTCTTCTGCAGTCTGGTAGGCTGTGACCCCATCACAAACTCATCTCAAATGAAAGATAATCATCACTTTTTTAATATATAACAGCAATTGGAAATGTAGGAGGAGAATCACAGGAGCCCACAAGCCGTGAATGCTGTTCACCTCCTTCTCCAGTGAATCTCACACTTTCCCCAAGTCCCTCTAGCCCTCCAGTTTCATAGCAGCACTTCATGATTTAGACTGGCCTTAGAAGGGAAACAAACTTGTGTGCTAGCCAGAAGGGCAACCCCTCCCTCTCCTAGTAGTCTGGTAAATCTAATCCATTTGCTCATAAAGGCATCCAGCCTTGGGTCACTTCTCTGATCTCATGGACTCATCTCAAAAGGGAAACGGACTTGGGGGTATCTCAATGGGCTATCCTCTCCCCAGTGGAATTGCTCTATACATATAACTCACAGTAATAGTCCAGGTCTTGTCCTGCGTCATATCATGGCTTAGACTCCCATGCTGTTCTTCTAGCCTCATGGGCCACATGCAAATATCTAGCCATCAAAGATAGACTATCTAACATAAAATAGATAGAGAGATACATCCTCCATTAAAATCTTACTCCATTGCCTTTTTCTAATAGTAGATAAGATACTTGAGGGAATTCTCTCTCCTGTTTTGTTTGACCCCAGAAGGCAAAACCATAACCAATGGATAGAATGTACAAAAAGGAAAATTTAGGGTTGATGTCAGGAAATCTTTCTAACCATTAGAGATTTCGAAAAGTTGCCTTGGAGAGGGAGTGGGTTCTCTCTCATCAGAGACCTTCTAATGAGGGATAGATGAAAACAGCCAGGTATATAATAATAGGCGTCTCTTCTATGCTAGACTTCAGGGTCACTGTGGTTGCTTCTAGCTCTCAGATCCTGTGATCCTGTGAGGCAGAGATGGATGGTTTCATTTTAATCTTTGTACCCCTGGCATGTAGAAATAGTGCCTTGTACATAGTAGATGCTTCAATTTATTGACTGTACTGTAGAAGTAGGTGCCACAGAAGGTTATCCTGGCAGCAGAACACTACCTTAGCAAGCTGGAAAGGCCCAACGATGAACTGACTGCATGCCATCCGAGGGCCAACCTAGCTAAGTCGTGAAGGGCTTATCACCAGAGAGCGGGCCGTCAGGCATTGATACTTTTTGGTCACAATTACTCATCAAATCTCTCTGCTGAGGCATGCAGGGCTGGCAATCTGACATCAGTGCTGTGCTCTGCAGATCCTTGAAGTATACACACAGAGGAATTCACAGATGTACTTCTGTGCCTACATGCTTTGGGTAGTTAACACTCCAAAATCCAAGTGGTATAAACCAGTGCTATCAACCAAAATAGAAATGGGGGCCACTAAATGGTACATGAGGATCTCTGTGAGCTGCATATTGACTTAGAAAACCACACATTAACGTTACCCCTGTTTAATTATTTTCTTTATTTTATAAAATATTTCCCAATTACATTTTAATCTGGTTTGGTGCATTTGGGAGTTTCGTGGGCCCCATGCAACCTTGGGGCTACATGTATGATACCTCTGGTATAAACAACAACGTTGTGGTGGGGAAGGCACCTGGCAAGCCACAAAGGCCATGTAAATGTGAGCTATAGTAAGAGGCAGAGTGGCATGGTGGTTGGAGAGTAGGCTTCATTGTCAGGAAGACCCAGGCCCAAGTTCTGCCCTCAACAACTACGGGCCGTGTCCCCCAGGGCAAATCATTTCATCTCTCAATGCCCCCAGACAACTGGGATTGGAAGGTGCAGAGGGGGTGGCAATCTACACTGGTAGTGGATGCTGCTCACTAGGAGTTCTCTACGCTGATGAATCCCAGGTCTTGTCAAAAATAATAATAACCAGAATGCAAAGTAAAGTGCTTTGTTCATGTTCTTGTTTTCACCATTATATCCTAACAGGTCTTAAAGTAAGAGACTTTTAAGATGAAATGGTTCAATTATTTCCCCAGACTTCAGGGAAATAAGAAACAAAAATATAGCAAGCTAGGGACGAGAGAGAAGGTGGCAGAAGTACAGAAGGTATTGATAATTAGTATATTCTTTGATTCTATGATCATTATTCCACCTCATTTAAAAAAAATTTTACTTAGCATGAATTAGGGAATGGACCTCCAGCAATCCTGCATCCCCTAGGAAAAATATAGGGAGAGAAACTGTTGCAAGGAGGAAAATGTCAATAAAATGTTGACTCCTTGAGGGCAGAATTATCATTTTTGTCTTAGTAGCCCTGGTGCCTGGCACAGATGCCTAGCACATGGTAGGCACTTAATAAATATTTGTTGATTGATTGCTTCATTCATCTTGGGTCCTAGCTGCCTGAAAAGGACTCTGGAATTCATTTCTGAGAAACATTTTTCATTTGGCTTTTTAAGTGAGGAGGGATTGAGGAGAGCTTTCTTCCTTCAGGCAAAATCTTCCTCTTTGGGCATCTTCACCTGACCAGCTAAATCTCCTTTTTATATCTATATATAATATATATGGATGTATGTGTATGTATGTATATATGTATGTATGTATATTTTATATGTATGTAATGCTCTCTCTCTCTCTCTCTCTCTATGATGATGGTCTCACTTATCCTGGAAATGCAGCTGGGACAAAGCTATTTCACAGTTTTCTATTCTCATTCAAAAAAAATTCTGTTGTCCTTTCCCCACAGCCTTTAATACAGCAAAATGTGAGAAATTACAAAAAGAGAAAGAGGATCTGGAGAGAAGGTTTGAGGATGAGGTGAAGAGACTCCGTTGGCAGCAGCAGGCTGAACTCCAGGACTTGGAGGAAAGGTTGCAGCAACACTATGTGGGAGAAGTGAAATGCTTACAGGAGGAACACCGGATGCAGCTAACGAGGCTCAAGTGTCGGCACCAGGAGCAGGTCAGCACTTTGAAACAGTGAGAGACTCTCCCTTGAGTTGTTGACAAGGTGTAAATAGGAGGGACTGGAGTCAGAAAGATGAATCGTCCTGAGTTCAAATGTGGTCTCAGACACTTGCTAGCTGTGTGACCCTGGGCAAGTCACTTAACCCCATTTGCCTCAGTTTCTTCATCTGTAAAATGATGGGGAGAAGGAAATGGCAAACCACTCCAGTATATTTGCCAAGAAAATAATGGGGTCACGAAGACTTGGATACAACTGAAAATGACTAAACAGCAGCAAAAACATAGCCTTAACAAGGCCTCATGCATTTGTTCATTGAATGAGCTAGTATTTATTAAGAGCCTTGCCATTTCATAGAGACACTGTGTTGGATTCCAGGAGGGCGCAAAGGAAATGGAGGTCACTTTATGTTATTATTAGAGAGATAAAGGGACCAATGTTGCTTAAAAAAAAAAAAAAGAGTGTTCTGAGACAGCTTTAGGGGACATCCAGATGTAGCAGTCAGGAAAAGGAAGAGAAACCAACAGAAGAGTCTGAGAGGGAGCAGAGCAAGTCAGAGAATTAGGGAAGTACTGTATCATCAAAACCAAGGAAGGAAAGAGTATCAAGGAGGGGTTGGTCAGCAATAGATGGTTTTGAAGTCAGAAGACCTAGGTTTGAGTTCTGGCTCTCCCACTTATTTCCTATGTGGCTTTTGTTTTTTGTTTTTAATTTAAATGGGAATTAATCTTATTGGCTTTCTGATGAGAGGACATGAATTAAATCATACAGGATGAAAAAGTGTGGGTGGGTTGTGATTACTCATTGGAAAGAACGTCTAGACTGATACACTCAAAATCCAGAAGAAAATTGGAGTATTTACATCTTTTTAAAATTCAGTTTATCTTGAGTCATATATGACAGATTCTTATGATCAGCAATCTGCTGGCTGTATGCAAGGAGGCATGTGGTACCAGGTATATAGCTTGTATATTTATATATTTCCTTGGGACTATTCTTTGTCTGTTCTATATACATACGCTTTGTGGATCATAGAATCACAGAATTTCAGCGTTGGAAGGGACCTCAGGATCCATCTGTTCCAACCCACACCTAGCCAAGAATGTTGGCTACCCAACAAATGGTCATCCAGTCTTTTCTAGTAAGGGGAAAGCCAATGCCTGCTGAAGAAACTCATCCCACTTTGGAATAACTCCAAACATCATTTAGCTTTTCCTTTGAGCAAGCTGAAATTTATTTCTCTGCATCTTGAATCTATAGTCTGTGGTTGTTGTAATTTGGATAATATTGTAACTTTTGCATTATGAAAACCATTTCTAAGCAAAATTATGAACCAGCAGTGTTTAGGCTAGTATCTTTGATGTGTTCATGTTCATATCATCTTTCTTATCTCTTTGCTGAGCCAGAATCTCTAACAGGCAATGGTTTCTGTGTACTTGAACCTGTTAAAACATAATAGATCTAAGAAATTCTGTATATGTCATAATTCTAACTAATTCAGATTGGCCATCTTCTCAATTTGTCCAAATTTGTGTGATTTTTACTGAATATGCATTAGCAGCCAGCACCTAAAGTGGCACAGTGGATGGAGTACTAGTCCTGGAATCAGGAAGACTTGAAATCAAATCCTGCCTCAGCTACTTACTAGCTGTGTGACCCTGAGAGAGTCACTTTACCTCAGTCTTCCTCAGTTCTCTCATCTATAAAATGGGAATAATAGCACCTACCTCCCAAAGTTGTTGTGAGGATCAAGTTAGATATTTATAAAGCTCTTTTCAAACCTTCAAATGTTATGTAAATGCTAATTATTATTTATTTATTTCCATTTGCAGAACAGAATAAATTCAACAAGGTAATTAATTCTTCCACTGATTCCCATTTCCAGAAACAGAAGACAGGTCTAAAAGAAAAATATACTAAATGGTCATGTTCTATTGACATTGCTCTCTACACACTCACCAATAACCTCTTATTTACCAAATCAGATGGCCTTTGCTTGATCTGCAACCTCACTGACCTTTACAATCATAGATGACCTTAGAGCTAGAAGGGACCTTAGAGTCCCAGAGACTTAAGCAACTTACCTAAGGTCACACAGGAATTATTACTTGTATCCTTTGTGCCAATTTATACCCCCTGGGGCCAAGCAGAACAAGTGTCATCCCTCTTCCAGAGGACAGCCCTTTGAATGTTTGAAAACAGCTCTCATATTTCTTCTAAATCTTCACTTCACTCTCCAGATCACCCTATTCTGAACTCTCTCTAGTTTATCAATGCCCTTCTTAAAACATGATGCCCAGAACTGAATAGGTTGCCTCAAATGTGCTCAGTCTGGACCGGAGCACTATGGGATTGATCACATCCCTAATCCTGGAAACTTTGCTTGCTTTAATGCAGCCTAAGATCTTGCCAGCTTTTTGGCTGCCATGTTATGCCATGCTGACTCATTTAATAATAGCTGAAATTTATATAATGTTTTAAGGTTTCTAAGGCAGTTTCACAGATGTGGTCTCATTTGATTCTCAGTACAACACTATGAAGTAGATATTTCATGTAGTGTTATCCCCATTTTACAGATGAGGAACTGAGGTTCAGAGGGTTTTGGCCACACAACTAGTAAGCATAAGAGGCAGGACCAGAACTCAAGGGTTCTTGACTCCAAGCCCAGCTCTCTTTGCTTTCTTCCCTTCTTTTTGCTTCTTTATAAGATAAAGGACATTTGCCCTTCTTTAATACAGAAGTGCCAATATTATAATTCACTAAACCCCAAATTTTTTTCAAATGACATTCGGTCTTCCCATACCTTCCCCATTTTGTATTTGTAAGGTGATATTTTTAACCCCTACAGCCTTTATAATGATTACTATCACATTTCATCTTATCCCATTTGGTCCAGCATTTTAGCTTATCAAGATCTTTTTATAGCCTGATTCCCTCACCCCACATGTTAGCTATTCTTCCTTGATTTGTATCATCTGTGAATGTGATAAACACGCCACCCATCTATTTATCAAAGATAAAATTGTTAAACTGCACAAGGCCAAGCACAGATTCCCTCTAAACTCTAAACCTCCATTCAAGATGACATGAAACCATTAATGACTATTCTTTGGGTCTGGTCATTCATTCAGTTAGAAATCCATCTAATTGTACTGTCATCTATCCCTCCTCTCGCCATATAAAATGTGTAAAGTGGCAAATAGTAAGCACTTAATAAATGCTCGTTTACTTCCTTTCCCCATCTGGTCCCTAAGAATAACACGACTTTTTCAAATGCTTTGCTAAATGATCATCTAATTAAATGATATCTATAACATTCCTCTGATCGACCATTCTCTCAATTCTGTCAAAAAAGAAAATGAAATTAATCTATTAGGACTTATTTTTTTTGTAAAGGTCTATTGGTTCCTTGTGACCCCTGCTTCCTTTTCAAGATGTTCACTAACCATCCCTTTAATGTGTTCTAGAATTTTGCCCAAAATTGAACTCATTCTTACTGAAGATTCCATTCTCTTTACCTTTTTTTTTTTTTTTTTGAAAATCATGACATTTGCCTTTCTTTAGTCCTATGGCACCTCTCTCATTTTCCGTGATCTTTCAAAGATCACTGACAGTTGACTTTAAGGTTATAGCATCTACTTGTCATTCAGCCAATGACTGATCTTCAGGGGTGGTTATCTAATTTATATGGATTTACTAGGCCCCTCAATTCTTTTCTTGCTGACTGAATTATTAACCATATCACTGCCCCTCAGAACTTCCAGCAAGAGCATGAGTGGGAAAGGAAAAAGATGATGAAACTCAAATCAGTCAGATTTCCTATTTGTGTGATTTTTTTACTTATGTATACATTAACAATTAGCAGTTAGGTGTCATGGTGGATAGGGCACTGGGCTTAGAGTTAGGAAGACCTGAATTCAAATCCAGCCTCAGACACTTACTAGTTGTGTGACCTGAGCAAGTCACTTAACCTCAGTTTGCCTCAGTTTCCTCAGTTGTAAAATGAGGATAATAATAGCACCTATCTCCTAGGGTTGTTGTGAGAATCAAATGAGATACATGAAAAAGCACTTAGCATGGTGCCTGGCACACAGTAGGTCCTATATAAAGGCTTATTTCTCTTCCCCTTCTCTTCTTACCACGTCTGCTAAAAGGTCTGATAGGAAAAGATTGGAATGAATGGCTGGAGTGAAACTTTGGATTTCAGTAATCCATGCTATGATGCCCAAGTTGCCATGTGACCCCTGTCGTATCACAGATGATAAAGAATTGTTGGTATTGACTTCATAAATAATGGCATTGCTATTCTTCAGGAAGTTTCAAGAGCTAATTAGTCGGTCTTTTCTATTCACTTTCTCTTCCAGTGATGGGCAATGGAAGTCTGCTTGTGTTGTTTCAGGTGGTATTTTCTAAAGCTGAGTATTTTCTTTAATTAGAAATATTTTAATTAAGTTAGGGTGACCCCCAGCTTTAGTAGAAGATTTTGCCCACAAGATAACTCCAAGTGCCTTACTTTCTGACTTTGCCAGTCTATTAACCTTTTATAAAATTAGTGTAAATTGAGCTATATTTAAAGGAGAAAAAGCCTCTCTCTCTCCAAGGTCAGGGTAATAGATGGAATCTATCAAGAAGGGGGACATTTCATCTCCTCAGTCTTGGAGGAAGCCTGGAAGGGAGACTCTCTGAGGAGAGCCTCTGCTGCTGGGCTCTTTAAGTGAGTTTGAATCTGTGATACTTTGCAACAAAGCAGTGGTTATTATATGTGTTTATACAAGTCAGCTCTCACATCCTCTAAAACTACTCCTTAGCACAAACACCCTTTTTTGAGCTATTTAAAACACATTTTCAAATACAAAAGAGTAAACTTTTCACATTTTGTCTCATTATCTCACATTTATTAGGCTATCCTTCTATGACACTCCTCATTGCTCACCTTTCCCTGGGGCAGCCTTTGGGCATTCACTAGGTCTTAGTAAGCCAGCCCACTGAAAGCCCAGCATTCAGTGCTAAGAAAGACCTGTCTATCTGTCACAGGTTGGAAATGTCTGATCCTATACTCTTCTAAAAGAATCTTTTAGTGTTTTCCTTTTTTAAAGGCCCTGCATCCCTAACCTAGATCTATCATCATAGCCCCTTTGGTAGTATGTGCAGTTAGGGCCTACCTACACCCCAGAGCCTAACACTGTATCACTAGGCACTGAGAAGTCATCCCATGCCTCTGTTTCCAACTCAAATTCAACCTTCTATAGGAAGACTCTACCAGATCCTCTTAATCCCAGTGCCTTCTTTCTCTTATTTTCTGTTTATCCTGCGTAAAGCTTGTTTGTTCTTTCTCCCTTTACTCATTTTTTCTTATTGTCTTCCCCATTAGATTATGAGTTCCTTGAGGGTAGGGACTGTCTTTTGGCTCTTTTTATATCCCAGTGCTTAGCGCAGTACCTGGCACCTACCAGGCACCTAATAAATGCTTATTGACTGACTGCTATGTCCAACTTCACTGGCATTTTTGGCACTGCTCAATGAAGGTCAAGTAGTTGGGTAGCCATTATACTACTGTTTTCCTGGGGTTCCTAATTGTTTCCTTTGCACACCAGATCTTAGCATGTAGCCACTTCTAAGAGAATGAGTCTCTCAAGCTGGACAGAGGCCCTCTCTGCCTAACTGACAAGATTGGCTTTGAATGGATAAAGGATACTCTCCATTGTGTTACGCGGTGTCGGTGTCTCCAGTCATGTTGCATTGACAAAACAATCAGTCAATCAACAAATATTTATTATGCTGCTACTGGGTAATAGAACCCACGCTAGATGGTAAGGTTACAAAGACAAAAATGAAACAACGTCTATTGGGAGAAACAACATCAACACAAATAAATGTATGCAAAACATCTATGAAGTAAACATAAGGTAATTTCAGAGGGGAGGTATGTAGCAGTTGGGAGACCAGGACATACCTCATGTAGGAGATGTATGTAGAAGGAACCAGACTTCCACTGTCATCAGAGAGAATGAAATCTAGGAGGTCACCAGTACATGGCAAGTGAAGCCATGCCATCCACAGAGATCCACTCCTTTAAACTGGGAATAAGAAAGCAATGGGATTCTAAGGTATGTGTTTTCTAGGCTGTGGTGGGGCAGGCATGACACGACACCAAGGTGTGCTACTGTATAATGAAACGTTCTTGATAGAACTGATGCATCCTTGGGAACAGTAGTCTGGTTGTTATGGCAGGGGCAGAAAAACAAGGGGAAAAAATCTACCTGTGTGTCTAGGAAGGAGACTTAGGAAGATGTTGCAGGAGAGCGTGTGAGCCATTTCTATGAATTTGCCTCCCCACCACTTGTTTCATCTGATACAGGCAGTTTTCTCTGACTTGAGAAATGAGAATTTAATCTGATTTGGATTCCTTTCACAAGTTAAGCAGTGACAGTGTAAGCCCCCATTTCTTCATGCTAAACGTAAATTTTCTCTAAATGAATTAGCCAGAGCTTCTGATAACGGACATGAGATAATTCTGCAAAGGGCTTAATGAAATTAAGACTTACATCTAGGGACTGCCGCCCTGTTGTTACGCTGTCCTATAATTCAGCACACCTGAGCCTCAGACAGCTGTGGGAGCAGAATGGCATCATTGGAAGTAGCTGGTTTGTTCTCTAAAATAAGGATACGTCCCATCCCTTATTAAATAGGATACTCGTCATGACAGTAAAGACATGTTCTCACCTCTTTAAGCCAAAAGAGAGACTATTAGCAGCCAGCTCTAGTTTATGAGTGCCATCAGGAGCAATTACTCAGTGGGCCCCTAGGAGACTAAAAGTAAAAAAAGGGGTATGCAGCCAGCCAGCTCTGCCATAGACTGGTAATAGGTAAGAGTGATTAGCATCTGATTTTTGTTTTGTGATCTGAGGTTCATAAGATAAGCTTGTGTTTGTGATGTATGAATTAAGCCTTAATCACCAAATGGGCCTTGCCTCAGTCAAACTGACACCTGTTAAAGACCTTACCTTGAAAAGGCCAAGGTCTCCCACTGCACTGGGATCATCTCCAGTCCTCCTGATCTGTATCTTGCCATTGGACCCAGATGACTCCAGAGGAGAAGGTGAGGCTGGTGACTTTGCACAACCCTGCGTC
Source organism: Vombatus ursinus (assembly GCF_900497805.2). Classification (NCBI taxonomy): domain Eukaryota; kingdom Metazoa; phylum Chordata; class Mammalia; order Diprotodontia; family Vombatidae; genus Vombatus; species Vombatus ursinus. The sequence continues at coordinate 11,197,621 of NW_020954591.1, read as the reverse complement.
ACTTAAATCCAGTTCACTTGGGTGTCATGGCATCACCTCCCTGATGTCATGGTCCTCTTCAAGAATGAAGGACAAACAACAACAACAACAAACTCAACGATATAGCTCTTGAGCCCTGAACTTGGAATCTAAAGACCTAGTTTGATTCCAGCTGTTTCTAAGATTTCCTTAGTAACTACATGGTTTTAGGCAAGTCGCAACTTCTCTGGGCCTCACTTTCCCTCGTCTATCAAATGGAGATAATAATTGCACTCCTGACCTTAGACATTTGTGAGGAGGAGATTTTATATAACATTTTGTCCCTTCTCCATTTTGTTATAATACAGACGATTTTGCAATATTGCCCTTCTGTTTCCCCATTACATTACTAATACATATAGCATTGTTGCTGTAGGGAAAATTACCCTGGTAACATTATTTCACTTCATGGTATGCTTTTGTGTAACCAATTAATGACATTAGCACAGAATGCTTATTTGTCTTACTCTCTTTTCAAGACGGACTGAGGTTATAAGACCTGGGTCTTCGTTATCTACTGGCCTTTGTATTAGTTTCTCTCTCTCTCCCTCCTTTTCTCTTTCTCTCTCCCTCCCTCCCTCTCTTTTTCTCTCTACCTCTCTGTCACATGCACACACACACACACACACACACACACACACACATACACACACATTTAGAAAGGAAAGTGATCATTTTCTAACTTTGTTAAGAAATGCTCCCAAAAGAGGGGCGATGGCCCAATAAGGCAAGTCAAGGATAGTATAGTGAGTCTGGCACACTGATCTTCTCTCTGAAACTTGGTGGGTAATGATTCTTTAATGTCCCCAAAGGTCTATGAACTTCCAAATTGCTGAACAGTAATAAGACTTATACTCTAGTTTTAGCTCAAGTACTCCCATTAGCTTCAGTCAAAAACATTCAGCCAAGACAGTAGACAATTAGTAATCTTTCTGGTTAAACAGCCCAGCAGCATTGCAGTGAATCAACATTTCATTAATAATAATTCCTCAGAGTATTTGTGGATATATGGGACCATCAAACCGTACTCAGTATTTTCATAGTGGTATTCTATCACCGTGCAATCAAAGGCATACCACACAGCAAATCAGGAGTATAACCAACAAGTCTTAATAAATATTACCAACCAGTAGATATAGACCACCAAGGGAATGTGGGGTCATTTTTCAAAATGATGCCTTGTCACTATCTCATCCTGGTTCTGTCCCTGGGACCTCCTCACCCTGGAACACCTAACCATCCCTGTGGCTTTCTCAACCTCTATAAAACCCTGCCCTTCTCCCATTGGTGAATTTTTCCTGGGGCCACTCATTTGTAAAGGGACCCAGGCTGGCCTTCATTCTCCTCCCAGCCCTGTTCCTGCCTTCTGAACTTGAAAACCATGGCCCCAACTGGGTACATTTATTTCCCATACTATACCCCCACTTTTCAGATCCCTTTTATGGGTTGTATTCTACCATTAACATGTAAAGGAAGGGACCATCTTTTTGCTTATATTATATCCTCAGTTCTTAGCAGTGTTTGGCATGTAGAGGTGCTTAACAAACGCTTGTTTCTTTCCTTTCTTCCTTCTATAGCTTAACTTTTCCGTTCATCCCTTCTTCCTCACAGCTTAATATATAGATAATATAAGAAACTGCATGTTGTAGTGGGAAATGCTGAGTGATTTTGCATTATACTACATGGTCTGTTTTCCTCCAAATAATTTGTGGGCTGTTGTAGGTTACAAAATTAACTGATATCAGTAAAAGAGCAAGAGAAAAACATATTTCCATTTTCTACTAGTGATTCATTTCTATGCTAGTCTGAGGTGGCTTTCAGATGGTGATCCTGGAAAAAAAAAACCTCAAACAAGACTTGGGATGATTAAATACTACATGCTCAGCCTTTCTGCAGAGAGAAAGAGAGATGTTCATAGCTTTGAGCCTCAAAGAAAAGATTGCTTAATTAAGAATGCTTAGTAAACAGGAGTGAATCATTGCAGGTGTCTATCCTCATCATATTTATAAAGCTCAGTTTACAGTAAACAGCACCAATGCTACGTTGTGGACTTTGACTGTTAACGCTCCTGCCTGGACAGGTGAGGTTCTTGTCCACATCACCTTTGTTCTTCAGTCGTTTACAGTCGTGTCTGACTCTTCTGAGCCCATTTGGGGTTTCCTTGGCAGAGATGCTGGAGCAGTTTGCCATTTTATAGATACAGAAACTGAGGCACACAGGGTTAAGTAACATGCCCAGAGTCCATAGCTAGGTGTCTGAGGCCAGATTTGAACTCAGGAAGATGAGTTTTCCTGACTCCAGGCCCAGCACTCCACCCACTGTACCACCTAGCCGCCCCATGTCATTTAGCAAAGGAGAATTCAGGTAAATTCTCCACACAAAGTATAGTACCCTGAAAAATCATTCTGCTTCAATATGCGTATATATGTACATGTATACATGTATATATGAACATATCTGTATATGCACATATGTGTTGATTAATATATTCCACATATGTGGAGAATATATACATTATATAAATACATATACGCATACATATAGCTCTACCTTAATAATGGAACCTTAAGAGATTGTAAAGTCTATGCAGAGCCCTGGATGATATGGTATGAATTGTTCCTGAGATTGAAGAACTCTAATATCTTCTGAATTTTAAGAGGAACAAGAATAATTCAACTTTACATAGTCCTTTCAGCTTTACAGACTACTTTGCTAACAACAACCCATTGGAGCAAGTCACACAAATCTTCTAGTTTCCATTTTATTGATGAAGAAACTGAAGGTCAGAGATTATGACTTACCAAGGGTTACATTGACTAGTATTAGAGCCCGGACTTGAACTTGGGTTTTCTAACCCCACAACTCTCTTTGCACTATAATGTGCTCTTTACTGAAAAGAGAATTTAGCTTCAGGATTAGGTGACCTCATCTAATTTATTTGGTCATTCATTTGTTCAACAGGCAATTTAAGTGTCTGCTGCATACCAGGAACTCTGCTAGGTTCTAAGGATACTTAACAATGGAAAGCACCATGGTGCTTGCCTGGCACATGTGCCTAATGTGCCTAATAAATTCCCTCTCTCTCTCTCCCTCTCCCTCTCTCCTTTTCCCTTTTCCTCTCTCCCTCTCCCCTTCCCCCTCCCTTTCCCTCTTACCATCCTTTCTTTTCTCTCTGTCTCTCTCTGTCTCCCTCCATCTTTCTCTCTATCTCTCCCCCTCCTTCTCCTTCCTTCTCTCTACCCTCTCCCCTCTTACTCTTCTCTCCCTCTCCCTCCCTTTCTCTACCCCCATCTCTCTCCCCCTTTTCCCTTTCTCTTTCTTTCTCTCTCCCTTTTTCACCCCCTCTCTCTCCTTTTTTCTCCCTCCCTCTCTATCTTCAAGGAGTTTATGATTACAATCACATTTTAATCATATGAAATGAACATGCTTCCTGACCTTAAGAAGCTTGTGATCTAATATGGAGAATATGACATAAGCATGGTTACTTCCCTTAAGCTTATAACAAAAAAGCAAAGATAACACACATAGCTAAATAATAACATAACCTTTTATTAGTTAAGCCCTAACCCCTGACACAACAGACCTGGGGACAATTTAGGAGGGTCTCTCACCAAATCTCTCTGACTCATGCACCTCCCTAGGGAAACCTTGGAAACATAAGATATAGGACAGATTGGGGCAGCTAGGTGGTGCAGTGGATAGAGCACCGGCCTGGAGTCAGGAGGACCTGAGTTCAAATCCGGTCTCAGACCAAACACTTGACACTTACTAGCTGTGTGACCTGGGCAGTTCACTTAACCCCAATTGCCTCAGAAAAAAAAAAGATATAGGACAGATTAAAGCACACATATATACACACAGAATGGATTCATGCCTGAGCCCTTTAGCTGTCAGAAAAACTCTTCAGGGCAAATAGGTGGCACAGTGGATAGAGCACTGGCCCTGAAGTCAGGAGGACATGAGTTCAAATCCAGCCTCAGACCAAACACTTGACACTTACTAGCTGTGTGACCCTGGGCAGGTCACTTAAACCCCAATTGCCTAAAAAAAAAAAAAAGAAAAACTGTTCTATTTCCAGACCTAAAACCAAAAACAGAACAAAAAGATACCCCCCCCCCCGATACGTTGCATCTTCCTTCAGGATGTATATAGTCATCATGACTCATAGAACCAGCAAAAAAAAAATAGATCTGAGTGGTCCCTTATTGCACAGGGTTCCCTGCTGTACTCATGACTCAGTTACAAGTTTTGAATTACTATTAAAGAAATCGCTTATTTTATTTTAGCAGGTGCTTATGCTTCTATTGAACAAAACCACTATCTCTTAAGCTTTATAAATTATTAAAAGTTACTGGCCATATAATTTATTAACTTTGTAACCAATAACAAAAAATTATCATTTATATCACTTAAGCTATGAGAAAGATCAGAGCCAAAGTCTCCATCATCTATCACTACAATTCTTGACTTCTCCCTTATGTAACAATATTCCCACCATTCAAGTATCTTTCTAGTCAATTCTCAGGAATTCTTTTCCTCTTTGCAAGAAAAAGTTAAACCAGTTCTCTAAACAAAGAAGTTCTTTTTATCCTTTTTCTCTGTACCTCAGTTTATCTCCAATCAGGAAAGAATAACAGTCTCTTTACAAATGATTCCTTATAGAATGCTGAGCCCACACCATGTACCAAAGCATAGAGTTTGGACTGGGTTCAGTCCTAGGTCACCTGCTTCTAATGAGAGGGTTTTGGTTTCCTTTTCTCACTTTCTTTGGCTTGTTAAACTCTAGTTCTGGCACCCCTGAGACAGATTTACTTTAAGTTTAGGTTATGGCTTACATCTAGGGTTTCTCAAAGAACAGGGAGTAAAAAGGTATACAGTGTATCATATTAATCAAGTTGGAGCAGGTAGGTAATTTATTCCTGCACACAAAAGAAAGAAAGCTAGGCACGAAAGACTCACAGCATACATTAATAGAACAACTTAACACAGGATTCAGTAACAACTTTTAACTCCTATTACATCTGCCGAGAGGCTGATAATTAAACCTCATCAGAACATAAAGCAGCTTACAGGACTGCTGATTAGGTGTTTTACATTTTGCTTCATCTTTGCACTATCCAAATCACTAACAGTACATGTCTGGTGGTAAAATGTCCAGGTTTGGGACAGTCCCTTTCTTGCTGACAAATCCTCTGTAATAACAGTAACCCCCAGGGCTAACATTCAGCTGGGACCTGATGGCACTCAAGACCTCCAGACCTCTAGAACTCACAATGTTTCCTCCAAGCCATCTCAGTATAAATCTGAAAATAACTAACATAAAATAAACAAAAGAGACAGCCCCAACCCAGAATCAGGTTTGTTTAGGCAAGATATTTGCCTTAGATGTCATGTGCTCATGGTTGCGTGGAGGTTGGAGACTAGTCTCTAGCCTCTGTAACCTCTAGAGCAAGCCACCCTTCTTCCCCATCGCCTTCTCTGGACGTAGCTCATGGCACAATCAGCAGCCAGAAGCAAAGGGGGAGGCTGAGGAGGGTAGAGCATTTGATCCCTTTTGTGTCCGCCCACTGAGTCATCCATCAGTCATTCCATCTGCACAGTCACTAATTAAAGGGATGCTCCCTCATCTGAAAGTGAAAGCCCCTTAGCTGAGTCAGCTCATCCTGGAACTATGAATGGCAGCTCTGAGCATGCTCCATATGGGGGATGGCCCCATAGGCCAATTCAAACTCACTACAGCCGTTAAACTGTCACTTCCAGATTCTTGAGCCTCTCAAAGGTACAATAGCAGGATCTATAGTCTCTGGGGGGAAGCTAATGAATCTGGTATGACAGTAGCAAAGCCAAGGTTGGAACTTTGGCTCCTCCCCATCGTCCCTCTTTTGTTGTTAGAGTAGCCCTATCTGGCCCTGGCTAATAGGTGATTCCCTCTTCTTTGGGGCTGTCTCTCCAGGTCCTCTCCGTCATCTCTCCTCCACAGTCCATGTGTTCCCTTATATCCAGAAGCAGATCCTTTCTTGCACACACACTCTAGGAATCCCCCATGAACGAGAGTGGAGGGAAATGCTTAACCCAAGTGACGAGGGATGGATGGGCTTACCTGCATACTTGCTATACCTATAGTACAAAATAGAAACCAGGTGTGCAAGAAAGGTACAGAGTTCCTGGGAATTTGAAAGGAAGGAGAATGATTCTGGCTGGGACGGAGTGGGGGAAATCAAGGAAGGCTTCGTGTGGAAGCTATCTTTTGAGCTGGTCCATGAAAGATAGGTAGGAATAAGATACTTAAATTGAGTGTTGGGGGAATGTTGTGAAATGTGCAGTAAGGAAAGGATAAGTGAAGAAGAGATAAACAGTCCACTTTGTCTTGAAAATAAAATCTACAAAGGGGGTTCCTTTGGCTAGAAAGGTAGGTTGGATCCCCATTATTGAAGCCTCTAGTTTAGAACCAGAAAGGACCTCAGGAATCATCTAGTCCCATTCATTCATTTTACAAATAAACTGAGATCAAGAGAGGCTTAAGTTGCTTTGCCAAGGTCCCACAGATAGTAAATGGCAGGGCAGGGGCAGCATTTGAACTCGGATCATGATTCCAAATCCAGAATTCTTCCCACTACACTGCATTGCCAGTGCCAGAGTCAGGACTTTATTTGTTAAATAGGAGGGAGCTGTTTAAAGGATATTTTCAAGGGGTGAATGATGTGTTTAGGACTATGAATTAGGATAATTAATCTGGCAGCCATTATGTGCGGAATGGATTAGAAGGGAAAGAGACAAAATGTGGGAAACTAGTCATTTTGGTGGTCCCCATCAGTGCCCCAAGCAAGAAGGGAATGAGAGTAGTAGGAGAGGGAATGAATAGACCAGTCCAAGTAAAAGCATGAAAAATTCCAAGGCCTCACACACAAGTAAGCAGGCAGACTTGCTCATTCATTTAGTCGTTGGAAAACAATAAACTATTGTAACTTCTATATCCCATATACCTCTCAATCAGCAGGGTGTATGTGAAATAAAGAGGCTGTGATGTGGTTAATTACATCAAGAGAGGTCAAGTGCACATGACATCGTGGAAGGGATTAAAGACTATTGGGGGCACATACAGTACAGTCACCCTGGAGTTAGAAGATCTGGGTTCAAATTCTATCACTGATGCTCACTACCTGTAAGTAAGCCTCCCTTGGGCCTCAGTTTTCTTGTTTATAAGAAAAGAAGATTGGACTAAATGAAATGCCCTGAGGTCCCTTTCAGAAAGCTCCAGATGTAGGATCCTATGATCTGTGCCACGTGTGAGCTATTACAGGTCTTCGCTTGTTTTGTGCACTGGGGGTCCCATCTGTCATTGACAGAATTATCATGCATACACCTTTTCCAAGGGCTAGACACCTAAAACACAGATAGCATTGCTCTGAGATGGCTGACCCTTTTTTGCTGCTAGCTCATGTACCATCGTATGTCCACAAGACCCCTGCTTATCGCTGGCATTTTGGGATAAATGACTAAGCAATTATATAATAATAACCTAGCATTTGCAAATGCTTTAAGGTTTGCAAAACACTTTATAATTTATTCTTATCATTTTATCCTCACAAAGAGCCCTGTGAGGTAGATACTATTATTTTCCCAATTTTTTTATAGATGAAGAAACTGAGGCAGACAAAGATTAAGTAATGTGCCCATGATCACATGGCCAGTAGGTAACTGAGGCTGGATTTGAACTCAAATCTTCTTGAGTTCCAGTCCAACACTCTACCCACTGTACCACCTAAGTAGCTGCCTCCTCTAATGATAGCGGCAAGTCATATTTATAGACAACTTATTCCTCCTTCTAGGACTACCACACCAGCACCAATTCTATCCCTCTTCCTTCAGTGTGTTTGGTCCTTCGCTGCGCTAGAAGACAGTTGGTGACCATTCTCCCCGTGTTAACACACTCATACATGATGCCTTCAGCCACTGATCATTGATGTTCCATTTGTGACCAAATAGTAAAAATGAGGATGTTGGATTGGCATGCCAGATGTAGCTCCAGAAGGGACCCCAGAGACCCTCTAGTCCAACTCATTTTATGGGTGAGAAAACTGGGAACACGGGAGTCCAGGCAACTTGGCCGAGGCCATGGTGGCTTGTCAGTATCAGAAGTGGGATGGGAGTTCTCTGGCTCCACTGCTTATCTCCCTGAGTCTGTGATGTTTCACCTGGCAGTGACAGTGATGAAAGCCCATTCTCTGCTCTCTGAAGCTCCCTGACCCTTGTCCTTGCTGCTCTTTTTTCCAGGTAGAAGACATCTCAGCCACCCACGAGGCTACCTTGTTAGAGATGGAAAACAACCATTCTGTTGCCATTGCTGTCCTCCGGGATGACCATGAACACAAAGTTCAAGGTAATGCCTGAGCCTGTATTTCACCCTGGGCTTTGCAAGAAGAACCCTCCATTGGACCATGTCCTCCTGCAGACTCAATTGACTATGTTTCCACCTTTCCATTGTGCCCTACACATCAGCAGCTTCGGAAGAAGTGGGGGACCGAGGCGTGAGTGTAACTATGGGTCATGTAGGCCCTGTAGGATTTCAGGGCTTCCACTTCCAAAAGTGAAAGTGGGTAGGGTGCTGGGTGTGGGCATTTTTAGAGGTGGCAGTAAGCCCTTTTAACTCAGTTCAATTTAAGAGATATTAAGTACCTGTAATGTACAAGGTACTCTGACAGGTGCTAGAGATACAAAGGTAAAATAATTCCATACCTTAAAGAACTTACACATTTTACTTTTACAAAGTTATTATTTAGGAATTTGTGGGGGAGAGGAGTTAGGGTATTGTCTTTTCTTTTGTTTGGACCTACGGTGTAGGGAACTCTCAACTCACCAAAACATCAACCACATAGACCTTAGAGAGTTACGAGACAATAAGTGACCTACCCAGAGTCACAGAGCTAGTTGTGTGCCTTGCCTGAGGCAGGATTTGAATCCAGACCGTCCTGATTTAAAGACTGGTCCTCTACCCACTCTGTCATACTACTTCTCCATTCTTAGGGATATAGGATTTAATGCATGGCCCTAGAAAACATAAGTAATGTGGCCCAGTTTAAAGATAGCTAGCCTTGGCCCACTCCTGACACATACTTTGCTCTGCCCCTAACCTCTCAGGGCTGTAGGAAACTTTCTGAGATTATAAATTGCAGGACAGGTGCCATCACACATTGGTAGGGGAAGTTTCCTCACCAGAGTATTCAATATACAGTGAAATCACACTTACAATCTCTATCTCCTCTCCCTTGGAATGGCAACCTTCCTAGTCTCTGAGCTTATCTCCCCCTGTGATGGGTCAGAAGGGTCCCAAGAAGAAACTCCTCAGTAAATAAGTATGCGGAGATTATCACAGATTATATAGATGAAGAAATTTCCCACCAGTCCAGGACCTGCTACAAAAGCATACCTGTCCCTCCGCTGCCTCACAATAGACACCTAACCTAACAAATGAGTAGACTCTTAGAGCACAAAGCATCTTGTGGCATATCCCAGGTACAGTCTACTCCGTATCATAGAGGAAGGCCCCAGATATGGGAACCAGGTGGCCCAGTGGGTAGAGTCAGGGCCTGGAGTCAGGAAGACTCATTTTCCTGAGTTCAAATGTGGCCTCAGACACTTGCTAGCTGGGTGACCCTGAGCAAGTCACTTAACTCTACTTCAATTTCCTCCTCTGTAAAACAAGCTGGAGAAGGAAATGGCAAACCACTCCAGCATCTTTGCCAAGAAATCTCTAAAAGGGGTCCCAAAGAGTCAGACGCTCCTGAAATGACTGAACAACAAATACAGTATGGTTGTTTTATTCAGTACAAACAATACACTCAAATAAATAGCTAAGGAGTTTCAGGCGAGACTTGGGGACGCTATTTTCCTAATATCCTAATAAGGTTAGATATTATCTAAAGGTTTTAAAGCCTAGTGTTTCATGATGATTAAGAAAGCATTGATTGTGACTGTAGGTCCACATTTAAAAATAAAATGTTCTTCCTAGTCCTGAACAACCTATCACTGATTCTCATAAGGTGTCTCTAGTAATATTGCATTTGGACTCTGCCACTGACTTATCTGTGATATCTAGGGTCTGAAGATCTAATTTGAATCCCAACTCTGATGTTTACCATCTCTGTGACCTTAGGCAGGTCACTTCATTTCCTCGGGTCTCAGTTTCTTCTTTGGTAAAATGAAAGGGTAGGACTAGATAGATGGTCACTGTGAACCCTTTTGGCTCTAAATCTCTGACCACATATAATGAGTTTAATGTGAGAAAGAGGTCTAGGAATAAGAAAAGTCTCTTCCATTTAGTTTTTTTTAATCTTGCATTAAGATTCAAGTCTGCCATCTCCCCCTGTCAGCACATCCCTTTTCTTCTCTGTGAGTCTGCCCTACCTAGGAGAGCTCAGTTGCCCACCTGCGTCTGTGAATGTTCCTCTATACTCTGCATCTGGTCTGGATCATCAGAGCGCTCAGTGGTAACTCTGGGGTTTTCCCACTTCTTATAGAGTGCTTCGAGCTGTGTTTTTGTCATGGTGTGCAAGATAAACCATGAAAGATTTATTATAACGAGATAATTATAAACTTTTCCATTGCTTTCAATGGTTACCCATTATTAAAATTACACCTGACACTCAAAAATTTACTTGCTCCAATTTACATAATAAGGATTTCATTTTTAAAGTATCTCTATCACTTCCAAAATCTGTGATTTCTCTGGGGAGAGATGCTTCCTCTCACCAGAGGTGACGACCTTTCCAAAACTTAGTGAACATGATGGAAAAATTGTTGGCCACCTGTTGGGCTTTATTCCTGTCAAGGTAGAATATTTTTCTCCACTATTTTAGTCTAAGTATAGATCAAACCCTTAAAATGCAATCTCTCTGAAAGAAAGTATCTTTGAAAGGAGATATACATGCATACATATATTTATATGTGTGTATATGTATGTATATATCCTTTCAAAGATGATTTAGCCAATTATAGAAAATATTTTAGGGCTTATCTTACATATCATAATAAATACAACTCTAAGTATGTTGTTAAGAAATGTGAAATCAACTCAAAAGCATATGGAAGTGATTATTGATAAATCAAAATAAATTAATATAAAAAGAAAAAAAGAAAAGAAATGTGAAATCCCTAGAGTTATCATCAAGTAATCTCATGATCTATTCTAGACATATAGCTATAGAAAATATAGATAGATCAAGACAAGTCAACAAGCATTTCTTAAGCACTTATGTGCCATGCACTGTGCTAATGGCTGGGAATATAAAAAGCAGCTTAAGTCTCTGCCCTCAAGGAGCATACATTCTAATAGGGGAAGATAACACATAAAGGGAGCTGAAATGGGGGAGGGGGGCCAGGGAGGGGAGTGAAGAGGAGATGAAAGTACCCAGCCCTAAGACATTGTTGGTGTTGTCGTTTGTCCTTCATTTTCAGACGACCAGTAACAGACGGAAAGTAGGGGAGGAGAGTCAGGAGAAGAACGAAGTACGAGGTGGGCCCGGCATCCTCCTTAAAATGGAGGTCCTGGGAGGAACCA